>NW_015505449.1:1585702-1629264 GCF_001515645.1 Sinocyclocheilus grahami | reverse complement strand
TCTCGGGGGGTTCGCAGTGATGCCATACAAGAACCATTTTCGGTTACATTTTTTTTTCTTAATTTGAAGACAATTTTAAGTCTTGAAAGACCTTTTTCACTACAAAGAACCTTTTAGAAGTGGAAAAGCTTCCATAGATGTTGAAGGTTCTTCATGGACCCATCAATGCCAATAAAGAACCTTTATGTGTATGAGTGTTGATAGAATTCTTAAATTCTACTTTTTCAATGGAAAAACTGCATGCAGGTGTGGAATGTCATGAGGGTGAGTAAATGATGATAGAATTTAAATTTTTTGGATCCGGGCTACACATTTGTTCATTCAGTAACCTTGCTAAAAAACTAATCTTTAGATTTGAATGGGGCAGGTGTCCTCTTCCCCTGTTCTTCAGCTCCTCCAGAAAGGTTTGGCGCTCTAAACGGTCCAGCTCAGCTTTGGTGTCTGAGTGTACAGCAGACACCTGGTCAAACTCGGCTTTGACCGGTTTCCACTGCTTCTCGCTCAAACTGATCTTCAGCAGGACATGCTCTCGATCCTTCAGTAGCTTTCTCACAGCCTGTTCACTGCAACAAAACAGCCACAAACAACATCATAAAACACAGTCCGTCCCACGAGATCCACTCCACGATACAGCAGCCTGCTCACAAAAATGCTTGCACAGCATTCAGCAAATTTCACAACTGGAAATGAAAACACTCTGGATACAGTATGTGACATCCAACTGATTACACAAGATGCCAAATCAAAGATTAATTACTGGAGTAGTTATGACACAATGCTTAAAGTTTAGTTCATTATGCATTACATTAACAACAAGCAGTCTGATTCTTGTAAAAACTCAAGCATTTACACAACGTTTAACAAACTGCAGTTTGTTTACAGCAATATCAGTGAAACTAAGTAAGGTATTTTATATATATATACACTGTATAATATTATGCCTTTAATTTTTATGCTTTCTTTTTAAAATTAAATAAAAAACGGCATTTTTAAAATTTGCATTTCATTGGGTCTATACTGTTCATGGTAATATACATACATTTCAACATTTGATTATACACCTTTTTAACGTAACGTGCCATCCACTTCCAGTTATTTTAGCTGTACAAAAACAGTCTATTATGCTGCTTGATATTGCACCAGTTTGTTATTTTTTTAAAGTTACTTCCCTATAGAGTTCAGCGTTTCATTGTGCATGTACAATGACAATAGTCTCGGAAGTCTCGCGCATTCACAGAAATTAGCTCACATCCGCATTGCAAAATAAGGTGGATAATGTATTTTTTGCATGCTAAATCATTGTGTTAGTTCATGCTGCGGTGCTTCTTCACAGCATTTTAATTTCAGAAGCAATGCCACACACACCTAGACATTTTTAATGAAGTGGAATTAGAGTTTTTGCATGATTTCATGACATGATCTGCGGTTGATAATTAAAGGATCCAACACTCACACAACAGGCCAATGAACCACAAGACATCTCCAGCACATTTCTCATAGTGTTGTCATTTGAGTCTCCAACATGGAATCTAATGCTGATCCATAAGTTCTGTATCAAGTTGGGAAGAATCACTACTGTATATCCAGATTTTATTCCATGTCATAGTTTCTCATGATGTGTTACAGTTTCAACAAACCGGCAACACATGAACAGCCCTATTGGCTTGTGTGTGAAACATATGGTCTTCATAGATCTTACGGAGGCAACGGCATTTGTTATTGCTGTACCATACCAACAGTGGATTGTTTTTCATTTGGATCGATTTCATTTTCTGCAGTTCTATGAAAAATCTATTTGCCGTACTTCTTGTTGTCTGATAAAATTAGGTTATTGTGCTTGAAAATTGGACTGTATAGAATGTATAGTGAGTATAATGTTGTTGATTGCAGTTAACCACAATTCACCACCTTTAAAAATATATATATATATCACCAGGATTTTACAATAAAATACTATATTCAGAATTTTACTGTGAAATAACTGCAGACTAGGCCATTTACTGTCACAGCATAACAAATTACTGCAAAACACAGCAGACAAAACTAATCATTAGTGACGATCAGTAATATCCAGGAATATACTTTAAATTCAATCTAAAATGTTGTGTGATCTGAAGCTTATTGGACAAACCTTTGGTAGATCTTTCTCTTGTAGTCTTCAATTTCCAGTTTGTGCTTTGTTTTTGTCTCGCAGGGTCAATAACTCATGTCGCTTTTGGCTTAAGTTTGCATCCAATACAGACACCTTTTCATCACCTTCAAGTTTCTGATAAACACAGTAATGCCCATTATTTACATCTATTTAAGTGACGTGATGTGGCCATGTATGGTGACCCATACTTGGAATTAGTGCTCTGCATTTAACCCATCCAAAGTGCACACACACACAGCAGTGAACACACACACACCGTGAACACACACCCGGACCAGTGGGCAGCCATTAGCAGTTGGGGGTTCGGTGCCTTGCTCAAGGGCACCTCAGTCGTGGTATTGAAGGTGGGAAAGAGCACTGTACATTCACTCCCCCCACCTACAATCCCTGCCGGTATGAGACTCGAACCCGCAACCTTTGGGTTACGAGTCTAACTCTCTAACCATTAGGCCACGATTTAGTAGATATATATGCTAATACGGACTTTTCTATTGTCAAGTCTTTGTTTGGAGGCTGAATTCAACAAATAATTAAAAATTTTTAATAAAATTATTATTAAATTCAACCATATTCACATGTTGTGCACAAAATGAAAGTCTAACCACACACAAAAGATCATATTTATAATCATCTTTGCATATATATATATATATATATATAATTATATATATTATCCAACTGTTCCACTGGTCCACTGTTTGTTCTAGCACATAAGCATAAGCCTATTTTCAATTCATTTCATATTTAAACTATAGCAGTCATGTGTCAAATATTCATGAAATCTAAAACATCATATAGCACCACCTACGGTCAAACCAAGTTTCGCTCTTTTGGAAAGTTTCTAAACTTTTGCAACTCTGTTGTGGCAGAACAACATCAAAAATGCACAAAATACAAATTTAAAAAGGAATAAACAAATGGCTAAAGAAACAAGTGAGCGCTCTGCGGCTCGTTCACTCAAGCGTAGTGTAATTGTGAAATCAGGGCTTAGACAAAATGGAGGCTCTGAGAGAATAAACACGGCAGATCAGTGCAAGGAATCCTGGGCCTTTCCTGCCCTCCAGAGGACGCGAGGGTTGACATCTCCAACACGGCACATAATTTCACCTCTGATTTATATCATTTAAAATAACAGCCTGTTATACTTACAGATGTTTGCATTTGGTTTTGAAGCTGCAATACTTCCTTCTTCTTTATCATCAATATCTCTTCTTTATCATCTTTTTCAGCTTTTAATGTTCTGACCTAAAAAAAAAGAAAAAAAGGTAAGTGAAATGAATATTTGGTACAAAAGCTCTTTCAAGGGACTAATAAAAAAAATGTAAAAAGGAAGTAACATGAGCTTATGATTGTAACAGTCAGAATATTCCAAAAAATGTAAAATGTCTTCATAATATTTTTATGGATTTGATCTAATATCCTGTGAGCAAACTGTCAGTTGAATGTTTTCTAAATGAATACTGGTTTCTTCATGTACGTCTGTTTCCTGCCTCTCAAACTCTCAATGTTAGTTTTTCTATCGACTCTTGAATTTTTCTTTGAAACACCTCACACTGAGACTGCAGCTGCTGTAACTCACTCCTGTAGGCAGAGAAAGAGAAACTGTGTCATTCCCCATGTACTCATTACATGTCTATATACCGCTTCATACAGATGGAGGGAAGCAGCTGAATGACATCAGATTGTGTCAGTATTTCATAAGTATCGTTTTACCTAGAGAAATCGGTATTAGCATGTTCTATTTGTTTTTCATTTATTTGCAATGTCAATATGTGTTTTTACAAGCAGTGGTTGGTATAATAGACATCCTAAAATCTATAAATGTAACATAAAAATTGCTAAACATGTCCACAAGGCTGATTCTAAGCAATGTTTTCCATATGAGACATTTCCAAAAATTTAAGAATTTTAATGTGTGACGTAAATGTAAGTCAAAAGTATGGCATAAAATGTCAGGTGCAGCCTTTAAATGAAGATAACATGAATTAGAATGTGATTTACATCTGCAGAATGTGTTATAAAATGGCTGATTTTGCATAACATATTTTTGATATTGATATTGTAATGTGCCTACACACTGATGGATAGGCATTAAACTGTGAAGACGGAGAGAACAGCATTTTAGTGACACCTTCTGTCTGGATTGATATAACACGAGTGAACTGAAATAAAAATATAGGCCTGATGTCTGTATCCAGATGACAAAAAAGGACTCGCTGCTTGTCACTCATATGATTTCTGATCGTTTCCATTTCTTTGTTCATTTCTCCTTTCCTAAGGTCTGCTCTGAATTCCTAATTTTTCAACTCCTCCTGAAGACTCTTTGGCTTCTGAGAGATGTTTGAAAACTTCTCACTGGCCTAGAGGAACATTTGTGACAATGTCTTTATGAATAAACATAATAGTCAGACAATGTTTATCATGGCAACATGGCTCAGCAGTAAAAATGGCATCCCAAAACAGGCAATGAGCTCAGAGGTTGTTTAGCAGTTTTAAATGCTTCTGTAGAAGTCAGTATTATTTCAGATTTTCCTTAAACAACTTTTACATTTGTATTTATCCAAATGTGTAGGAAAACATTTCATATATATTGTATTTGATTATAATAATTACAAATATTGTATTTGAGTTTTATCAATAATTTGACTCAATTATGTCATTCACAATGCTTCATGGGATGAATAGTCAGTGTTGTTATTGTAAACCAAAAGTAAAATGATTAAAAAAGTGTTTTAGTTAACTGAAAGCAGGAATAAAATTAAAATAAATATAAATATTAGGTGAAAAATAGTAAATTAGGAAATTCAGAAAGTTGCTTTGGCAACTTCATGAAATAAGTTGAAGTACTAAAAACTGAAACTGAAATAAAAATAAAGCTAAATAAGAAATATTAATTAAAAAAACTATAAAAATGACGAAAGCACATAAAATTACTAAAACAAACTTAAAATATTTTTATAAATAAAAATACATTTTTATATAAAAATAAACTAATTAAAATATTATTAAATTCTATAATAGTATATACAGTAAATAATACTATAATAATAGTGGGTAGTTCATTCACAAAATAAACACTTCAGTTTAGCCCTCTTTATTGATGAATTCTTTGAAAATCCCTGAATAGAGAAAATAAACTGGAAAAACCAGTCCTCTGAAAAAGTGGGTGGTCTCTGTTGCGCTCCTCTAGCACGTTCTGGACTCTTTTAGTTAGATCTACATCCCTTCTTCTCTTTGGTTTTGTCTTATTGATTTCAGGTCCTCTAAACAAGCCAACAAACCGGTTTCGCAGTAAACACACCTCACTTTGTGCTGTTTGGATCTGCTTCATGATTTCACTTTCCAGCTGGAGTCTCTCGTGCACGAGCGGCCCGTGTTTCCTCATAAAATCGATATCCTCCTTCAGACGTCGGTTCAGCACCTCCGTGTGGGTCAGTCTGTCTCTCACCTGCCGCAGCTGATCTCTCCTCATTTCCAGTTGCCACGTCAGCTCAGCGATGTCTGTGCTGCAGGCTTCATGCTCGGACCGTGCAAATATAAGACAGACAGATGCGAAAAGTTAAGGATGGAGCAGAAAAGAGATTATTTTGGTAATTCAACTTTTTTAAAGACCCCATAACATAAGTTTTGTGGCTTTTAGTCCATATATGTAAAAATTTGAAATTTTGCCTTGATAACTAACTGAAATAAAATCCTTTTAAGTTTTTATATTGTATTTTATTGCCTTTAACATGTACTTTATTTCATTTAATATAAATTACTTTATATTTGTGCTCCTCAAGCCATTTTTGTGTTTTTGATGACCCTGTTGAATATTTTTGACTGTACATTGTAATAGAATAGAATAGAATACACTTTATTACCACATTACTGGGCCTGAAGTAAAATGTTAGAGCTGGAAAAAACAGTTTGAACATAAATTGCATGCCGTAATCAATATCCAGTCTGGCCTTTCTGCACTGCTATAAGAAACTCATTCTGCTTCCAGAGACGGAGGCTGTGCAATTTCTCTGAAAGTTTCTTTGCTTTCTCCTTTTCTTCCAGTAGAGCCTTCTCTGCCTCTCTGCGGTCCAACTCAAGACACTCGATCAAACTCATCACCTCCATCAGGACATCTGTGGCACTGTTTATTTACAAATGATTATTGTTATTTCTGTTAATTGAAATAAAGATTTCTATTAAAATTAAAAAGTATAATATATATATATATATGTTCCTGTGGCTCAGTGGTACAGCATTGCGTTAGCTGCGCAAAAGGTTGTGGGTTCGATTCCCTGGAAACACACATACTGGTAAAAAATGTATAGCCTGAATGTACTGTAAGTTGCTTTGGATAAAAGTGTCTGCTAAATGTATTAAATATATATATGCAGTATATAAGCAAAAATTTGAAATGTTACCTGGTCAACTAATATTATAATATATATATAATAATATAATATAATATATAATACTAATAAGTTGAAGTACTAATATTACTAAAACTAAAACTGAAAAAATAATAAAGCTAAATAGAAATATATATATATATATATATATATATATATAATAAAAATTCTAATAGAAAGCACAGCTAAATTAAATTAAAATGAAAAGTGAAAATATAAAAATCTTAATGTAATAATTATATAAATAGAGTTATGCACCAAAGTTCTGTATAATACTTCAATATTTCAAATCCCCCACTATATAAAGAAAACTAAATGCATATTATAACCAAAATATTAAGGAGATTCAAGACTGTCCATCATTACCTTGTACATTAAGTCCCATGCCTTCAATATACAGCTATGCATTTTTGCCATCAGCAGAAACACATCTAAAAAATACACTACTTAATCACTAAGGTTTCAATCATATTAATAAATTAAGCTATTAATTAATTTACAATTATTTTTTGGTGATATGTTAGAGCCCACATACTGTATAAGACTGCTGATCACAAGTGCTGTCTTACTGGACAAAATGGTTTCAATTGATCTTTGTGATGTGAAAAATATATAATGCTTTATGGCTCACTTCCAAATGATACTGTGGTTGTTTTCATGTGCAGTTTCATGCTGAGCATTATCACCCTAGAATAGAGAAGACATTCATTATTCATTCATTATGTAATATGAGAGCAAAGAAAATAAGATGTGATTCAACTCATATAACTGAGCTCATTCTGGGTTGGATCTGCGTGGTACTAGTTTTGATCTAAGGCTTGAATTATTGTGGTTGAGTCTTGGTCAGATATGGTATAAAATAATACAGTCCTTCTTCATGTTATGTTTGATTCTACCTGTTGGCCCCAGTTTTCCAGTTTGGGCTTCAGTTTCTGGATATGACATACTGCTTTGTTCACACATGGTGCTGGAGTGTTAACCTCAGCACAGCAGCGATGCCTGTTGGAGCTAACAGTCTCTCCCTGCTCTGAAATGTACAACTGACTTTGATCACAGAGATCATGAAGATCTCACATTGAATCATATATACTGAAACCTTAAAGGAATAGTTCGCCCAAAAAAATTCAAAGTTGCTTAAAATGTACTCATCCTCAGGCCACCCAAGATGTAGTTGATTTGTTTCTACATTGGAACAGATTTTGAGAAATTTAGCATTACATCTCTTGCTCACCAATGGATCCTCTGCAGTGAATGGGTGCCATCAGAATGAGTCCAAACAGCTGATAAAAACATCACAATAATCCACAAGTAATCCACACCACTCCAGTCCAGCAATGAATGCCTTGTGAAGCCAAAGCTGCATGTTTGTAAGAAACAAATCCATCATTAAGATGTTTTTAACGTCAAAACGAAAACGGTTTTAACGAAAAAGCAGTCTCATCTGAATCAGGAGAGAAATATGCACAGATCAAGCACGGTTTACAAGCAAAAAGAGTTCAACAAGGGATGGACTATTTCACTGGAGGAAGTGTTGTTATGGATTATGGATTTGTATTTTGGTAGCTTTTCCCCTCACAAGACATTTATTGCTGGACTGGAGTGGTGTGGGTTACTTGTGGATTATTGTGATGTGTTTATCAGCTGTTTGGACTCTCATTCTGACGGCACCCATTCACTGCAGAGGATCCATTGGTGAGCAAGTGATGGAATGCTAAATTGCTCCAAATCTATTCCCATGAGGAAACAAACTCATCTACATCTTGGATGGCCTGAGGGTGAGTACATTTTATGGTGAACTATTCCTTTAAAGGTCAACATAAAATGGCATGCACAACCCATTTTACTTCCACATTCTGACATATTTTAGAGTGAAACAGCATACAGAATAGAAAAGGGTGGGCTTTTTATCCAAGTGAAGAATGATAGAAAATTGTGAAGACAATTATTATTTTTTTGTTTAGAACAATGTGCACGGATTAAATGATCAAAATAAGACCAAAAGCATGCATTAAGACAGTAAATAGACAGTTCTGATTTCTTGTTGTCTTTTAGGATGCTTTATTGTTTATTGTCGAACTCAACTTTGTTGCACAATGGTTTGGGAAATATATCAAGGATCCTGATCCCTGTATACTCCGTGCTTAGCAAATAATATTGATAAACAATACTGCACTTTACCTGGTCAGAATGCTCCTTTACTTGAAGGAAACTTGAGGAACTTTATGTCAGGCATCTCTCAAAAAACATCTATGAAAATCAAAATCAATGATTGAATGTATCATGATCACATACTATTAAAACCAATGCTTCTCTAAGCTTGATGATATCAAAAAGCATTACTATGGTACTGTGATTTTTTTAAATTGTATTTATTTATTTTAATAAGACCAAAAGCATGCATTAAGACAGTAAATAGACAGTTCTGATTTCTTGTTGTCTTTTAGGATGCTTTATTGTTTATTGTCGAACTCAACTTTGTTGCACAATGGTTTGGGAAATATATCAAGGATCCTGATCCCTGTATACTCCGTGCTTAGCAAATAATATTGATAAACAATACTGCACTTTACCTGGTCAGAATGCTCCTTTACTTGAAGGAAACTTGAGGAACTTTATGTCAGGCATCTCTCAAAAAACATCTATGAAAATCAAAATCAATGATTGAATGTATCATGATCACATTCTATTAAAACCAATGCTTCTCTAAGCTTGATGATATCAAAAAGCATTACTAAGGTACTGTGATTTTTTTTAATTTTATTATTATTTTTTTTTAAAGATTTTTATGTGGTCGACATTGGCATTATATAGAACGATCATACATCGACATTAATCAAAACAGCTGTTTAACTACCGTCTGCACAAAATGAACAGTTATCTGAAGTTAATTAGTAATGAACGCAGGTTAAACAAGGTTAATAGTCGCATGTATCAGCAACATAACAGGTTTGACTACTTACATTATTCGCTGCTAAAGCGCTGCACGTTGAGCCATTGATGACATTTATTTTATTTTTGACCCATCAAGCGCGATATGATAAATGCTGACACATATCTCGCCACTGTGTCGCGTCGCGGCCTGTTTCAGACTTTGTTTCCAGCCCCCAGCTTTCACAGCGCGCGCGCGGTTACTAGGCAACAGGAAGGCCTTCATTCACCGCTGACACAATAGACAAAACTGAGAAAGTGAAAAAAGCCTTTCAGGGTTGCGAAGGTTTTGATGTTGAATGGTGAATACAATCATGTGGGTAATGAAACGTTTTAGGACCATTGCGCCACAGTGAAAAAAAAAACCCACTACTTCAATACTGCTATATATATAAACAACATAGCATTTTTACTTTATAAATATATATCCACAAAATAAATTAAATTAAATAAGAGCTCATTTTCGTTGTTGTGATATTTTATTTTTAGTATTTTTCATATTTATAATATATTTGTCCCACAAATTATTTGCTCATAACATTTTGCCACATCAAATTTGGCTTAAAATGTAAAAAATATAATGCAAAATTTTTTTTTAATTGACTAATATTTATTAATGTCTCCGCAGAGCACCGATGGATGTGTTCAGCGGAGAGATTCCGCATTACGTCATCGCGAGAGGCGCATTACGTCACATCAAAGCAAACGAGCAGCAGAGCTCCGCGCCGCTCTCCGCGAGTCTAATGCGAACGAAAACAGACTTTTGTATTCAAACGCCGAGATTGTCGTCGATAAAGCGCGTCGTTTTAGCGCAGATGGGCTTCAGTGAACGCAGAGGAGCTGAATTGAAACCCGTTTTGGCGATGACAGGCGTTTGGTGAGTAGCAAGTGCACAGAGCTCCAGACGCCTCTCTTCATTGTGAACGCTCCACAGTCTACTACTAACAGGCATCATGCAGACTCTGCAAGTATGATATTAATAATAGTGTGTATCTGGAACATTATGTCCTAAATCATCTGCTGCAATGCCAAAACTATGAAATATTATATTAAATATAGGGGTTAAATAAGTACCTATAAATTCTGCTTATTTATGCATGCATAATATATTTATATAATTGCATGGATTTGATTGAGTATTTTATATGTGGTTGGTTTACTGTTTCGTCTCATAAAATTTCACATCTTACAAACGGACTTTATATTGTAAACCTAAACAGTGTTGACATTTGATTGGTATTTTCTGCACTTTAAGTGAAATTTGAATAGAAAGCCATTTGGAAAATAGGTTATAGTAGGTTCTGCATGCACAGAAAGTCAATCTGTGTTCATAAAAGTGATTTCTTTATTTGCTATGCCATATAATGTTATGAAACTAGACTGCATGTTGTTTTTGAAGTGCATCATTATATTAATTCATCTAATTAGATGCATAAAACAAATGGAGACGAATGAGAAGATGACATTAGAAAGACTTTCCTGTAAACATGTACGTGTAAATCACAGTCTGAATGGGCTGGGAGACTTTACCCAGAGTTCTGTGCTGCTTCATGGTGGTACCATGACAATCAGTGCAGCATACAGGCAGTTACTCTGTCTGATTGGTGGAAAAAGCAGTTAGGTTGGGTAATGGTTCACTTTGCTGCGGATAGAGTTCTCATGGAATCCAATTCACACAGCTTTCACAGCAACCCAAGACAGGACTAAATGTGCAGAAGTAAACAAAATCTCTTTTCATTCAGACATTGAAATTGATTGATATTTCCATAAACTGCATATTTTATTAATGCATAAATAATGGCTAAAATGGGATTTACCTGTGAAGCCATATGCGTATATGTATTATTATAAGTATAATAGTTTAATTGATAATGTCTATGCAAAGCAAAATACAGAAAAATATAAGAATTCACATATGTGACCCTGGAGCACAAAAGCAGTCTTAAGTCGCTGGGGTATATTTGTAGCAATAGCCAAAAATACATTGTATGGGTCAAAATTATAGATGTTTCTTTTATGCCAAAAATCATTAGGATATTAAGTAAAGATCATGTTCCATGAAGATATTTTGTAAATTTCCTACCGTAAATATATCAAAACGTAATTTTTGTTTAGTAATGTGCATTGCTAAGAACTTCATTTGGACAACTTTAAAGGCGATTTTCTCAATATTTTGATTTTTTTGCAACCTCAGATTCCAGATTTCCAGTATAATAGTTGTATCTCGAACAAATAATGTCCTATCATAACAAACCATACATCAATGGAAAGCTTATTTATTCAGCTTTCAGATTATGTATATTTAAAAAAAATTTACCCTTATAACTGGTTTTGTGGTCCGGGGTCACATATATAATATAATAAATATAAAAACACAAATATATAATAGTTTATATATATATATGTGTGTGTGTGTGTGTATTTTTTTGCAACCTCAGATTCCAGATTTCCAGTATAATAGTTGTATCTCGAACAAATAATGTCCTATCATAACAAACCATACATCAATGGAAAGCTTATTTATTCAGCTTTCAGATTATGTATATTTAAAAAAAAATTACCCTTATAACTGGTTTTGTGGTCCGGGGTCACATATATAATATAATAAATATAAAAACACAAATATATAATAGTTTATATATATATATATGTGTGTGTGTGTGTATTTCTGTGTATTTTTTTACATTGTTTGGCAGCCTTATGAATATATTCAATTTTAGCCTGTATTAATGTCAGCTTTGTCTGTTATCTAGCAATGGCGTTTCTCAAATAGATGCTTTATGTGGTTCTGTAAAAATGCAGTAGCATTATCTGCTATCAGTTACTCCCACAGACGGTTTAATGCGAGTAATCCAGCGCTAATTACTTGGTGAAGATACTCTGAACAGCTGTTTTATGTAGAACATGACTTTGTCCTCGAGGTCAGATCTGTACGCCTTATATGTCAGTCGCCTTCAAGCGCAAGCCAAATCATAAAACACAATTTCATGTTTTTCATTCAACCTGCCCTACTAAATAAATCACCCACAGAGAGACAAAAAATGGAGTCGGGCTCAAAATGCCTGGATGCCACTGACTGTCCAAAAGGATATTTATAGGCTCGGAGATCCCAGAGCCACAATAAAAGGAGAACGAGAGAGAGAAAAAGATTAGAAGACCGACTCTGTGAAATATGGGATCTCTCTAGAAATGTCCCATTAGAGGGCTTGAATTACAGTCCTCTCTAGCAAGCCATTCTTGCGTAGCCTCATCATTTTGCCTAATAATTTCACACAGAGAATCTTTAAACTGCAAACAAGGCAGGACCAGGCCTAGGGTTAGGAGATGGCACAAACTTGCAACCAGATCTGAATCAGCCATCTAAGCCCAACAAGAATGTGAGTCTCGCTCATTGGAAGTTAAAGATAGAGGCGACACATGCTGGATCCTGGCGAGTTCTTATTTCAGTCGGCTGCCAAGAACTCTATGGGCCGTTTTTGTTGTGTTTCGACCTGACGAAAAGCATTATTAAAAGTTGTGGACTCGTTGTGGTCGCTCATAACTAAGCGAGAAGAGGACCATGGTGCTTTCCGAAGGGTATCTGCTTTGGATTTTCCTTCGATTTTTTCGTGATATTTTGGTTCTTTTTATAGCATTAGCTTGTTTAGATCTCTTCCATTTGGTTTAACATGATAGATGCGGTGTTGAAACAGTGAACCAAAACACTAAATTACGCTGTGGCAGCTTGTTTATCTCTGATGTGAGTTCAATAGGGTAGATTAGTGTCACGTTACTGATGGATTCATTTTTTGCAGTGCATTCTGGATATTTTTCACATCCGCAGGTGAATTTGATATCGATGGCTGGATGTGTAGCGCTTTGTCCCCGTGTTGTGCTGAACTCTTGGATCTCTAGGATTGTGATTGAACATTCCTTAAAGTTAATTGAGCATTCAAAGCTTTGTTTAACTTCTCTAGTAGATCAACTTCATGTTTCTCTTGCTGTTTTGAAGAGGATTTTAAAGTTTCCTCAGAGCAATTTAAAAGCAATTTTTGTGAGTTTTCATAAAATGCTATCATTGTTAGTGCATGTCATTTAAGTTTATGATAGTAAAAATCAATTTACTAAGACATTGGTTGCATATACGACTTTTCACCTTACAAAAAAGTATTGTGGCTGTAAATAAAGTGAAAGTGAAAGTGATGTGACATGTGGCCAAGTATGGTGACCCATACTCGGAATTAGTGCTCTGCATTTACCCATCCAAAGTGCACACACACAGCAGTGAACACACACACACAGCAGTGAACACACACCCGGAGCAGTGGGCAGCCATTTATGCTGCGGCGCCCGAGGAGCAGTTGGGGTTTGGTGCCTTGCTCAAGGGCACCTCAGTCGTGGTATTGAAGGTGGGAGAGAGCGCTGTACATTCACTCCCCCCACCTACAATCCCTGCTGGTATGAGACTCGAACCCACAACCTTTGGGTTATGAGTCCGACTCTCTAACCATTAGGCCACGACTTCCCCAGTATACAGTATATACTGTACACTACCATTCAAATGTTCAGGGTTGGCAGGATTTAAAAAAAAAGAAATTCATACTTTTTTTCAGTAAGGATGGATTCAATTGATAAAAAGTGACAGTAAAGAAATTCATAATGTTTATATTCAATATAGAATCTTCCACAAAAAAAATTCTCTTCCACACAAAAAATATTTTCCACAAAAATATTAAGCTGCATGATTCTTGAGCACCAAATCAGCATATTAGAATGATTTATGAAGGAAAATACAAAAATTCACAATATTACTGTTTTACTGTATTATTATTATTTTTGATCAAATAAGCATAAGAGCATAAGAGACTTCTTTTGCAAACATTAAAAATACCAACCCCAAAGATTATTGGAATACATTTGACAAAAAATACTATTTCAGTCTTTCTACTTCAAAATTTGATATGTTCTTTGTAATTATTTGTGAAATTTACTATAAATTTCTGAGTAAAATTGTTTCTATACCAATTGTTTTTCAGTGTATGATGCTTTTTATATATACCATCATACTGAATGATTGCCCTATTTATCATGTACATATTTACATGAACTATTCCAAAGTATGTCAAGGAATTACCATTGTACCATGCCAAAAATATCAAGACTTTCAGATTCGAGAATTTAATTGTTGTATAAATTATTTTAGCTCTGTATATTTGTTGTACTAGATCAGGGGTGCCCAAACTCAATCCTGGAGGGCCGGTGTCCTGCAGAGTTTAGCTCCAACTTGCCTCAACACACCTGCCGGTAAGTTTCTAGTATGCCTATAAGAGCTTGATTAGCTGGTTCAGGTGTGTTTAATTGGGGTTGGAGCTAAACTCTGCAGGACACCGGCCCTCCAGGACCGAGTTTGGGCACCCCTGTACTAGATGATACAGCCGTTTCCTCAGTAAAATGAGACAGTATTATACTGAATGCCACAAGGCAGTGATCTTCTAAATGTTATTTTTAATCAAGGTCACAAGTGGAGTCCGAAACCTCTGTTACTGTCTGTAATGTGAATCATAACAAAAGGTCTCTGTGGAAGAAGAATGGGAGATAAACACGTGAATTACACCAATGTCTTTTTATATTAATACAGAGGTGGGTCACAGGTCTGTTCTGGTAGGTTTGCAAACAGCTGGGAAACACACAATGCTTTAAATACAGTACAAATAATGAAATGCAACTAACAATGTAATTGTGTATATTTAGGATAGCAAAGTAAATAGTGTCATCAACTTTTAAAAGGGAGGAGAAAATGCTTCCCGTATCTTTTGTTGGTGACGTCAATGGTTGTGTGTCCAATCAAACTCACTATTTTGTTGCAAATGTATCTGTCTTTTGATAGATGCAAACCAAGTTAGGCAGTTGCAGCATGGATAGTTTGTGCATTTTGGTGTGTATTTGTAGTTTTATTTTGAGAACTGCATTTTTTTGATCAGTTTTATAAAATTTGCAGTGGAGTTTTGATGGATTAATGGCTCAAAACTTTGGAGAATGATGTAATACATTATAGATGTTGTTTTACCCACAATAATAGTTAATTAACTTTATGCAAATCTGAAGACTGATTCCTCAAAAAGTCTCCAGTTTGCCTTCACAGCTGTGGGACGCCTGTCACACTGTCCCTTTGTTTTCTGTGTGTGTGATGTTTTTCGCAGAATGATTGAAGAGTCAGGCCGCAACAGCAGCGCCATGGCAGACAGAAGACAACTGTTTGCTGAAATGCGTATGTATTTCTCTGTTTTACTCCATACTCAAGCTATGATATGATGGTAAACATGTTGATAAGTTTAAAGAAATTAGTACATTTTGATTCAGCATTTTGATCAATTTTGATCAATTTGATACATTTTGATAAATTGATCAAAAGTAATAGATAAAGACATTCATTGTGTTACAGACAGTGTTGGGGAAAGTTACTTTTAAAAGTAATGCATTACAATATTGCGTTACTCCATAAAAAAGTAACTAATTATGTTATTTAGTTACTTTTTATGGAAAGTAATGCATTACGTTACTTTTGCGTTACTTTTTAAATCTGGACAGGGCTTGCTTGTTTGTTTTTAAAATAAAAAAAGTTCTATTTTTGGCAAATATAAAAGCCTTTTCACACCAAAAGTGAAATGAATAAGCCTCAGGCCGAAGGGAAAGTAAATTTACGTCCGTACAGTAGAATGCAGAAGAAGACATTTCAACACACTTCAGCAATAAAAAAAGACACACAAATGTTTGTCTAGAGTCATTTGTGCTTATTAGTACGGTTGAAATGGATCATCGAAGGTCAGAAGCAAAGACACTGGTTAATAGAATGGGATTAAATACATAATGCATATTTGTGTTGTTTAACATTTAATTGTTACAGGTTTACATCATATTCTGCGTTGCATTATTTTTATTCATTTTTGAGGAATACTGAATCTGTTTTTTGTTTGTTTTTGTGAGTGAGATGAATTAAAGCATATTCATATTTATTTTAGAACTACAGTAACATCTTCTGATTTCTCTCAACATGGGGGACAGAAAAGCTGTCAATCAATAAATTGGAAAAAACAGTAACTTGCGTTACTTATTTGAAAAGTAACTCAGATATTCTCTTATAAATTAAAAAGTAATGCGTTACTTTGTTTAACATTTAATTGTTACAGGTTTACATCATATTCTGCGTTGCATTATTTTTATTCATTTTTGAGGAATACTGAATCTGTTTTTTGTTTGTTTTTGTGAGTGAGATGAATTAAAGCATATTCATATGCGTTACTTTACTAGTTACTTGAAAAAAAGTAATCTGATTACGTAACTCTAACCCCCAACATTGGTTACAGAAGATCTCTATTTCAAATAAATGCTGCTTATCAACCAATCCTGAAGAAATGCATCAGGGTTTCCACCAAATTAAGCAGAACAACTATTTTCAACACTGATAATAATCAGAAATGTTTCTTGAGCAGCAAATCAGCATGTTAGAATGATTTCTGAAGGATCATGTGACACTGAAGACTGGAGTGATGATGCTGAAAATTCAGCTTTGCATCACAGGAATAAATACAATTTTGGAATATATTCAAATGGAAAACAGCTATTTTAAATTGTAATAATATTTCACAGTATTTCTATTTTTAATGTATTTTTGCTCAAATAAATGCAGCCTTGATGAGCAAAAGAGACTTCTTTGAAAAACATTACAAAAATCTTACTGACCCCCAACTTTTTGAATGGTAGTCATGCTAACATTTCTCTGAATGGATTTCCCTGTTGAGAAAAACATCTTCAACCAGCCTAAGGTGGTTAGCTGGTCTTTCAACCTAGCCAAGCTGTTTAGTCTAGTCTGTTTTGCTGGTTTTAGAGAGGTTTTGGGCTTTTGACCACTGGCCATAGCCACCTAAACACCAGCTAAAATGTCTCAGGCTATATTTAAGCTGCATGTTTAGACATGTACTGTACTTTCATTAGATGTGATGTTTTCATCTTACAGGTGCACTAGATCTGGACTCTATCAGATTGTCCACTTATAGGACAGCATGCAAACTGAGATTCATTCAGAAGAGGTGCAATTGTAAGTATGAGGGAGTTTACTGCAAAAATTGTTTTACATTATGTTTACATTAGTAAGTGTTTTTCACACAAACGTTCTGAATGTCCATTGTTCTGAATACAACTTTTTTTTAGTATTTACAGTAACTTTAGTCTTTGGAAATGATGTTGCCATTTGTTCTTCACTTCTCGCAGTGCATTTGTTGGATATCTGGAATATTATAGAGGTTTTCCGGGAAAACAGACTCAACTCCATGGACCTCAACACAGAGTTCTCAGTGTCAAATTTGCAAGCAATACTGTCCACCATCTATTACCAGCTGAACAAGCGCTTGCCCACAACCCACCAGATCAATGTAGACCAGTCCATCTCGTACCTCCTCAACTTCCTGTTAGCGGCCTACAACCCGTAAGAAACCCTGCAGAGCTGCCTTAAATCTGTCTTAATGTATGGCATATAGTATGTCATTTCTTTAAAGGGGTCATATGATGCGATTTCAATTTTTCCTTTCTCTTTGGAGTGTTACAATCTCTTGGTGCATAAAGAAGATCTGTAAAGTTGCAAAGACTAAAGTCTCAAATCCAAAGAGATATTCTTTATAAAAGTTAAGAGTCAGCCACGCCTACCTAAAACGGCTCGTTCTAACACGCCCCACATGTCTACATCACGATGTGGGAAGATTTGCATAAAGCCGCCCAAATGTTGACGCAAAGAAAGAAGGCGTAACTTTTATTCTCGCTGTAGTATTGTTGCCGCCGCCGCCGTGTCGTGATGGTGCTGTGTGTTTCGTTGTGAAAGCGAAACTACTTTGTTTGGCCTTCCAAAAGAGGACGATATCTGCTTCGTCATGCCTAGAGCTGATCCGTGCTGGTCGCTGAGGAAATACTACAACTTTGCGCTGTGGATCACCGGATCAGCTTTCACCGTGGATGACGCGGAGTCTAGCCTGGGGTCGTCACATGTGGTTGCCGCAAACCTCCTTCATCAAATCCGCCTCTGCTCACTTTAGCCCTCCGGCCGTTCCTCACTCTTGCCCCCGGCCTCTGCTCACTCTAGGCCACCGCTGCTCACTCTAGGCCACCGTGTGTGATGCTGTGTTTCGTTGTGAAAGCGAAACTACTTTGTTTGGCTTTCCAAAAATGGACACGACTAGAAATCAGGGGTTAAGTTGTATTTACAACACTGTTCCAGAACACTTCAACCCAAATATTCAGATGTGTGCAGCACATTTTATGGAGGACTGTTTCCTGATCCTGGTAGAGTAGACTACAATGCCGGCTGTTCTGACTCACAGACTGTAAGTACGTTTTTCATATTTAAAGAGTTTTTATATTTAAAGCGAGTTTTTTGAGCAGTGTAGAGTAGCGCTTGTTGTTTGTCATTTCTCCGATCTCAAATGCAGACATGGTTTTATGTTTACGCGGCGCGATGCAACGCAACGTGTAAAAAGACAGTATAAATCATTATAATCCATAATTATGTCCCCACTGGATGCAACGAATGCCTCGTTTATAATGGATTTTCATGTTTTTGAATCATCGCTCCGGCCTGACAGGGCATCATCACAATATGGTGAGGGGCGTAACATTTCCGTCACACGCTTGAGGTATTCACCCAATCATAACGCACTGGATAGCTGGCCAATCACAGCACACCTTGCTTTTCAGACCGATGAGCTTTGTAAAAATCTACGCGTTTCAGAAAGGCAGGGCATAGAGGAGAAACAATAATGTACAGTATGTGGAAAATAATGTGTTTTTTTAACCTTAAACCGCATAAACACATTTCATTACACCAAATACACAAAATAATGTTCTTTTTAGCAACATCATATGACCCCTTTAAGAGTAGAAAGAAAAAAATTCATCTGAAGCTTCACTTCCTGTACATGACGACTCTTCATAATCTTCACTTAAACTGCTGAACTTTTAAATGTGTGAGTTGATGATTATGTCTTTTTTAGGGAAGGTGTGGGAAAGATGTCGGTTTTTGTGGTGAAGATGGCTCTGGCTGCCCTCTGTGGAGGGAAGATTTTGGATAAACTAAGATGTAAGTTTCACTTTGGATTTGCCTTTGAACTGATGTGTGTTCAATGCTTTGATGCTGATTAATGGGCGCTTAAGTGAATGGACTCATTCTATCATCATTTTAAAGATCAGAGCAGCTGTCATTACTTGAAAGTCAGTTCTAACCACGAGGCATATTCACCTCTTATGACCTTGGCAGTGTAGCTAAAACTTTTTCCCTCTTTTCTGGTTAATCGTTCCTAGTAATAAAACTTTAGACTACACTACTGTTAAAAAATTTGGGGTTGGGAAGATTTTTAAAATGTTTTTGAAAGAAGCCTCTTATGCTCACCAAGGCTGCATTTATTTGATCAAAAATACAGTACAAACTGTTTTATTGTGAAATATTATTACAATTAAAAAAAACTTTTTTCTATTTTAATATTATGTCAAATGTAATTTATTCCTGTGATTTAAAGCTGAATTTTCAGCATCATTAATTCAGTCTTCAGTGTCACATGATCCTTCAGAAATCATTCTTCCTGCCTGCAAAATGCATTTATTATTAAGTTATTAAAATCTACCTGGATCTAATTTAACATAGTTTCTTTTTAAAAATGAAACTGATCACTCCTGATGCTCATCTTTTTGTTCCGCAAGATGTATTTTCACAGATATCGGACCCAAACGGAGTGATGATATACTCGCAGTTTGACCAGTTCCTAAGGGAGGTGCTGAAACTGCCCATGACGATTTTTGAGGGACCATCTTTTGGGTACACTGAGCAGTCCACAAGAACCTGCTTTCCACAAGAGGTTCGCGATTATTTTTTAAAATGATTTCATGCATAAAGCAACCAGACACAACTGTTCAAATGTTTGGGGTCAGTATGATTTTTTTAAATTTATAAATTAATACTTTTATTCAACAAGGACACATTAAATTGATCAAAAGTGACAGTAAAGACATTTATAATGTTAAAAGTGATCCTGTTTATGTGAACTTTTTATTCATGAAAGAAAAATATCAAGTTTTGCACAAAAATATGAAGCAGTGCAACCGTCTTCAACACTGATAATAAAAAATGTTTCTTGAGCAGCAAATCAGCATATTAGAATGATTTCTGAAGGATCATGTGACACTGAAGACTGGAGTAATGATGCTGAAAATTCAGCTTTGATCACAGGAATAAATTACATTTTAAAATATATTCACATAGAAAACTGTTATTTTAAATTGTAATAATATTTCACACTATTACTGTTTTTACTGTGTTTCTGATTAAACAAATGCAGCCTTAGTGAGCATAAAAAAACATTAAGATATCTTACCGACCACAAACATTTAAACGTTACTGTACATTTTTTGCAGGGCAGACAATAAAACAGGTGAAAATAATAAGCAACACCCTGGCAATAACCAGCAACCACCCAGTTTCAAATGCATAGGAACAGCAACAGCATGTGCAATTCACAATTTATTGAGAATTAAACAAACAAACAAAATGTTTTTCTCTTGTACACACATGGTATTTATTAACTCATTTGTATACTAACTGCTGTCCCTCCTCAGAAAAAGGTCTCGCTCAATGTGTTTCTTGACACATTCATGTCGGATCCTCCTCCTCAGTGTCTGGTTTGGTTACCGCTGATGCATCGGTTGGCAAACGTTGAGAACGGTGCGTTTTAAGCATGTTTATTTCATTTTTGTAGCAAACCATACATATGGCTTAGTGATATGTTAGTACTTCCTTCAGCCATTCAGAACCTAAATGAATGACAAATATTGTGACAGCGTTCAATTAGTAGTGTTGACTTGATTTTGCTTATCTCTTCTCTAGTCTTCCATCCTGTGGAGTGCTCCTACTGCCACAGCCAGAGCATGATGGGATTCCGCTACCGGTGCCAACAATGTGATAATTACCAACTCTGCCAAGAGTGTTTCTGGAGAGGCCATGCCTCGGGCAGCCATAGCAACCAGCACCAGATGAAGGAGTACATGTCATGGGTAGGTGAACGGCCATGTGGGAACGTGACTGTGCGTAAGTGCCAGTCCTGTCATCCAAACAGCCTTTAGCCTTTGACAATGTATGCCAAAAATCACTGTTAAATCACTGTATGCCTTTATACTAAATTTCCTGACACCAGTCTAATGAACTCTGAGCACTGAATTTGCCACTTTGGTAGCATTTACTTTTCTTCTCTAAATTACTTTTAGATTTTAGTTAAGTTAACTTGTGTTTGGGGTCGGGAAGATTTTTTAAATGTTTTTTTGAAAGAAACGCTCAGCAAGGCTGCATTTATTTGATCAAAAATACAGTAATCATTATTAAAATCGTTATATTATTTCTATTTAAAATAACTGTTTTCTATTTGATCATAGCTGAATTTTCAGCATCATTACTCCAGTCTTCAGTGTCACATGATCCTTCAGAAATCATTCCAATATGCTGATTTGCTGCTCAAGAAACATACATTTCATGATACTTCATGTTGGATTTTTTCTAAATTTTCTGATGATAGAAAGTTCAAATGAACGGCATTTATTTGTAACATTATAAATGTCTTTAGTGTCACGTTCGAGCAATATAATGCATCCTTGCTGAATAAAAGTATTAATTTCTTCAAACAAATCTTACAGATTTTGATCTTACAGGCAAATGAAATATGCAAAAATTGCTGAAAATAAATAAACACTTACTTTACACAAAATTAGTTTTTAGGTAAATAATTAGTTTTACATGACCATTTCCACCCTGTCTCTGACTATTATAATTAAACATTTATTATTAGTTACTGTACCTTTAAGACCTCTATATGTAAGTAATCTCTCTTATGATATTCTTTGAGTATTTCTACATAAACATTTATATTTATTTAAAAAGAGCAAAGAAAATCCTGTTTTTCATTATATGGTTAAACATATTCATGGATATTTTTATAAATATTTTCACTTCTGGTTCAGTACAGTCCTTTATTTTGCTCCAGAAATCTCCAGCTAAGAAGTTGTCAGACGCTTTCAGTAAATCTCTGAGTTGTGCCACCAGTCGAGAGCCTCCTTACCCGATGTTCTCCGATAACCCTGAGAAACCGCTCAACTTCACTCATGTTGGGTATGTAAACTCAGACATGACCATATTTTTGCTCGAATAATCCTCTTTAGTGTAAAATGATTGACTGGATTACGCTGAATGTAACAGAAATTGTGCATGCTAACATTGTCCTGCCTTGTGTTTTTTTGCTTTTATGCTGCGAAACAGGGACACATGGTAAGTAAAGTGAGATGAGGAGTCATATATTCTCATATATTATATGATTTCACAATATTGATGTGGGGAAACTAATCTTAGACGCACTGATATGTTTGACACTATGCAGACGGACACACTTTTATCGCAGCGCCACAATTATTGTTTGCATTTCCTCCAGGCCTCCCAGACCTGTGAACAGTGGAAATGAATACATGCTCTCTCACTCCATGCCTTCCTCAGGAAACCCTTACTCCAGCAAAACGTGAGTCTGTTACTGTACCACACGTTCAATAGGCGTATGTGTACAAGCATAAATCTGAGCTTAAAGTATTCAAGCTTCAGCTCACATCATGAACTTGTTATGTCTGTTATGCTTTTATTTCTATGTTCAGTCAGACAGGCTGCTATCGTACTTAAATGAAAATTGGATATGTTTTCTTGGAAACTAACCGAAATAAGAATTCAATTGAAGTACTAAAACTAAAATTGAAATAAAAAAATGAAAGCTAAATCAAAATCTTAAAAAAAAACAAAAAACTAATAGCAATTACAACAGCACTAAAACTTTAAATAAAGAAAACTGAAATGACGAAAATGAAAGCTAATTCAAAATATTAATACATACTATAATAGTATATAAATGATACTAAAATGACACTGGTGTGGATTAAACATGTTTGTGTAAGTACATGTGTTGCTCATTAACTTGTTGTTTTATTATGTCTCATTTTGGGGGTAAAAAGAGGTGCTCACGATGAGACGAAGCAAATGAAGCTGTTTTCCCGGACGGCCCCAGATCTTTTAAAAGGGAAAGGGTAAGTCAACCTGGATGAAATAATGTCACTAGATACATGGGACTGTTTTGAGTAGATGCAAATAAAAACAAGGCTGTGAGGGATTGAAGTACAGCCCATTTAACATGTCATACTGTTTTGTACATGATTGTTGTTAGTTCAGACAAAAATGGTTGAGAAGATGTCTTTGTCCATTGCAAATGTATAAAAAAACTAATTTTCAATTTATTGTCAACATTATGACAAAATAGATGGTACTTCCATCTCACACAACTCAACTGCATCACCCAAAAATGAAAATGAGCTGAAAATTTACTCACCCTCAGGCCATCCGAGATGTAGATGAGTTTGTTTCTTCATGGGAACAGATTTGGAGACATTTAGCTTTATATCAATTGCTCACCGATGGATCCTCTGCAGTGAATGGGTGCCGTCAGAATGAGAGTCCAAACAGCTGATAAAAACATCACAATAATCCAGTCCATCAGTTAATTTCTTGTGAAGTGAAAAGCTGCATGTTTGTAAGAAACAAATCCAGCTCTTTGGACTCTCATTCTGACGGCACCCTTTCACTGCTGAGGATCCATTGGAGAGCAAGTGATGTGATGCTAAATTTCTCCAAATCTGATGAAGAAACAAACTCATCTACATCTCAGATGGCCTGAGGGTGAGGAAATTTTGAGCAAATTTTCATTTTGAATAGTGGACTATTCTTTTAAATATGTCATCAACTCTAACTAAAGTCTATTTGCATTATGTATTACAAATGCATTCTGTATTATTATTAATGCATTCTAATAATGCATGATTTTATAGAGGAATCGTAAGAAGCTGAGATCGTGTGAAGATGTTTTTTAGGCTCCATTACTTTTTCATCTCATCTGTGTTTCTGAAACATGGTTTCAGGGTTCAGTACAACCTCGATATTGCCGATAGGCTCGCTGATGAGCACATACTTATCGGACTTTATGTGAATCTCCTCCGAAAGGACCGTTCATGGTCAGTGTGAGCTGTCGGTCTGCTGAGGTTGCTGTGGCAGTTTTCTTCCTAATCTGTTTTTAGAGCTCCAAGGTCACCATGTCAGTCTGGTAATACCCAGAATTCAATGTAACATTGTTAATGTCAAACTATCATTTGAGGAAACAGTGCAGGTTTTTTTCCACAGTTTAAATATACAGTATGTAATATAATTTCTGCATTTTAGAAAGGACACCAGATGTGGGATGGTGACTATTCTGGACACTGCGCTGTCTTGTATTTGCAGCTTGCTAACTGGCCAGGCTTTTGTTGTGTTTAAGCAGTGTATTTGCTCTGTGTTAAACATATTACATTTCACTGCCATAGAGCGCAACAGTCCAGAAGTAAAAATGCCCTTCAGTTTCCCCATAGAGAGACTGACTTTTAGCGCTAATGTATTAACCTTTCAGTACAGAACTACCAAGAGCTCTGAGGTTGTATAGTGATAAAATATGCTTCTATAGAATGTGATTTCAAAATCATATTTAATTGCTGAATTCTCAGTGAAGAACTACACTATCCATAATGCTGTTATACAATATAAGTTTTATAAATGCATGAAAATATTGTTTTATGCTTCTTGACTTATAATCTATATATTTATATTTTACTGTCATTTCTATTTTAATTATGTCTTTCAAAATGTCATTCACTGTGAGTAGATTGTGGTGTTAGCAACTCCAGGGTTATGGGTTTTATTCCCATGATATTCCCATTTTATCCCAGTGATAAAATGCATGTTGTGAATGCAGTGTCACTTCAGATAAATACATAAATATAATATTTGTGGGATGAGAAGTCCCTCATCACTGTATTTGTATGTACTTTTTTCAGATTTTCATGTATTTTTTGCTGCAATCACATGTTGTAATGCTATGATTCTCTTCAGAGCCTATTAGTTGGATTCATAACTTTTTAATTGGCTAAGGAGAAAATGGATTAAAAAAAATACATCCATAACCAGAGAAAAAAAAGTGCCGTTCACTGTAGCGCTCTATTGCACCAGGTGTATGTGCACAATAGTTCAAAATGAGAACTATTAATAGCATCTCTCGCTTGTTAAATAAATTCTGCCAACTTGAATCAATCCCAAAATCTAATTTGTCCTCCAATTCTACAAACATTTTATGGACTCTTTTGGAATATTATTTTGTTCCCATCCATTATTCAAATAGTGTGTAAACTTCTAATTTGATTAATATATGACAAATATATTAATTATTATTATATGTGGGTCTTTTGTGTAGAAGTGTGTGTCATATTTGGGGAGATTTGTGTCAGTTTGATGTGCAAGAACACAAAATTCACAATCAATTATCCATTTTTGGCTTGGCAACTAGTCTTTAAACAAGGGCATGATTGTGATAGTGGATCTCAGAGTCACCAGTATCTCTGAATGAACTGGTTACCTATGGCTACATGTTTCATATGTTTTCCCATTAGACAGCACTCTTGTGTTTTCCAGCAAAGATGTCTAATATTGAGATTATTCTGGCCTTTGCTCCAAACCTTGCAGTGCTTTTTTGGGAAACTGGGGCTCTGTGGTCTTCATGCTTCGCTTAGATCCTGAAATGTGTTTACGTGTGCTGGTTTCTGTTATTAGGATAGTACTGGTGGATATGTTCACTAAAATTATGTTCTTCAGTTTTCAGGAGAGCTGTAAAAACCAAGATGATGAGCATTTCCTCATTGCCCGTTACGCCTCCCGATTGGCTGCTGATGGAGCTGCAGCGGTAAGACAGCCAATCAGAGAAACTTTCCATTATTCACTGAATATCAATGCCATTATTTTTATAAAATGCAATAAATTAAATTAGAAAAGTTGAGTTTTTTCCTTTACATGAATAGATTGATGTAATGGGCAATTGGATTGTTTGGGAAACCCGTTTGGAAACAAACATTATGCAGTCATGCAATTGTGCTTGTGATGCTGCTTTTGGCACAGAAATGACACACTTTGACTTTAATTATTATGAATATACTGTATGCAAATAAATTAATGTAAACAACTCATTGACTTTATATACAACCTGATAACTCTTAACAGAAGACCAGAGTCCCGGCGGACATCTCTCTCTGTCTGGACTCCAATAAACAGCAGCGACAACTTATCGCTGAGCTAGAGAACAAGAACAAGTGAGTTTGAGTCTGTTTATTTTAGTATTGCACAGTGACATTGAATTAGCATTCTTAAAATGAATAAACTGTGTGTTTTCAGGGAGATTTTGCAAGAGATCCAACGACTGCGACAACAACATGAAGAAGCTTCCCAGCCTCCGTTAGACAAAAGCCAACAAAACCCAACATTACTGGCTGAACTGAGACTGCTCAGGTAAAGACCTGCACACACACACACACACACACACACACACATGCACACGCAGCGTACAGCCATGAAACCTGATCATATGTGGTGATCAACAGATGCTGATGGTTACGAGATAGACGGCATTGAAAGTGAGTGTAACCCACACACACACACACACACACACACACACACATGCACACGCACACGCAGCGTACAGCCATGAAACCTGATCATATGTGGTGAACAACAGATGCTGATGGTTACGAGATAGACGGCATTGAAAGTGAGTGTAACCTGATCACGGCTCTTCTCATGAATGAGTGAAAGCACTTTAAAAGCAGTTTGCAACACTGAGACTCCTTCCTGTTTGTGGACATCACCAGTCTTTCAATTCTGAAAGTTTACTGTGGTTTTTCTCTAGTAATATTAACTGTTGTAACATGATATTTTGGTTCTAGATTCATACTAAATAATCTATTAGGGAAGTGTTTTGTGTGGCAGTTTTGGTTTCTAAATGTGTTTTTATTACTATATTCATAATAAACGCTATAGTTTGTTATATAAAAACCATAATTGCATTTATGGAAATTAGGTTTTACCTGTTATTGATAGTATACTGCAAATACCACAGTTTAGAATATGATTCCATGGGAAGAACTATGGTCAATTTTCATTTTTATATCTTTACCCACAAGTTTTGGTTTCTAAATGTGTTGTTATTACTGCTTTCATAATGAACATGATAGATGGTTTTATAAACACCGTAATTACATTTATAGAAATTAGATTTTACCTGTAAATAAAACCTACTGCAAGTGCCACGTTAAAGAATATGGTTCCCAGGGAAGAATATGGTAATTTTTCATTTTTATATTTATATGTTTATTTTTTTTCTTGTTTTATTACAATAATTTTTTTTTATTTTTTTTTATATATTTTATATTATGTAGTTTTTATATGTTATATATTTTTACGCACATGCTTTTAATGATTGATATTTCTTTAGTAGACGTAGAAGTAGAAAGTAGACGTCTGATACAAACATATTGGGTGAATTCACTAAACATTTGCAACATTTTGTCATGTGGGATTATGTATCTTAATCATAAACTGACTTAACCAAGCATTACTACACCCTGCAAATTGTGTTCAGCACTGATAGTGTGGGTGTGTTTACACCATTACCTAATTTGTATCATTTATTTATTAAATATGGTGGTAAATAGCACATGCAAATAGGGTCAAAAATCAGGCTGTTTATGGTTGCACAATTCATTTTTGGTTAATGTCGAAGTTATATTGATAACTGTGTGGCTTTCTTGGTCTGTTTGTGTCTCAGGCAGAGGAAGGAGGAGTTGGAGCAGAGGATGTCGGCCCTTCAGGAGAGCCGTCGAGAACTCATGGTCCAACTAGAGCAGCTCATGCTTCTGTTGAAGGTAGAGAAGATCACACACAAACACACAACAAATGATGATGACACGATTTTAAGAAGTTAAATTCAGAATGTAGACATGCAGAGTTTCATGTTAATGAGCTGAACTGCTCCATCTACAGGAAGAAGAGCTAAAAAGAGCTGTAAGTCTCAGAGCCTTGTAACAAAACTGGGTTAATATACTTCAACTTACTCGAGCTTAACTGTATGCTGTGTGTTTGTTCTTCCTAATATTAAACTCAAGAAATGTTTTGTGTTGGTTGTGTCTTTGGCATCCAGGACTTACATTTGTTCATTTAGCATTGCACAAATCAAAGTAAATGCATGCTGTTATTCAGACAGACTACATTTGGGCATGTCGATTACATACTCGAATTCTTCTTTATAAGTTTTTGAACAAACTTCTAACACTGTATTAAATAATAATACATTTTGATGTGTAACTCATTGTTTGTGCTATAGACATAAATGACTGTCTAAAAAAAAAGAAGCCTGAGAATCCTAATGGGAGTTTACTCTTTTGACCACCAATAACACCAATCAGATTTTAAGACAACCAACAGTTTACTTCTAGAACCTTACCTGCAAAAGGACATTATATATAGTGTTACAAACTGTTATTCATAATAAGTTGCTAATCATTATTTAATTTACAAATATTTGACTTGATGTATTTTATTTAATGTTTTGTCACTCATTCAGACACTATGAGCGCTTAATATTGTAGACTTTTTATGATTAAGCCAGTGTTAATTATACACTATTATATGTGACCCTGGACCACAAAACCAGTCATAAGTGTCAATTTTTCAAAATTGAGATTTGTACAGCATCTGAAAGCTGAATAAATAAGCTTTCCATTGATGTTTATGGTTTGTTAGAACAGGACAATATTTGACCGAGATACAGCTATTTGAAAATCTGGAATCTGAGGGTGCAAAAAAATCAAAATATTGAGAAAATCGCCTTTAAAGTTGTCCAAATGAAGTTCTTTGCAATGCACATTACTAATCAAAAATTAAGTTTTAATATATATATATATATATATATATATATATATATATGGTAGGAAATTTACAAAATATCTTCATGGAACATCTTTACTTAATATCCTAATGATTTTTGGCATAAAAGAAAAATCGATCATTTTGACCCATACAATGTATTTTTGTCTATTAATACAAATATACCCCAGCGACTTAAGATTGGTTTTGTGGTCCAGGGTCACATATTATATTTTTAATTCGCTTTTTTAAAAAAATATTTTTTCAGTTTTAATAATTTTGTTTTTGGGGGGGTATTTTTAATACTTTTAGTAACAACCCAGGTTTAAGTATGTATAACATTACATTTATATAATATCCTGATAATCTCCTTTTGTTTCCTAGAACCAGGGCCCTGGCCCCTCCCCTCGTTCCTCCCCCAGCCACACCATCAACACATCCATCCAATCAGTGTCCGGCAATACCACACCCATCCCCATGCCCATCCAATCAACATCCGGCAATACCACACCCAGTCAGACACCTCAGGACTCGCTCATGGGCCTGGGAGGAGAGGTGCAGCAGGCCTTCGCTCAGGGTAACACACATGTTCCTCTTGTGTTTTCATACATTCACCTGGCCTGACAAAATAAAACTAGGTGATACTGCATTTTGACATTATAGGAATATCCTAGGTTGACTAAAACAGAGGGTTTAATAGGACAGATGTGACTTATGTGAATTATACAGCAAAAAACATGTTTAATATTTGACCTGTGAAGTTTTCTAAAATATTTCTGGAGTAAAAATGCATTTCCATGTAAAAACTGCACTAACTGAGTTAAAGTATGAAATGCAATTATCTCTAAATCAAAACTGTACCTGGTGACTTTTAATATCTTATATAAAATTACTGAATTATAAAGTAGCAGTTATTAAATATTAATATTTATGTAATTTAATATAATCTAACTTTTTTTTTAATTATTGAAACATTAAAACATATGCTGACCAAGGCTGCAATTATTTGATTAAAAATACAGTAAAAACGTTGATATTGTCAAATATGACTTTAATTTAAAACAACTCTTTTCTATTGTAATATATTTTAAAATGTAATTTATTCCTGTGATCAAAGCTGAATTTTCAGCATCATTACTCCAGTCTTCAGTGTCACATGATCCTTCAGAAATTATTCCAATATGCTGATTTGCTGCTCAAGAAACATTTATTATTATCAATGTTGAAAACACATTTAGTGTTATTATTAAATAATATTAAATAATTTGATTTCTTTTTTAAAGGCTCCAGAAGGAACTTAAGAAATGATCTCCTGGTAGCTGCAGACTCCATAACCAACACAATGTCTTCATTGGTGAAAGAACTTAACTCGGGTAATATCAAATTTGATGCACTTATTTTATTATAATTATAGAATAAGTCATTATTCATTGATGTTCAGACTTTTGTCTTCGATGATGTTTAGAGGTGGGGAGTGAAACAGACAGCATCTCTGACCTCACGTTCCCAACATCAGACGTTCTCCACGCCAGGAGCGCTTCAAGATCAGGGTAACACAAGCTGGACTAAATCATCTGCTGTTTTCACCTGCTGACTGGCGGATCACGTGTTGTCCAGATCTCCTGGGCACATGTTTACAGTGTTTCTGGTCTCATAGGGCAGCAGGTGCGCTGGAGTCTGGGGATTTCTATGGACATGATCTAGAAAAGCAGCTGAACAGAGAGCTGAAGATGGAGGAACGACTCAGACACACGCAGGAACAGGACAAGAACGTCCTGGTGAGACACTTAAACATACAGTCAGAGGCCTACAAAGACCTTTTTATAGAGCATTTCAAAGCAAAAACGATAATGCAGCAGTAAGATCAGCTTCTGTCCAAATTAATACACGTACCAGAGCAGTTTGAATGTCAGAGAGTTTTGCATGTGATACGTTGGAATATGCAAATTATCAACCATGGCAAATGACTGAACCAACCATCATTAGTCATCGTTTTACTTATATTTGTATTTATAATCTTTGCATTATTATGCTCCTAAACAGTAACAAAATTAGACAGCATCTTAATTCAGTGAGAATACTGAAAAAAAATGTTTAGCTTTTTCCAAAAATATGAAGCAGCACATGTGTTTTCAACATCGATAATAATCAGAAATGTTTCTTGAGCAGTAAATCAGCATATTAGAATGATTTCTGAAGATCATGTGACACTGAAGACTGGAGTAATGATGCTGAAAATACAGCTTTGCATCTCAGGAATAAATTATATTCCAAAATATAATGTAATATAAAAATTTTAATAATATTTCACACTATTATTGTTTTTACTGTATTTTTGATCAAATAAACGTAGCCTTGGTGAAAGTTTTTTAATGCATCAAAAAATAAAACTCAAACATTTGTCATTTGTCAGCATTAATTTTTCCTTAAATTAAATTAAATAATACATGTGTCACGAATTTGGTCCATGGACTTCCGTTTATTCACCACCAGAGGTCACCCTTTCCATTACATTGACTCTCGCACAACACAAACTGTTGCATAGCACCCCGGACTACATATCCCATCATTCTTTGCACGATTTGCACACGGCATTGATTGCACTCATTGCACACAGCTGTTTCTAATCACCTCACTCACTATATAACACCCACTCTAACCACCTTTCTCTGCTGAGTATTGTTTAGCCTGTACCCCTTTCTGAGTCGCCGTGTTTTCCTTGGTTTGCCTTGCCTGTTTTTGCGGTTTCTGATCTTTGCCCGTTTTCCTGGATTTCTCCCTCTCATCTCGCCCCTGTGATTCTGTCTGCCGATCGGTGACCTACGCTAGCCCTAGGACTATTCTTGTGTTTTTGCCCGCCATATACCTGTTTGCCATTGTTCGACCCTGCCTGTTATACCACGTCTCTTGAATAAAAGTTTGCAGATGGATCCACACGTCTCACGTCTCGTCAGCCCCGTTACAACATGCATGTAACAAGTGGTTTTTATTTACGACAAAACTCCCCAAAAAGATAAATAATATCTCTTATGTTTCTGTATTCACATCCATATTGTCATTTGCCCCAAAACCATTTTTAAGCAGCAAACTTTGGATGAATCTTCTGGGAAATATGCCAACAGTGTGTCATGAGTGTGCTGCATCATATATCAAATCTTTATTTCTTTTTAATTGCTATAGAAATTAGATGAAATAGAAATGAAATATCCATTAAACCAAATGGATATTTCATTGTAATGAACATATCCCCAGGCTGCTTCCAGGCACCTGTTTTGAGTGCCGAGATGATGTTCATTTTAACCGTGCAACTGTACAAATATTGCCACGGGTGCTGCATGCAACATGCCACAACTATTACTGCAAATGACATGCTCCTTCCATGTCATGCATGGAGATCAGGTCATTTTAACATGGTCAATTTTAAACTCCTTGATTCTGTTTTTTCCAGGTGACCTCACAAGAATAGCTGTGTTATAGTGAGTAATGGTAAGTATTTGTCAGCTGAGCTGTGACTGATGCAGTACAACAGTGTTTGATGGTTCAAACGAAGGTTTTCTCTTTGTCTCATCGCAGGGAGATTGAGCGACTCTGAAGCACTGTGCAACCAGACCTGAGCTGGAACATACCACACTTCTGACAACATCAACAATACTGTGGTACACAACCCGATCTATAAATATAGAAATATATTTTTAGAATCTACAAGATGTTTTAAGACAATACTGTGAACCGACTTTGGAAATTACAAATAGTGGAACTGTCTACAACACCGCCAGTGCCATAAATCCAGTGATTATGAGATTATTTCCTTGGTGTTAATGTGTTCAGTTTGGTTTATTTCTGTGTGTATCTGTTCAAACTTGTACTGTATTTAAATATCTGTTGGGTAAAGTGGGGGGTGATCTTTAATGAAGCTGCTATCTTTACAAACGGCATCTTTTATTGTGCATTAAGAGCAGAATAGCCTGACCTGATGCTCCTTTAAAGCATATAAAATAGTAGGATTATGTTGTAGCTTCAGTTTCTCTTTGAGAGTGGAATGATTTGAGATTTTCTCATAGTGTTGTATACACAAATACACTGCCTTAGCTTATCAGACTCCGTTTATTTTAATAGCTGGATAGGTGTGAGTACTTGGTTGCAATTTATTCATTTTTAAAGGCAAGGCAAGGCAAGTTTATTTATAGTACATTTCATACACAATGGTAATTCAAAGTGCTTTACATCAAAGAAAAGAAAATAATAATAAATACAAAAAATCACAACAATAAAACAAGGAATTGAAAAACTTTGAAAATGATTTAAAAATTGATTTAAGAGGTTTAAAATTGATTATACATAAAAAATGATTATACATAAAATATAGTGCAATCAGTTCGGACATCGCACAGTGCTCATTCAATAAATGCACAGCTAAACAGATGAGTTTTGAGTCTGCATTTAAATGTGACTAATGTTTTAGCACATCTGATCTCTTCTGGAAGCTGATTCCAACTGCGGGCGGCATGATAACTAAAAGCGGACTCCCCTTGTTTTGTGTGAACCCTTGGTATTTCTAACTGACTCGATCCTAATGATCTGAGTGGTCTGTTAGGTTTATAGTCAGTGAACATATCTGCAATGTATTTAGGTCCTAGGCCATTGAGTGATTTATAAATGAGTAAAAGTACTTTAAAATCAATCCTAAATATAACTGGAAGCCAGTGTAAAGACCTAAGGACTGGTGTAATATGCTCAGATTTTCTGTTTCTAGTCAGAATTCTGGCAGCAGCGAAGAATTCTTCTTGGGAAGGCTGGTGAGGAGACCATTACAATAGTCCACCCTGCTGGTGATAAAGGCATGAACAAGTTTCTCCAAGTCTTGACTGGAAACAAAACATCGAATTTGTGCAATGTCTTTGAGATGATAATATGCTGATTTAGTTACTGCTTTGACATGACTGCTGAAACTAAGGTCTGTCTCACACCAAGATTCCTGACTTGACTTTTAGTTGTTAGACCCCTAGAGTCAAGGTATGCGTTCACCTTGAGAACCTCATCTTTGTTTCCAAATGCAATGACTTCAGTTTTTTCCTTGTTTAACTGAAGAAAGTTCTGGCACATTTTAAAGACATTTGAATGAATACAGGGGAATCTTGTATGTCACCACGTCACATTTAATATTATATAACTTTATTTTGAACAAATTCCTAAAACTAAACATGCAGTATGTTTTGCATGAAGAGAATAAAGCCTATTTTTAGGACCATTTATATTTCTGTCATAGTGACATTATTTTCATGACAAGTAAGCACAACGTTGTAATATGTTTTTATTTAAATCAGTCTAAATTAAAGGTAGTAATAACAGATGATGTGTTTATATACATGAATATATATATATATATATATATATATATATATAATGTATTAGAAATTATTGCAATAATGATTTATAAATAATTATTTTTAAATGATTACTTATTTAATTAATTATTTATCCTCTTTATGCAAAATATATAGCTTTTTTTCCCTTTGGATTTTAGAGTCTATTGCATGTTTTTTTGTTGTTTTTTTCAGGTTTCATGAGATTCACCCAAAACTTTGTACCTCTGCATTCAGTGGAACATACTATTTGACTCCAAACGGCACACAGTTCGTTTACCATGCTCTATCATTCAGCTTGCAATATTTTAAATGTTTTAAGAAACAATGAAATAGGCATTTTTAAGGCAAAAATATGTGACAGCATCTGACACTACTGAATGTGCTGTTATGTCAATCAAGGACTGACAAGATGCCTTTTGGTGTAAGATATGTTGATCTAGAACAGAATTTTCATGCTTGGATAGGTTTTGTTAGTGAATATGAATTCCTTGTAAAGACCGTCTCTAGTAGACGGGTTAAAGAAGACTGGTGTGGCTTTGACCATCTCCAGACTCTTTCATTGATGTGTTGTCTTTGATATGCTACTGTCACACTGCAGCGCTCACATTTTTCTCACTGTTTACTTTTTCCAGAACAAAAAAAGCAGCATCCGCACCCTGCTGCCAAGCATTGCACTTTTCAGTGATTTTGCATGGTCCTAAAAAAAATAAAAATATTATGTTGTACAAGTATCATCAAGTGTCCACGTTATATTTAATGTTATTTTGTCTAATATGGGCTAACCGTCTCTGTATTTTCCATATCTTTAGAATTGGTTCCATGTTGGTTAAAACTGATATAATATAAAATTCAAATAATTTTGCACACAAACAATGATATTCTAACTTTGTGAATTGTCATCTGTTGATACAATATACACAACGGCCACTAGATGTCCTTGTTGAATAATTTGATATATTTTTCCATAAAACAATAAAAATCACATTAAAATGAACTTAAACATATATTAAGCAAATTTAATTAATGACATTTAAAAAATATATATATATTTTTCCTAAAATTATTTCATGATTTGGGACGTTCTCACAGCTTTAATTATTAATAATCTAAATTCATTATTTTCGTATGATTTTAATTCGTTTTTATTTTTATATTTTCTGTTTTCATTTTAATTTTAGTTAAAGTTGTAGTAATTTTGTGGGTTTTTTTATTTTAGCATTTCTTTTAAAATATATGGCTATATAGCTTTTATACATTTGTATTTCAGTTTGAGTTATTTTAGTACTTTTAGTTGAACTAAAAAAAAGAAATGTTTATTGGAAACTGGCTAAAAATAAATTAAATTTTTTGTATATTTAATTTTATTTCCGTTTATTGTTTTTCAAGCATTTTTAAATGTTTTTTATGCTTTTACTTTTATTTATAATAACCCTGTGAATGAGACCCCTGTCAGGCCTACATTTGCATGTAAACAGGCTTCAAGTGATTATTTTACTGCGTGCTATGGCTACTACAATGTGACAGTAATGCCATGTGTTTTATGTGTTGTAAATATTGATTTGTTAGACTGGACTGTGCTACACAGAGCTGGGTAGATTACTTACAAATTGTAGTTCGTTACTGATTCCAAATTACATGACAAAAATTGTAGTTAGTAACGTAATCCATTACATTACACATTTTAGGTATTATAATCAGATTACTTTTTTTTTATCACTTTTAGATTACTTTTGACCTAACCTCTTTTATCACATTGATTTAAATACACCACCATACAAATCTTGCACCATACAGAGAGATATAAAAATACAAAGAGTAAGAAAATATATTCCATTCATTGTAATTAACAACATGAAGTGCATTAAACATTAATATAATTACATCATTTAATTTTTGGAATCTGATTACGTAATCCAGATTACATGTAATCGGTTACTACCCAGCACTGCTGCTACATAATTCAGGAATTACCAGGAATCTTACAATGAAACAAAGGCAGATTCTAAAACATCAGGAAACCACATTCCATTTTTCAACGAGCAGCGCACTGCATTCCCATTGGTCGAGAAAGACAACATCCGTTGCTTCCGTCAGCCATTCATCTGAACAGAGGGAGGAGCCAATGAATAAAACAACGGCCTTTCTATCTGTCAACCAATCAGCGGGAGGGATGAATGAGCGTCCGCCAATCAGCGGCAGCGGGTGGATAGGCGGTGGTGCTGATGCTTCTCTGAGGCGCTGGAGGGTGGGGTGCGAACCGAGAAGCGCAGCTGGTTTGGTCGGATTTACTGTTGAGTTCACGGGTGAGTCGAGCTTATATCAGGCGCTGTCTTTAAACTATTCATGTCATTTCCTAATAGAGAGGCTTGGTTTTGCTCTGGCAGGATCGAGCCTATGGGAAAGCACTGATTTATGTTTGATTTTGTCATTAAGTTTAAAGATCATGCAGGCAGAGTAGCGGCAGCTGTTCATTACATTGAAGTGCACCGATAGTCTCATGGTCTTAACCCTAGCTGTCACTTTTTATGTTTTATGATGGCGTGGTTAATAAATGCATAATATTACTGACGCAAATTTGTGTTGTTTTATTATTATTTTTTCTTTTGTAATTAACACGAAGTTGTTAATTTTCTAAGCACACTTCCTGTTCTTAGAGAAATGCAATTGGTGCAATTTTACATTGATGTTAGATATTTAGTCCACGTGTTGAACATATTTGCACGAATAAGTGACAGGTTGACTGCAAAGCCGTCTTGAGAGGGGAACCAAGCCAACAAAAGACAATTGAACAGCCTGGTGCAATTAAAATGCAGTAATCTGCAACACAAACTGCTTGGTGGCTGTATATTTAAAATTTTAGTGCTGGTTCAGAAACTTGACTTTTACAGTCTGGTCCAAAGGTGTGAGATCACTAGTGACAATGCTTTTATTTTGCATTAATTTCTATTCAAGGCCAAAAAATAAATAAATAGCAAATTACATTATCAGCATCTGAAAGACTTAATTTCAAAGTGCATGAATTTCAGACATGTTTTAGGATTTGATTTGTGCTTCTTTTGCTTTAATGACTGCAGCACTTGAGCTGCATTAAAAGGGTCATATGGTGTTGCTAAAATAACATTATTTTGTGTATTTGGTGTAATGAAATGTGTTTATGCGGTTTAAGGTTAAAAAACACATTATTTTCCTCAACAATACTGTGGTACACAACCCGATCTATAAATATAGAAATATATTTTTAGAATCTACAAGATGTTTTAAGACAATACTGTGAACCGACTTTGGAAATTACAAATAGTGGAACTGTCTACAACACCGCCAGTGCCATAAATCCAGTGATTATGAGATTATTTCCTTGGTGTTAATGTGTTCAGTTTGGTTTATTTCTGTGTGTATCTGTTCAAACTTGTACTGTATTTAAATATCTGTTGGGTAAAGTGGGGGGTGATCTTTAATGAAGCTGCTATCTTTACAAACGGCATCTTTTATTGTGCATTAAGAGCAGAATAGCCTGACCTGATGCTCCTTTAAAGCATATAAAATAGTAGGATTATGTTGTAGCTTCAGTTTCTCTTTGAGAGTGGAATGATTTGAGATTTTCTCATAGTGTTTGATACACAAATACACTGCCTTAGCTTATCAGACTCCGTTTATTTTAATAGCTGGATAGGTGTGAGTACTTGGTTGCAATTTATTAATTTTTAAAGGCAAGGCAAGGCAAGTTTATTTATAGTACATTTCATACACAATGGTAATTCAAAGTGCTTTACATCAAAGAAAAGAAAATAATAATAAATACAAAAAATCACAACAATAAAACAAGGAATTGAAAAACTTTGAAAATGATTTAAAAATTGATTTAAGAGGTTTAAAATTGATTATACATAAAAAATGATTATACATAAAATATAGTGCAATCAGTTCGGACATCGCACAGTGCTCATTCAATAAATGCACAGCTAAACAGATGAGTTTTGAGTCTGCATTTAAATGTGACTAATGTTTTAGCACATCTGATCTCTTCTGGAAGCTGATTCCAACTGCGGGCGGCATGATAACTAAAAGCGGACTCCCCTTGTTTTGTGTGAACCCTTGGTATTTCTAACTGACTCGATCCTAATGATCTGAGTGGTCTGTTAGGTTTATAGTCAGTGAACATATCTGCAATGTATTTAGGTCCTAGGCCATTGAGTGATTTATAAATGAGTAAAAGTACTTTAAAATCAATCCTAAATATAACTGGAAGCCAGTGTAAAGACCTAAGGACTGGTGTAATATGCTCAGATTTTCTGTTTCTAGTCAGAATTCTGGCAGCAGCGAAGAATTCTTCTTGGGAAGGCTGGTGAGGAGACCATTACAATAGTCCACCCTGCTGGTGATAAAGGCATGAACAAGTTTCTCCAAGTCTTGACTGGAAACAAAACATCGAATTTGTGCAATGTCTTTGAGATGATAATATGCTGATTTAGTTACTGCTTTGACATGACTGCTGAAACTAAGGTCTGTCTCACACCAAGATTCCTGACTTGACTTTTAGTTGTTAGACCCCTAGAGTCAAGGTATGCGTTCACCTTGAGAACCTCATCTTTGTTTCCAAATGCAATGACTTCAGTTTTTTCCTTGTTTAACTGAAGAAAGTTCTGGCACATTTTAAAGACATTTGAATGAATACAGGGGAATCTTGTATGTCACCACGTCACATTTAATATTATATAACTTTATTTTGAACAAATTCCTAAAACTAAACATGCAGTATGTTTTGCATGAAGAGAATAAAGCCTATTTTTAGGACCATTTATATTTCTGTCATAGTGACATTATTTTCATGACAAGTAAGCACAACGTTGTAATATGTTTTTATTTAAATCAGTCTAAATTAAAGGTAGTAATAACAGATGATGTGTTTATATACATGAATATATATATATATATATATATATATATATATATAATGTATTAGAAATTATTGCAATAATGATTTATAAATAATTATTTTTAAATGATTACTTATTTAATTAATTATTTATCCTCTTTATGCAAAATATATAGCTTTTTTTCCCTTTGGATTTTAGAGTCTATTGCATGTTTTTTTGTTGTTTTTTTCAGGTTTCATGAGATTCACCCAAAACTTTGTACCTCTGCATTCAGTGGAACATACTATTTGACTCCAAACGGCACACAGTTCGTTTACCATGCTCTATCATTCAGCTTGCAATATTTTAAATGTTTTAAGAAACAATGAAATAGGCATTTTTAAGGCAAAAATATGTGACAGCATCTGACACTACTGAATGTGCTGTTATGTCAATCAAGGACTGACAAGATGCCTTTTGGTGTAAGATATGTTGATCTAGAACAGAATTTTCATGCTTGGATAGGTTTTGTTAGTGAATATGAATTCCTTGTAAAGACCGTCTCTAGTAGACGGGTTAAAGAAGACTGGTGTGGCTTTGACCATCTCCAGACTCTTTCATTGATGTGTTGTCTTTGATATGCTACTGTCACACTGCAGCGCTCACATTTTTCTCACTGTTTACTTTTTCCAGAACAAAAAAAGCAGCATCCGCACCCTGCTGCCAAGCATTGCACTTTTCAGTGATTTTGCATGGTCCTAAAAAAAAATAAAAATATTATGTTGTACAAGTATCATCAAGTGTCCACGTTATATTTAATGTTATTTTGTCTAATATGGGCTAACCGTCTCTGTATTTTCCATATCTTTAGAATTGGTTCCATGTTGGTTAAAACTGATATAATATAAAATTCAAATAATTTTGCACACAAACAATGATATTCTAACTTTGTGAATTGTCATCTGTTGATACAATATACACAACGGCCACTAGATGTCCTTGTTGAATAATTTGATATATTTTTCCATAAAACAATAAAAATCACATTAAAATGAACTTAAACATATATTAAGCAAATTTAATTAATGACATTTAAAAAATATATATATATTTTTCCTAAAATTATTTCATGATTTGGGACGTTCTCACAGCTTTAATTATTAATAATCTAAATTCATTATTTTCGTATGATTTTAATTCGTTTTTATTTTTATATTTTCTGTTTTCATTTTAATTTTAGTTAAAGTTGTAGTAATTTTGTGGGTTTTTTTATTTTAGCATTTCTTTTAAAATATATGGCTATATAGCTTTTATACATTTGTATTTCAGTTTGAGTTATTTTAGTACTTTTAGTTGAACTAAAAAAAAGAAATGTTTATTGGAAACTGGCTAAAAATAAATTAAATTTTTTGTATATTTAATTTTATTTCCGTTTATTGTTTTTCAAGCATTTTTAAATGTTTTTTATGCTTTTACTTTTATTTATAATAACCCTGTGAATGAGACCCCTGTCAGGCCTACATTTGCATGTAAACAGGCTTCAAGTGATTATTTTACTGCGTGCTATGGCTACTACAATGTGACAGTAATGCCATGTGTTTTATGTGTTGTAAATATTGATTTGTTAGACTGGACTGTGCTACACAGAGCTGGGTAGATTACTTACAAATTGTAGTTCGTTACTGATTCCAAATTACATGACAAAAATTGTAGTTAGTAACGTAATCCATTACATTACACATTTTAGGTATTATAATCAGATTACTTTTTTTTTATCACTTTTAGATTACTTTTGACCTAACCTCTTTTATCACATTGATTTAAATACACCACCATACAAATCTTGCACCATACAGAGAGATATAAAAATACAAAGAGTAAGAAAATATATTCCATTCATTGTAATTAACAACATGAAGTGCATTAAACATTAATATAATTACATCATTTAATTTTTGGAATCTGATTACGTAATCCAGATTACATGTAATCGGTTACTACCCAGCACTGCTGCTACATAATTCAGGAATTACCAGGAATCTTACAATGAAACAAAGGCAGATTCTAAAACATCAGGAAACCACATTCCATTTTTCAACGAGCAGCGCACTGCATTCCCATTGGTCGAGAAAGACAACATCCGTTGCTTCCGTCAGCCATTCATCTGAACAGAGGGAGGAGCCAATGAATAAAACAACGGCCTTTCTATCTGTCAACCAATCAGCGGGAGGGATGAATGAGCGTCCGCCAATCAGCGGCAGCGGGTGGATAGGCGGTGGTGCTGATGCTTCTCTGAGGCGCTGGAGGGTGGGGTGCGAACCGAGAAGCGCAGCTGGTTTGGTCGGATTTACTGTTGAGTTCACGGGTGAGTCGAGCTTATATCAGGCGCTGTCTTTAAACTATTCATGTCATTTCCTAATAGAGAGGCTTGGTTTTGCTCTGGCAGGATCGAGCCTATGGGAAAGCACTGATTTATGTTTGATTTTGTCATTAAGTTTAAAGATCATGCAGGCAGAGTAGCGGCAGCTGTTCATTACATTGAAGTGCACCGATAGTCTCATGGTCTTAACCCTAGCTGTCACTTTTTATGTTTTATGATGGCGTGGTTAATAAATGCATAATATTACTGACGCAAATTTGTGTTGTTTTATTATTTTTTTTCTTTTGTAATTAACACGAAGTTGTTAATTTTCTAAGCACACTTCCTGTTCTTAGAGAAATGCAATTGGTGCAATTTTACATTGATGTTAGATATTTAGTCCACGTGTTGAACATATTTGCACGAATAAGTGACAGGTTGACTGCAAAGCCGTCTTGAGAGGGGAACCAAGCCAACAAAAGACAATTGAACAGCCTGGTGCAATTAAAATGCAGTAATCTGCAACACAAACTGCTTGGTGGCTGTATATTTAAAATTTTAGTGCTGGTTCAGAAACTTGACTTTTACAGTCTGGTCCAAAGGTGTGAGATCACTAGTGACAATGCTTTTATTTTGCATTAATTTCTATTCAAGGCCAAAAAATAAATAAATACCAAATTACATTATCAGCATCTGAAAGACTTCATTTCAAAGTGCATGAATTTCAGACATGTTTTAGGATTTGATTTGTGCTTCTTTTGCTTTAATGACTGCAGCACTTGAGCTGCATTAAAGGGGTCATATGGTGTTGCTAAAATAACATTATTTTGTGTATTTGGTGTAATGAAATGTGTTTATGCGGTTTAAGGTTAAAAAACACATTATTTTCCACATACTGTATATTATTGTTTCTCCTCTTTGCCCCGCCTTTCTGGAATGCGTAGATTTTTACAAAGCTCATCGTTCTGAAAAGCAAGGTGTGCTGTGATTGGCCAGCTATCCAGTGCATTGTGATTGGCCGAATACCTCAAGCGTGTGACGGAAATGTTACGCCCCTTACCATATTGTGATGATGCCCTGTCAGGCCGGAGCGATGATTCAAAAACATGAAAACACATCATAAACGAGGCATTTGTTTCATCCAGTGGGGACATAATTATGGATTATAACGACTTATACGGTCTTATTACGTGTTGCATCGCGCCGCATAAACATAAAACCATGTCTGCATTTGTGATCGGAGAAATGACAAGTGCTACTCTACACTGCTCAAAACTCGCGTTTGAATCGTCAGTGGCAAATCCTTTAAATATCAAAACGTACTTCAAATTCTTTAAATGAAAACGTACTTACGTGAGTCAGAACAGCCGGCATTGTAGTCTAACGTTACTCTCCCAGGATCAGGAAACAGTCCTCCATAAAATGCGCTGGACACATCTGAATATTTGGGTTGAAGTGTTCTGGAACAGTGTTGTAAATACAACTTAACCACTGATTTCTAGTCGTGTCCTCTTTTGGAAGACCAAACAAAGTAGTTTCGCTTTCACAACGAAACACAGCGTCACACACGGCGGCCTAGAGTGAGCAGAGGCCGGCTAGATTAAACCGTGGCCTAGAGTGAGCGGAGGCCGGCTTGAGTGAGCAGAGGCGGG
>NW_015505449.1:1583663-1585692 GCF_001515645.1 Sinocyclocheilus grahami | reverse complement strand
TGAGCAGAGGCGGGTGGGCTTGAGAACGGCGCGGCCGGCGGATTCCCAGGCTGGATATATATACAGGGCTCCAGACTGCGACCATTTTTTTTGCCGGTGCGACTAATTTTTGTGAGCGGTCGCACTGGCGCGACCACCGAAACTAAACCGTGCTATGTTTCTGCTGCGCAGCTCGGACCGCGATGCAAACAAATTTATCTGAGCTCAGAACAGCTTTACTCGGGAGCCAAAGTTGATTTCGCGACACTGTTACTGCACCGATGCAACAGTGCTGCGAGATCCAGTGTGAAGTATTTGAATTCACCGCACAATGATAAGTTTGCTGCGAGATCTACTGAGAATCATTCAAATTCAGCAAATTTAATTGTTATTTTTTGTCAAATACAAAACAGCGCTGACATACCTCAGAAAACCAGAAGCGGTAACGCTAGCTGTAACCCCATGGTGTTGTAGAAATAGTCGAATGCATTACATCATTCATTTCAGGGTTTGTACAACCTTTTGAGAGAGAAATTCAAGCACTTTTCAATGACCTTCAAGCATTTCACACAACTATTTCCAGCTCTTTAAAGCTCTAAAATGATCCAGTTTGAATGTTATTTTTAATGGGATGAACAAAATATACTTTGTGGTAAACAAACACTTGTGTAAAATTTAAAAAATACATCAAATCGCAATTAGAACCAGTAGACCGCAGGAGAGGAGCACTTATCGGCTTAGTCATTCATTTCTACCTTTCTTTAAGAGAGAAATTCAAGCACTTTTCAATGACCTTCAAGCATTTCACACAACTATTTCCAGCTCTTTAAAGCTCTAAAATGATCCAGTTTGAATGTTATTTTTAATGGGATGAACAAAATATACTTTGTGGTAAACAAACACTTGTGTAAAATTAAAAAAATACATCAAATCGCAATTAGAACCAGTAGACCGCAGGAGAGGAGCACTTATTGGCTTAGTCATTCATTTCTACCTTTCCTCTATATTTTGAAATTATAAAATCACTATTATAAAATATCAAATCATCAAGAAATCATCATTTTGTGTGTGTATAAAGTAAGAAAAGTCACAAACATTTCTTCAATTTGCTACTAAATCCCACACAATCACTGAAGTTGGTCAGTTCAATATGCTAGAAGAATAATGGTACATTTAATAAGAGTGGAATATATACATTTTCTGTATATAAAAAGTAGATTTTGCACCTATTACTGTTGTTAATAAAAGTACATTTTGTATGCATCATAACTCAAGAATAGTGCTTTACTGTCAAATCTGTATAAACGATAAACAAAAGAAAAATAAACAAGAAATGAACATGAAATATTATTAGTAACTGCACTTATTAATGCAAAACAATAGTAATTTTATGATTAAATTATCTTTATTTTGAATACCCCCACACACCACTGCTCTCAAATGTTAGTCTGGAGCCCTGATATATATATATATATATATACTGTATATCAGTGTCAGCCATTGGAAACTCAACCATCAATATAAGACTAATCTTTTGTAATGTTCTTAAATAGATGTATGGCTTAACATTGTCCACTGGCAGTTTATTTATGACCAGATTTATAGTAGTAGGAACATGTGTTTAATGCATATGCATGGAACACCACAGTCACTAACTTTTACTATCTATTTGGCTGTTTAATTATTTGTAGCTATTAACTCTGTCTGTAATATTTTTAGATGTACTTTATGTATTGTCGAGTGTTGCAGTGGGGTTTGCTACAACCAAATGTGTTCACTTGAATGTCTCAAATGTATATATCGGAGTAAATACTTATTAGCTAAAGCTCATCATCATTTTTAAATCTTAATTCAACCAGTATAAATAACATCAACAGATATTTTCCTTGTTGATCACATCATGGTAAAATGACATCACAGACAAAAAATAAATAAATCTCATACAGTTAGCTTTGGTGTACTATGCTGCGGAGCATAACAAAACTTTAAATAACCTCACTAATGTTTTTTTCCATTTGTAATGTCATCGCTTGTAAAAGTATGATATCTT
>NW_015505449.1:1577125-1583138 GCF_001515645.1 Sinocyclocheilus grahami | reverse complement strand
GCAAAGCTGAATTTTCAGCATCATTACTCCAGTCTTCAGAAATCAAACTAACATGCTGATTTGGTGCTCCAGAAACATTTGAATAATTATTAATGCTGTTATTGATCTATTTTGTCTTCCTGAAGACAATAATAAGATTAAGCATGCTATGCACTGTCGCATGCATTTCCAGACATTTAGTTGTGCGTAAAGAGCAGATTCATTTATATGCAGCAGTAGAGATAACGTTTAGTCATACATTTCCGGTGAGTCTTTGTCAACCCATACATATTTATTAATCTTTATCACATTTTTGATATTTACTAGTGTGGGGGGAAAAATGCACATTTTAATGCAAAATAAAAAATGAACATATTTTGGGGCCTAGATGCAGGTCTGTCATTAGGAAGAGAAACCTGAGAACTTTTTCCCGACAGACCACAAAACTATATTCCTATAAAATACATCATATATATATATAATATATAACGACGTATTTAGGAAGAGGCAAAGTTCCACTGGCTCAAATCTGAAGCACCCCTCCCAAAGTCACATGACTGTAGTTCCGTGACTCGCCTGTGAGGTCGCTGTTGAGCGAAAGACACATTCTCATATATATATATATATATATATACATATATATATACACTGTACACACACACACACACACACACTTACACTCTTACAAACGGGATTTAAACTGAGAACAAACAGGCAGGCGGCAGGGAACAACCCCGACGCCCCTTTCCTCGTCCGATCGAGTATTTCACAGAGTCAAATGCCCGGTCCGATGCAAGCTCTGTCCCCCAATGGAGAGAACAACAACGACATCATTCCGGACAGCAACGGCACCAACATCATTCCCTACAGAAAGAACACAGTGCGCGGAGAGCGCGCCTACAGGTACACCACTGCCATTACCACCCGCCGGCCGCTTTACAAAGAAACCACCGCTTTAAGCGACCTACAAACAATGCATTTAGCCGAAAATATCAAGATTATACATTTTAATCCATGCTTTCCCAATGCACTCGCTCTGGGAACCCCGGACTCCCATTACGGCTGCGTTATATCTAACGGTGGGGCTTTTCCTGAGCCAGCTATGGCGTTTCCCCGATGATGCAGTCATAAAAAACCATGTAAAACGCTGTTTAGTGAAGGCGTTCATGCTTTTGGGCTTTTTCTCAGACGTTATGCATATGATTTGAGATGGATGTATGCTGGGATGTGCGCTGACAGGGTGCTTTCCCAGGTTTTGACAGTGCATGGCCTGCATGTTCACCAAGCAGTCAGCCATTGCGTAATGTAATTCATTTCATCCTATCCCCAAAATCTGTTCAGATCGTCTGTTATGGCGTGCATATCGCGCCTAATACTGGGTGATAATCTCGTGCATCGGTAAAAATATGATTGCATGTGTTTTACGGGTCTATAAACATGTTTTGGGTTGACTGCTTTTGTTGACACTGATTTCTTGGCTCCTGAATTTTTTTCCCTCCCCCCTTCATTCCAACATCTCACTAAACTGTTTATCTTTCCTGCTAAATTTAGATGAATCTGCTCTTTAAGCACAACAGCACTAATGTCTGGAAATACAGTGTGTGTTTAAGTTTATTAAAGCCATGAGAAATTAATAGGGAGGTGCATTTGTCATCCTGGAAGAAATCTTATATAATAAGAGATGTGGGTTTTCTTGAGGGATTGGCTTCATTATTCATATGATGGTGCACTGGGAAATCAAGGAGAACGGGATTGATCTGTTGGATCTTTCTATTGGCAGTGATCTGAAACTGGCTTCGGTTAGTTTATTATGTGTAAATTGAGATGATCTTTGATATGTTCATATGCTTAATTATGCCCTGTTAATAACTGGACAGCATTGCTGTTTTACTTGTGTCAAAGTGTGGCACAAAAGAGCTTTGATTTGTTATAGTTTTTATTATTATTATTATTTTAAACAACTGGTTTGTAATAGGGATTACATTTCAGGACCATGTTGTTAAAAACTGATTTAAAAAAAGTACACAATTAATGCTTGTTTCTCCCAATTTTTTGATTTTAGGTTATTTTTGTTATCATGAACTTGATATGTTAGCGGTCCCACTGTTCAACTTTCTATAAATAAATAATCAATACTTCATACTGTATACTAAAATGTTGTGATGCCTAAAATACGTTAAGCGTCACAACATTGATTTTAAATTGGTACTATTGATTTAAGTTTGTTTTTATTTATTTTTAGACAAAATAGCATTTTAATATCAGTCATATTTAGGTTATCAGTCATAGCATGAAAAATAATCATCAGCTTATATCATGTCAGCCAGCACCCACCCAATCAAACTGTGTTTTGTGCTAAACTGAGATGTTTTAAATGTATCTTCACATCAATAGCTTTTCAAGGACTTTCAGTGGAGGACAAGCAAACCGCAATTCCTAAACAGAAAGACTTTTTTTTTTTTGTCTGAGGCAAAATTATTGGCATTCTGGTTTGACATCAAACGCTGTTTTGTGCTGGAAAATTTATATGTTTGTACATACATTTAAAAAGTACTTTGTGTATTTATTTATATGCCAAACTTTATTACTTTAGATGTTTTTCTTTGTTTAGTTTTGAGTTGAAAAAATCGGATAGACAGTTGGTGAACTCACAGTTCTGTATGAGAACAAACAAAGCTCAAAAGCTTCTATTTAACATGTGGAGCGCTCTGTATATCTTGATATTTACTTGGTGATTACCTAGTTGACATTAGGATCATGTTACACAGTGTTTATGGGCAAAACGTGCGACGCTAGATAGCAGGAAACATTCAGAGCTCTTAAAGGAATAGTCCCAAAAATGTGCTGAAATTTTATTTACCCTCAGACCATCCAAGATGTAGATGAGTTTGTTTCTTCATGGGAACAGATTTGGAGAAAAGTAGCACTGCATCACCTGCTCACCAGTGAATGGGTGCCGTCTAGGGATGCACCAAAATTTCAGCCGCCGAAAATGGCTTTTTTGGTTTTTGGCCGAAAGAGAAAAACGGCTGAAAATATATGGCACGCCGCACAGCCCAGTAGTGTTCAGCGCGCAGGTTTCTCTGGCCATCATCACTGCGTGGATATTCCTCTCTATGAATGTGTGTTCAGTTGAGTTGGTCATGGCCTATGCCAACGCTCCACTCACGTACTGCACATGATCAATAGTATAGTAGTATGCTTAGTATACTAAGTAGTAAACTTGGTCCTGTTTGCAATAGCGCTACTGTGCTGTAACATGGTGTAGTAGAGCTGTACTAGGCAACGCTGGTAAAATGACGCTATGCTCTGCTCACATGCTCTGATAATAATAGCTTTGTAGGACTGTACATTATTTGGATAATTATACAAAAATAAATTCAGTTAAATCTGATTCTGTTGCACAGAACTGAATAAAAACAATATATTGATATTTAATATTAATATATTTTTTGTCCAGTTTAATTTTTACTTTCAATAAAAGCATGGTTATTTTCATTATCATTAAAATTGAGTTAAATTAAAAAGTTGTACAAAATAATTTCTATTATTTATAATAATAATAAATAATTGTTAAAGCATTTTTGTTTCGGTTTTCGGCCAAGTGCGTCTAGAAGTTTCGGTTTCGGCCCAGAATGTTCATTTCTGTGCGTCCCTAGTGCCGTCAGAATGAGAGAAACAGCTGATAAAAACATCACAATAATCCACACCACTCCAGTCCATCATTTTAACAAAAGCTGCGTGTTTGTAAGAAACAAATCTATCATTTAAACTTTAAACCATTGCTTCTCTGGAAAAAAAAAAGTTCAAACAGTTCCACCATTGGAAAAAGGAAGTGGAAATCCCCTGTTGTCCTCTCACATCAAAATCCACTGATATATTTGTTTACAATTGTTTTCGCTTGTGAACAGTGCTTGATCTGTGCATATTTCTCTCCTGATTCAGACCAGACGACTTTTTCACCAGAAATAGCAATATTATGGATAGAGGACTCCGATTTCATCGGAAAGCAATGATTGGAAGTTAAGAACATCTTAATGATTGATATGTTTCTTACAAACTCACAGCTTTTCTCTTCACAAGACATTAACTGATTGACTGGAGTGGTGTGAATTACTTGTGGATTATAGTGATGTTTTTATCAGCTGTCTCATTCTGACGGCACCCATTCACTGCAGAGGATCCATTGGTGAGCAAGTGATGTGATGCTAAATTTCTCCAAATATGATAAAGAATTTATAGTGCTGGGTGGTATGACCAAAAATTTATATCACAGTATTTTTCAAAATTATACCGGTTTCACGGTACATGACGGTATTTTTTTTTCATGCATGACCGGGTGTTAACCATATTTTGTACTGATTGAGAGAGGAAATACTGCAGTATATTGACTTAGAATGCCATATTTTACTTTAATGATGAGTGAATATTGTCAAAAAATTCCACACTAAATAGTGACTAAACACGACCCCTTTTAATACATGTTAACCAGGAGTCACTCTCATTTATAATCACAGCATCGTCTGATAAAATCAACATGCATCTACACTAAAGAGCGGCTATGCGGTTGTTTTTGCTAGATTACTTTTTTGTCTCGTGCAGCGCACGGCCTGCGTCTGAGTAACAAACAAAAAAAACAACAAACAAAAAAGTGCATGTGATATTAACAGACGAACTACACTCATATTTATAATTCCACTCATATTTATAATTCCAGACAATCAGTAAGCTACAGGTGCTAGGAAACGCTGTGTTGTATGCATTTATTGACGAGTCGGCTGCGGTGCGGCCATCTGAATGCGCTGCTTCTCTGCCGCTCACTGCACAGAACAGACGCCGAGAGAGGGGACACTTCTCCGGGAAAGTCAGACCTCGTTCGCGGGACAGCACTGGTCGAAATCTTCCAACTGAACCATATAAGGTTTATCCAAAAAAGTCGCTAGGTTTGTCAGCAGTGTTGGGGAAAGTTACTTTTAAAAGTAATGCATTACAATATTGCGTTACTCCATAAAAAAGTAACTAAATACGTTACTTAGTTACTTTTTATGGAAAGTAATGCGTTATATTACTTTTGCGTTACTTTTTAAATATGAGCAGGGCTTGATTGTTTTTAGTATAAGAAGTTATATTTATAGCAAATGTAAAAGCCTTTCACACCAAAAAGTGTAATGAATAAACCTCAGGCTGAAGGGAAAGTACATTCACGTCTGTACAGTAGAACGCAGGAGAAGAAACACTCTTCAGCAATAAAAAAAAAACAATGAAGCACAATTGTTAGTTTATCTAAAGTCATTTTTGCTTATTAGTATGGTTAAAAGTAACTCAGATATTTTCTTGTAAATTAAAAAAGTAATGCGTTACTTTACTAGTTATTTGAAAAAAGTAATATGATTACATAACTTGCGTTACTTGTAATGCGTTACCCCCAACACTGTTTGTCAGTATGAATATTCTATGGAAAAAAGCCGCTAAAAGGGTCTGAAAGTTGCTAAATCTAGTGCTAAAGTCGCGCTTGTGTGTGTGAGAGAGGCGGGAGCTGATGGCAGGGGGCTGTGGATATTTGTGGCAGTCAATGTGGATCAGTGTTGCCAGATTGGAAATGTCCAAGTATCGTACCAGAAGCTCAAAATTATCATACACAAGTCAAACGTACAGAATACAGATATTTATCTAAACCAACAACTTTTTGACATGACCTACAAATTACCACAATAGATGACTAGGCGTACTGTGTTTACATTGGACGCAAACAGTGTGACAAAATACTATAAACCATTATAATCTGCGACTGGATGCGACACGACACATTCCCGACAGTAAACTGATGCCTCGTTCAATTTATGACGTATTAAAATTATTTTTAACACTCACTTGGTCGCGTCCAGTGTAGACAGACTTTAGCTGTTAATTCCACATCTGAGCCGCTGTCATCGGAAGCCTGTGTGTTGCCAGATGTTGAGGGGGTTCTTGCCGTCATGGACCGGCTTTAAAGGGGTCATATGATGCGATTTCAAGTTTTCCTTTCTCTTTGGAG
>NW_015505449.1:1569545-1576925 GCF_001515645.1 Sinocyclocheilus grahami | reverse complement strand
CTGTCTTTACATTTATTTTGAAAGATGAAGCTGGTGATTATGGTAAGGGGCGTTACATTTCCGACGAGTGCTTGCGGTGTTCGGCCAATCACAATGCACTGGGTCAGCTGGCCAATCAGAGCAGACTGCGCTTGTCGGAAGGAGGGACTTTGTAGAAAACGAAGCGTTTGAGAGAGGCGGGGCATTGAGGACCTACAATAATGTACAGTATTTGAAAAATAATGTGTTTTTTGAACATTAAAGCATGTCAACATATTCTGTTACACCAAATACACAAAATAATGATCTTTAAAAAAGCATCATATGACCCCTTTAAAGCAGGGCACCCTCCTGTATTCTTGACACACTCTGAGGTGTGCACGAGCGCATTTAGAGTATCTGTATCTGATTTCGTGTATGAATATAGAAGCCCTATGACTACAACTACCATCATTTGAATTGTCATAAAATTATGAAATTATCGTACATTATGGGATTTTTTACATTATTGATCGTACAGAGGTCAAAATTATCGTACAAATATGATAATTATCGTACGTCTGGCAACACTGATGTGGATATTGTGGATGAGTTCTTCTGTGTCATCACGTTCTATTAGTTCTACAGCTTCAGTTTCGTAACTTTCACGCTCAGTAACACGCTTAGTAACGCATACAGCTGTGCCCTCACCACAGTGCAACAGTGAAAAGGGACCCCTTTCAAACAGTGTCGCCCTCCGAACGTTGTTTTAAGCGACATACGTATTGCGGTATTTTAAAAATTCATATCATAACAAAAATAAACACCGGTATTCGGTATGAACCGGTATACCGCCCAGCACTATAAAGAAACAAACTCATCTACATCTTAAATGGCCTGAGGGTGAGTAGATTTTCAGCAAATTATCATTTTTGGGTGAACTATTCCTTTAAAGTGTATAAATTCAATAATAGATGTTGTCCCAGTTCAGTCTATCTCAGTTTAGATACTAAAACTCTTAGAAAGGCATTGCAATGGCACAGTTTCATAATTTTAGAGGATGACTTTAGACTTAATACATTCTGCTGTTATAGTATGCATGCATTGTAAATTGCTCAGACTGACAAGATGATTCAGTCAGTACCAGAGCTGATAGTGTCATTCAGACTTTGAGCTGTCCTTCAATACATCTGCACATGATGCTGATGCTGATGTCTGTGTCTCATCCACAGCTGGGGGATGGCGGTCAATGTTTATTCTACCTCAATCACCCAGGAGACGATGAGCAGGCATGACATCACAGCCTGGGTGAACGATCTGCTCTGTCTAAACTACACTAAAGTGGAGCAGCTGTCATCAGGTATGTGAACCTCCCAACTTAACCCACCGCTGACACTCATTAGACACAAAGAGCAGTAATCCCAGAGGATTTACACGGAGGCATTTTGTTAGCGCTCGTGTGCGCTGCTGTAGGACGGCTGCTACCTTTAAACATTTGTGTAAATAAATGCTGGCCAGTAAAGCTGTTGTAAATTCTCAGCTGCTTTAGGTAACACAGCCATGAATTATGAACCTGGGAATAGAGTTAATCACATTAAAAAAGTAATTAAACTAGAACTTCGTTATTGCAGTCAAAAGCAAGTATAGCTTTGAATCATCTAATAATAGGGTTTTTGAGTTTTGTTTCAGTTTGACATGCTGTATTTCATTGAAAACTATTTTAAACAATTTTAATTTAATTATTGTATAATCATTATACAATTATTATGCAATTTTATATGAGCATAATATGGAAAATGTATACTTAAAATTTTTTTCATACCACAGGGCTGTTTAAACGAACTGCAAGTATTACAAAAAATCTAAAATATTACATATTCCTTATAGCAAAAATGTTGCTGTTTGTCAACTACCCATTTAGTTTCAGTATTCTTTCATCAAGTTCTCTTACATTTGCATTTAATTTCATCTGAAATAAATAACTGCATTACTTTTGATCACTGCTGTTGATTAATCGTCGTTTAATTAGTTGTTTGAAATTCAATCAGGTAAAGTCCTCTTCATTCTTTTGCAACTATCCGAAGATCAGTTCAGTCCTTTGTGTGATTTCAGTATTCTTTCATCAAGTTCTCTTACATTTGCATTTAATTTCATCTGAAATAAATAACTGCATTACTTTTGATCACTGCTGTTGATTAATCGTCGTTTAATTAGTTGTTTGAAATTCAATCAGGTAAAGTCCTCTTCATTCTTTTGCAACTATCCGAAGATCAGTTCAGTCCTTTGTGTGATTTTAATTAGATGGGATTTTGCAGGATTTCAGAAGGATTGACAAGTTAATGATGAGAAAGGAATTATTTTAATGAATGGAATGGAATGAATAGGCTAATAAAGCCTAGTCCTTAAACTAAAAAGACTTTATAAAACAAATGGTAATGCGCACACAGCATTATTTGTATTTGTAAATATAGTCTTATGTATAAGTAGTTTATTATAGTTTAGGGAATATATCTTTACCAGGTCATTTAAATTGTGATTTAAAGGCATAGAAATGTACTAAATAAATAAATAATACTAAAATATTTAAAACGCATACTATTCAAGTAAATAATAATAGAATTATGAAAATGATTACATTTATTAAGATTTAATGTAAGAATAAATGTGTGTGTAAATATATATATATATACACACACACACACTCTCTCTCTCTCTCTCTCACACACACACACACACACACACACAAACTTTCTGCATTTTTAGATTTTCAAAAAAACTAATTCTGAATGATTTGTAAGCCTTTTGAATTACGGGGACACTGAAAATGTCCTCATAAATCACTTTCTCGTTGTAATACCTATGTCATACCCATGTTATTATACAAATTTGTGTCCTCATAAACCACATAAACATGCACACACACACACACACACACACACACACACACACGTCTGGTCAGCTATCCTTGTGGGAACTCTCCATAGGCGTAATGGTTTTTATACTGTACAAACTGTATATTCTATTGCCCTACACCTAAACCTACCCCTTACAGGAAACTTTCTGCATTTTTAGATTTTCAAAAAACTTCATTCTGTATGATTTATAAGCTTTTGTACCCGTGGGGACCACAATTTAGGTCCCCACCGTGACATGAGTCCCCATGAGTCTGTGTGTATTCAGGTTTAAGTCCCCACCAGAATAGAAAAACAGGTACACACACACACACAATTATATACATTTCCATTTATATATTCTTATTGTTATATTACTATTAATACGGAAACTTTCTGCATTTTTAGATTTTCAAAAAACTTCATTCTGTATGATTTATAAGCTTTTGTACCCGTGGGGACCACAATTTAGGTCCCCACCGTGACATGAGTCCCCATGAGTCTGTGTGTATTCAGGTTTAAGTCCCCACCAGAATAGAAAAACAGGTACACACACACACACACACACACAATTATATACATTTCCATTTATATATTCTTATTGTTATATTACTATTAATACTTTTTTTTGTAGTCAAATATGTAGCTCTACTATAAAATAATTAATTCAGTCTGTTGAAGACTGTATGTGTTGCTAATTTCTACCTAAACATACCGGCTTGTACAGTTAGAGACAAAAATTAATCTTCAAAGATCTGCATTAAAATCTCAGGGTTTATAAGTATTATGTTTTGAGAGCAGTTTTCTTTCCAGTAATCATGGAACTTCGTCATTTAGGTACGGTGCTTTAGCATGACATCACATCAGTACCTTCATTTAGTTCAGCATAAGCACAGGTCAGGCCAGAGGTATTTAAAGATCTCCGAGACTCTGAATATCCTCTGGAAAAGCTCCTGCTTTACCTAGACAGGCAGAAGACATTGATATACGTGGCTTTTTAAATGACATCCTTGGAGTCAAATGGATCACCCTTTAAGTGCCCTTGTTTTATTTCTTCTGATTGGGCAGATTAAGTTTACTGCAGAGTAAATTGGACACTTAGATGAACCTGAGACTGAAACTAAATCTGGTTGAAAGTGTTGGAGAGACAGAAAGAGTTCACAAAACCTTTTTGACCCAGCGTATCGTTTGTGCATCTCTTTTCAGGAGCAGCGTACTGTCAGTTCATGGACATGCTGTTTCCCGGCTGCATCAGTCTTAAGAAGGTGAAATTCCAGGCCAAGCTGGAGCATGAATATATCCACAACTTCAAACTCCTGCAGGCCTCCTTCAAGAGGATGAACGTTGATAAGGTGAGACGAACATGAGAGCCTTGCAGTCATGCTTTCACTATAACCACTGAAAATCTGGTTAGAAATAAAATCCCTCTCAAAATCACCATAGAGAAGTACATTTTAGCATGAAAAACAGTAGTGGATTTGTGTGATAAGAAAATACATAAAAGATTTCATAACCCCAGACTGATTTAATTCTATTATTCACAGGCTTTATGAGTAGTTGTTATCCCACTGTGCCTTACTGAACACACACTGCTAAAACAGGGTTTAAATATTTATGGCTGCTTTACAGTTCCCTGTGTAATTATAATGCATGTATTATTTCCACCCTTGAAAAGAAATTGCTTGTAAAATTCACTAATAATTACAAATAAATGGCAAGTGACACATTAAATTAAATGTGAAATTTTGAAATGGAAAAAGTGAAATAGTATTTTCTTACAATATTATTTGTTTTATTTACAAAGAAAAATATTTGTACAGTGCAGCTGTCATTGCCTTCTTTACAACAAAATCTTAACATTAGATGAGAAAAAAAAATCACAATTTGTGTGAAAAAATGTATAATAAATAATAATGGTAATTAAAAATAATTTAAATTTGTTAAAATAATAAATGTTAATATTAAATATTTATTATATATAAATAAAAAAAATTTATATTGAAAATGTTGCCTCTACTTTTGAGCCTCGTTATTCACTCAGTGCTGTCGTTTTATAAAAAATTCCAGACTTTTTTCTGCTTAAAAGCATGCACTTGTAAAACAAGGAATAACAGTGCTGTTTTATAATGCTTGAATTGATATAACCCATTATTTTTCTTAAAAACTGTAAGCGATTTCAGCCAATTTTCCACCACACACCCTCAAATCAAAACTCAGTCAGCAAACCTGACATCAATAAATCCAAATGTGCAAAATGATTGACATACAGAAAGTGTTTCTGATTCTCTAAAATAAGCGTGATCGAGCCACAATATATATATTTTTAATATTTACATAAGCATGCAATAAAAAAAAAATCACACTTCAAATAATCATTTATGTTAATTAATGCTGGGATTCACAAACTTTTTTTTGTCAGCTAAACCTCTTTGACCTAAAATATTTACTTGAGACTTTAAATTAATATTTCAATAATTGAATAACACATTCAGGTGTTTGCAGGTAATAAAATAAAATAGAAAAAAAAAATTATTTTTAAATTTTACATTTTTATGGTTTAATTATTAGCACAAATCAGATGTTTTGTGAACACCTAATTTAACATATAAATCTGTATTTGTTATGGAAAGTTATCTGTGTAATGTAATTTTTTTCACATTTACATCCTGTTTGCTTCCCTCTTAGATCATCCCTGTAGAGAAGCTCGTCAAGGGACGGTTTCAAGACAACCTGGACTTCATTCAGTGGTTCAAGAAGTTCTTTGACGCCAACTACGACGGGAAGGAGTACGACCCGGTCCAGGCCAGACAGGGCCAGGACGCCATTCCCCCTCCAGATCCCGGCGAGCAGATCTTCAACCTGCCGAAGAAATCCCAGCATGCCATCAGCTCTCCCACCGCAGGTCTGTTAGAGGCGGGCTGCTTGTGACATCATTTCTTAATATTCATCATTAATCAACTGGCATTTAGCATCTACTAAATTGCATCATGGCATCTGTTAACTTGTGTGCAGGAGCTACTAGATCAACCAGTTCAACCCCTAAATCCTCCACCTCCACCTCCACCTCCCGACCCTCCTCTGCCAAAAAGATCCCTGTGATGTCAGCAACACCTGCTAAAGGAGAGAAGGAGCTGGAAGCCCAAGTAACGCAACTAAATGAACAGGTGGACATCCCTAACGCTATTAACGCTAATAAAATCCTTAAATAAAGCAGCCAAGAACATAATTGTTAGAAATGCTGATTGAGACCTTGAGATAAGATGCTATTTTAGTAGATCATTTTTGAAGACCAGGGTTTCTGCAGGTCTTAAAAAGTCTTAATTTGCCCTTCCACAAATTAAGGCCTTAAAAGGTCTTAAATTGGAGCAGAAAGTCTTAAATTAATAAAGTTATGGAATTAAATGCAAAAAAAAAAATATATATATATATATACACACAATTTTTTTTGTCAGTATTTTTGTCTTGTTTTCTAATACAAATATCTAAACATCCTTAAATCACGATAGCAAGATACATTTACTTGAAATGCAAAATTAAGATATGAAGTCTTGGTTTTTGAGAAATTGAACATAATTGAGTGAGTTTCATAATTGAAAACTTGTTATATGAAAAGTTGTATTCCCTTTGAAATAAGTTGATTTGATCAGATATTTGTCCTTTTTTTAAAAATCATAAATTCACTTCATTTTGATGAATTTCTCAGAAAACAAGACAAAATATTAGTATTGTAATTTTATGGTTGTAATCAAATTATTATTGTTTATATATATATATATATATATTATATTTAGTACAACATTTTATTTAGTAGTAGTAATAATAATAGACATAGTCTAACATATATGTCTATATGTTAGACATAATGTTTGAGAATTGTAGCCATATAACAGTTTTTTATTAAAGTGCCTCTATTATGCCTTTTCGAATATTACCTTTCATGCAGTGTGTCATGTAGCTGTATGTGAACATGCAAAGTTGTGAAGCCGACAGTGCTCGATAAATAAAGTTATTGTCTATCAAAAAAAAGAGTCGGCTCGCAATCGCCTAAACGAGTGGTCAGGAATTTGTGTCACGGCTCTAGTCTAGGGCTGGGCGACATAGCTAAAAAATGTATAGACGATATAATGTTTCATATTGTTCGGTATTGATAATTATTGACATTTTTATAACCTTTTTTTAAAACAAAGAGCAATAAAAAAAAAATTACATTTAACCACTGTATTTTTAAATGAACTCTTTTAAATGAACAACTTTTGTTGTTGTTGTTTTAACAGTCAAACACAAAATAAAAATTAAACAAATATTTCATTTCTGATGTTTTACATGCAGATTAGTTTAAACAATGCTTTAAAAAGTGTAGTCTTCACAGATCCTGAGCACATGCCAAATTTGCGAATCAACATATTGGCCTGGGCATACAGCGTACAGCACTGTCTGTAAATATCCCTATCATCAGACATGTCATCAGTTATATAATGCCGTAAGTATTTAACCTCATTACATACCTTAAGGACACTCCCAGACAGAGAGA
>NW_015505449.1:1568134-1569508 GCF_001515645.1 Sinocyclocheilus grahami | reverse complement strand
TCTCCCGAGGCCACAGGAGGGCGCAATGAGCAAAATAATGCAGCACATTAAATTGCAATGCAAGGAAATAACCGTCTATAAAAAAACGTGCATTACGTCTAAATTAACTCATATAAGTCAAATATAATTTCGTAAATTGCATACACAATTATGAACAAAACAGCATCACGTATTTATGCATTGCTAATTAATACAAAGAGCCGAATTGCCCATCACACAGATTGCCTTTAAAAACATATTAGACGCAGTGAAAAGGAATAAACCTCCACAAATTCGTGATTTCTAAAAGTTTAAACTGTTTTAACTTTGCATGGCTTTCTATACATCGCTTCTGTGAGACGCAAGTGCAGCAGTCATATTTGTCCGTCTAAAAAATGCGCTGAATGTGCGTTCTGTGTGAATGGCTTGGTTTCGGTTTTCTCATTCAAGATCTTCTCCGCATTGAGCTTCTATATTTCTCTAATATTTTGAATGAATAACGCAGCAACTGCGCGTCTCGTGGGCTTCTACATCATCATCACCGCATCTCCTGCTCCACTGATGACGCTCCCTGATGCACATTTCATCATCATCATCATCATCATCAAACTTTATTAAGGACACACTCGGTCCAAACAAAGACACAACAATAACAACATACAAAAACACACACAAGGACAAAAACCACAATATCACATATTTACATGTGTACTAAAACGCCAATGATTCCACATATTTGAAAAAAGCCTGACTGAACTTAGTGCCAAGTTCGTCAGTGTTAAAATTATACTGTTTACAGATTCTGATAACCTACACATACATCTGTACATGAGATTACGCAACACAGCAGCGCAGGTTGGCACACCAGCACTGACAAACATTTGGCTTGCGCTGCTCCATCTTGGCACCTTAAGCAGCAATCGCATACCATCATTATAAGCTACATTAAGTCTCTGCATGCTGCTCTTTCTGTAATGCCGCCACAAATGGCCAGTATACATAGGGGTATGGTATGCTTTAAAAAGTGTAGTCTTCACAGATCCTGAGCACATGCCAAATTTGCGAATCAACATATTGGCCTGGGCATACAGCGTACAGCACTGTCTGTAAATATCCCTATCATCAGACATGTCATCAGTTATATAATGCCGTAAGTATTTAACCTCATTACATACCTTAAGGACACTCCCAGACAGAGAGAAGTCGGGAAATGTCAGTTTTCTGTCCCCCCTACTCCTAACAATCATAATATTACTCTTTTTGGCATTATATTTAATATCAAAATCTGAACCATATCGAGAACAAATCCACAGTAACTGTATTTACCATAGATTGTACTATTTATCCATTCAAATGCAAATGTTTATTTTAAATTCGACTAATATTCTTTTTTTT
>NW_015505449.1:1551512-1567528 GCF_001515645.1 Sinocyclocheilus grahami | reverse complement strand
GCTGAATATGCGTTCTGTGTGAATGGCTTGGTTTCGGTTTTAACCTAATCAAGATCTTCTACACATTGAGCTACTATATATCGCTAATATTTTGAATGAATAACGCAGCAACTGCGCGTCTCGTGGGCTTCTACATCATCATCACCGCATCTCCTGCTCCACTGATGACGCTCCCTGATGCACATTTCATCATCATCATCATCATCATCAAACTTTATTAAGGACACACTCGGTCCAAACAAAGACACAACAATAACAACATACAAAAACACACACAAGGACAAAAACCACAATATCACATATTTACATGTGTACTAAAACGCCAATGATTCCCCATATTTGAAAAAAGCCTGACTGAACTTAGTGCCAAGTTTGTCAGTGTTAAAATTATACTGTTTACAGATTCTGATAACCTACACATACATCTGTACATGAGATTACGCAACACAGCAGCGCAGGTTGGCACACCAGCACTGACAAACATTTGGCTTGCGCTGCTCCATCTTGGCACCTTAAGCAGCAATCGCATACCATCATTATAAGCTACATTAAGTCTCTGCATGCTGCTCTTTCTGTAATGCCGCCACAAATGGCCAGTATACATAGGGGTATAGTATGCTTTAAAAAGTGTAGTCTTCACAGATCCTGAGCACATGCCAAATTTGCGAATCAACATATTGGCCTGGGCATACAGCGTACAGCACTGTCTGTAAATATCCCTATCATCAGACATGTCATCAGTTATATAATGCCGTAAGTATTTAACCTCATTACATACCTTAAGGACACTCCCAGACAGAGAGAAGTCGGGAAATGTCAGTTTTCTGTCCCCCCTACTCCTAACAATCATAATATTACTCTTTTTGGCATTATATTTAATATCAAAATCTGAACCATATCGAGAACAAATCCACAGTAACTGTATTTACCATAGATTGTACTATTTATCCATTCAAATGCAAATGTTTATTTTAAATTCGACTAATATTCTTTTTTTTTACTCACAATCTCCTCATCACAGGCAGGCACAGCACTCATGTTCGTGTTTGTGTGTGCAGTCTGTGTCACTCATAGCACGTGCCTATATCGTGCACTATATCGAACATTTTTTATATCGTTATCGAAGAAGGTGTACCGTCGATAAATATCGATACCGTTTTATCGCCCAGGCCTAGGCTCTACGTCACGAAGTAACACTTTTGCATAATGTCTGCTCATGTTCTCGCAAACAACTTGCCCGCCCACAAACACAGTAACATTTCCGTGTGGTTAAAGGGTTAGTTCACCCAAAAATGAAAATTCTGTCATTAATTACTCACCCTCATGTTGTTCTAAACCCGTAAGACCTTCGTTCATCTTCGGAACACAATTTAAGATATTTTTGATGAAATATGAGGGCTCTCTGACCCTCCCATAGACAGCAAGGTAACTACCACGTTCAAGGTCCAGAAAAGTACCAAGATGATCGACAAAGTAGTCCGTGTGACATCAGTGGTTCAACTGTAAAGTTACGAAGCTACGAGAATACTTTTTTGCGAAAAGAATACAAAAATAACGACTTTATTCCACATTTTCGTCTCTACTGCGTCACTTGTGGACGCGCGTTCACGACAGTATCATGACGCGAGCGTGTGGCGGCGCTGGCCCAGATCTGGCGTGATGCCGCTGGTTCCACTTCATGTGTTCCAAAGATGAACAAAGGTCTTACGTGTTTGGAACAACACAAGGGTGAGTAATTAATGACAGAATTTTCATGTTTGGTTGAACTAACCCTTTAACATCATGTCGAGAAGACACTATATTCTACGCTGTGAGAGTACATTTGTTTGATCACATCTTGTAATTACCACAAACTTGTTAACACTTGACACTTACCACTGAGAAACGTCCTGCTCCAGTCGTGCTTGCGAATCGGTCTCTTGTTGATCAGCCACTTCAACCGTTTCATCATCAGACTCCGGCTCGAATTGGTAAGGTACAATCGATACCATCTTTTCTATGTATTGACAAGTCTCCAGGGCTGTCATTCCGTCATGGCAATGGGCGTTTCGTTTCTGACACGTGCTGTATGCGGTAGACCAATCCAGAGCCAATCTCTCTACGACTCTGGACCAATCACAAAAGACTGCGCCATCTGACCAATCACAGCAGTGAGGGCTCACGGAAAGGAGGGGTTTAGAGAGACTAATTCTTTGAACTGCTTCGCACGAGTCGTTTACGAATCATTTAGAAATGAGGTAAAATTAAATCTATTTTTTGAGAAAACTAACCTGTTTTTTGACCTTGCATGCATGTAAACCTGTTTTAGAAGACTCATAAAACAATATTAGCAACCTTAAAAATGGCATAATAGGAGCACTTTATAATAAGAGTCGTGCATTGTTAATTGTGCACAAAAAACAAAGAAAGGACATTTTTTTTTGGATCATACACACGATTAAACTTGGAAAAAACAAATTTTTTGACCACTCAAATTCAGCATCAGGAAATGTAAACATTCAAGGACGAATTATGTTGTTTAAAAGCATGTCTACTAAAGCAATAACCATCTTTTACTGTCAGTATTTTATGTCATTGTACTGACAGTGTTTTATGTCATTGATAACTCTTGCGTCTCTCCTCTGCTGCAGCTCAATACATTAAAGCTAGCACTAGAAGGAGTGGAGAAGGAGCGGGATTTCTACTTTGGGAAGCTGAGAGAGGTGGAGCTGTTGTGTCAGGAGCAGGGCCAGGACAACGGGCCCTTCGTGGAGAGACTCATGGAGGTGCTGTACTCTGCAGACGAGGTTAGTACTTCAGTTCAAGTTCTTTTTCAGCTCTTTCTTTCTCCGTCTCTCTGTCTACTTTCTGCTTTTTAATAAAACATCACACAAATTATTATTATTTTTATAAGAAATCACATTTATTTATATTTTATATATATATATATATATATTTATATATTACATTTTGTGCTCTTTCTGCTTTTTAATAAAACATCACACAAATTATTATTATTTTTATAAGAAATCACTATATATATATATATATATATATATATATATATATTTATATATTACATTTTGTGCTCTTTTTTTTTTTCTTTGAATAAAATCTTAACACCATTCACAAATTATTATTATTATTATAACTATTTTAATGTTCTTTTAATACATCAAACCTATTTAAATTAATAGTTTTAGATAGTTCTTTAACAAAACATCACACCATATAATATTAGTCATTTTAATGTTTTTTATTTTATTTATTACTTTCTTTTTTGTTTGAATAAAATAGACCTTTATTGTTTATTTTTCATATTCATATTCTACACTTGCATAGCATTTTCCCCCTGAAGTCCACTTATTATGTTGGTCAAGGCCAAAAAATGGTCATAATTTTTCATTATTATTTTTCTCCCTCTATATTGCAAAGGCTACTTTTCTGTAAATTACCTGTTCTTTTTTAACACATTTTGTACTACTACTCTAGTTCAATATGTGTCATTCAGTACAGAATAGATGTACGTCTGAATGGTCATAAATCGATATACTCTTTAGTTGTGACATCATAACTATGATGATCTGTGAAAGACCCTTTTTTGCTGTGTTTTTGATCTTGTTTCTTGTGCTATAACCCTACAAATCAAGTGCTTCTGTCTCATACATAGTGCAGTTTTTCATGGTTCATAACAGACAAACTGACTAATGTTATCTAATATGACAAGATCTTCAAAAATAACTAACAGGGGAAGTCGTGGCGTAATGGTTAGAGAGTCGGACTCGTAACCCAAAGGTTACGCAGGAATTGTAGGTGGGGGGAGTGAATGTACAGTGCTCTCTTCCACCTTCAATACCACGACTGAGGTGCCCTTGAGCAAGGCACCGAACCCCCAACTGCTCCCCGGGCACCGCAGCATAAATGGCTGCCCACTGCTCCGGGTGTGTGTTCACGGGGCGTGTGTGTTCACTGCTGTGTGTGTGCACTTTGGATGGGTTAAATGCAGAGCACTAATTCCGAGTATGGGTCACCATACTTGGCCACATGTCACGTCACTTTCACTTTTTCAGCATACAACTGTGTGTGTGCAGGAGGCAGGCGGAGAGGAGCATGAGGCTCCGGCTCAAGAGGAGGACGTCCCTGACGACACACAGGACGAATACTGAACAGCTGTCAATCAAACAGACACCTGAACATACATGCACTCAGTCAGAAAACTGCTTTTGGGTTCATTTCCTCCAACTCATGACGGTTCATTTCTCATTTGCTCTGGTGATAAAGGAATGAGACAAATTGGCCAAATATTCAAACGTGTCTCTTTTTTTCATTTCGAAGCCCTGTTTAATTGCATCATGACTATTATGAACATCTGACAGCAGCATAAATGGTGAATCTTGTTCGTGTGAAGCCCATGATAACCACCGCACATCAGATGTGACGTATCAAACCATTACATTTTTATTAGTTTTTCATGTAAATAAACGTCTTCAGAGAACAGAGTATGATTTTCTTTGACAAATACATTACAGACGATTTTATTTATTTAGTCGATAATATAATTTTTTTTTTTAATTAGAAATTGTGTCTCTGGCCGCCAGGTGTCAGTAGCGCGCGGCCTCACGAACTGAACGAGCGAGAGAGACGAAGCGAAGAAGAAACTGCCTGGGCTTCAGTTTAGTGAACTACAATACGTAAACGATATGTAAACAGTTATCATTTAATAAGGAAATAATCCCTATTTGAGGAAAGAGACAGTTGTAAAACGCTTGCTTAACATCATGGGCAAGGTAAGCGATCAATAAACACCTTGTAAATAGACTTTCTCAAACTTTTAATATGTTTCAGATGTTAGGGAGAACCACTTGTATAGTTTTATACACTTGTCAGTCCAGTCGAAGTGTTTTTATCCTCTACACATCTTTACAGCATGGAGTAGTAATAGTTTAAACTCCGTGGAACTAGAAATATAAATAAAAAAAATTAAGCTAAGAAAAGAGAACAATGTAAGAGACCCATCTATGTATTTATAAGTCAAAAAATGGACACGCCTACTCGTATTTTACTTATTTTAGAATAATGCCATGAAAACTAATATAAACGTAAGTACAAGAATTATGTAGTGAGCATAAAAATGTTAAAAACCACTAAACCATTTTATTTGAGCTTTTGTGGTCACCTTTAATTATTACAAAATATATATATATATTACAAAAAATTATTACATTTTGTATCAATTGATTTTAATTATATATTGTGCATATGTGATTTCAGCGCAAGAGAAACCTGGACATCCCAGACGATGTGAAAGACTTTGGCATCTGCCAGAACGTCCACACCTGCCACAAAGTCCTGGGGAAAATGTGGCGACAGTTTCCTGGACACTCCCGTCATCCAGGTGCCTTAAACTAGATGGACGTAATGCTGTCTGTCTGTTACACAGATGCTCTGAGCGTCATCTGTTTGTGTTTCAGAAGCTGCAAACATCAGAGAAGAAGAGCAGAAGCACGCGTAAAGTGGCTCTGAGGTCTGTTACTGGTAATAGAACAGATTCATCAATCTAAAAATTGCAAAGATTAATAATCAGTTAGAGATTTCGATACATTTATTTTATTTATTTATTTGTTTAGTCATTTAGCAGACGCTTTTATCCAAAGCGACTTACAAATGAGGACAACAGAAGCAATCAATTGTAGTATTAAAACAACTAAAAAAACTAAAAGCTAAAACTTTATAAATACTACTTATACACATTTTTTAAATAAAGAAATTAAATAAAAATGATAAATGCATACAACTAAATTTCTAAACTTAACATTTAAATGGAAAAACCAAAAATAAAGCTAAAAACAATTTAAAATATTAAAGAACAAAAGGTAAGAGTGTAATAATGATTCTAACATAACACTAAGCCAAACACCAAAAACACAACTAGATATGTGTATGTACAGCCACACACATATACATATATACTGTATATATACATGCACATTTATAAATTCGATATATATATATTATTTCATTTCCATTTAGTTTGTTGAAGTATTAAAATAACTCAAATTAAATAAAACTAAAACTTAATAAAAAAGACCTATACAGACATAATTTAACTAAAATTAAAATAAATAACAAATACAAATCAAACGACAGTAGTTTATCAGTAATCCTAAAAAATAACACTGAGCCAAACACACATGCTAAAAAATGTATATTTTACTCTTTTTTTAATGTTTAAAATTGAATTTATTCTTGTTTCAGCATCATTACTCCAGTCTTCAGTGTCACATGATCCTTCAGAAATCATCCTAATATGATGATTTGCTGCTCAAGAAACATTTCTTTTTATTATCAATGTTGAAAACAGTTGTGCTGCTTCATATTTTTGTGGAAACTCATTCCGGTTTTTTTAAAGGATTATATGATGAATAGAAAGTTCAAAAGAACTGCATTTTGTTTTGAAATAGAAATCCTTATAAATGTCTTTACTATCAATTTTGATCAATTTAATTCATCCTTGCTAAATTGTATTTATTTAATTTATTAAATAAATGCTATTTAAATTTAAGGGAATACTATTAAATTAAATTAATATACTATATTCATTTAAGCGAATAGAGATGCTGGCACAGATGATCCGGTTCACATTGCCTGGAGCTCCAGTGAAGAGGAAGAATCAGACAGTGATAGTCATCCTCCTCCTCGACTGAATGTCACACAGGCACCACAGCCGCCCAGAGCACACAAACAACATCTTGTTGACTATTACAGATGTCTGCGGTTGTTCAGCACTGGTGTAGGTGAGAACAGAGACATTTATTGGTAGTTATGTGGATGAATCGTTCAGGAGCTTCATTTGACCCATGATTTCAGGGCTTAACAATAAGGATTGCCCGAATATTACAGCGTTTTGGGCCAGTCTGTTTGACTTTTTTTAGTTTTTTTGATATTCTATGCATAATTAAAAATGACATCTGTGTGTGGAAAATTAATTTGAAATAAATGTGTAAATTATAAATGTAACATTACAATTCTAAATGTAAATAAAAACATTACATAAAACAATTTTTTTGGGGGGGTTAGGGGGGATCCATTCTGTTTGAAATACACATCCTGAATTGTAAAACATCAGATGAAATCCCAAAAAATTAATTATGCAGGTGCTTTATTTGACAGAATAATTTTGAGTAAAACAGAATTTAGCAGCATTAAAGAATGTATCTTTTTGATTCCCTCATAACGATATTCCTCATGTTTCTCATTTAAAGAGTGTTAAAGTACATGTTACTCAACAAGTGAAGTGTAATTATTACTTGACAGGTGCTATCAGGAATGTGGAGTGATGTAAAAATATTCTCGTCCAATCAGAACCTTTTGCTCTGGATGCAATGCTAGACCTTCAAAACTGTAGTTTAATATGCACTGGCTTACTGCTTTTGCCCTCAGAGACAGATGACCTGCCCACTATTGATTCAGACAGTGAGATAGAGGAAGAGAATTCAGCTTCAAAAGAACGCACTGACTTTCTAAATCCTGTTGCCGTAAGTATGTTTTATCTTTACATTGGCAGAATCATTTTACATGTATTAAGGTAATTTCGTTTTAACATTAAAAGAAGAAAACAATTATTTTATGTTTTTTAAAAAAAGAACCGGACACATTGTTACTCAGTAGGGGGCGCAATGATTCCTCAGACAAGAAATCTTAAGCGTTCATCAGGGTTCTCAATGTCCCTGCTCCATTTAGGACTGAACTTTGGCCTGAATATTTATTTGCAACCTTTCTTGGTATTAGTTTATTAATATTTGACATCTTGTAGAGTACATATGTCACTCAAGTCATCTGCATATAAGATCAATTGTGGCTCAATGGTCATGTCATATTACTTTCCACATGACACATGAAATTAAGTAATGATTTTAGTTTTAAAGGGGTCATATGATGCTTTTTTAAAGATCATTATTTTGTGTATTTGGTGTAACAGAATATGTTGACATGCTTTAATGTTCAAAAAACACATTATTTTTCAAATACTGTACATGATTGTAGGTCCTCTATGCCCCGCCTCTCTCAAACGCTTAGTTTTCTACAAAGTCCCTCCTTCCGACAAGCGCAGTCTGCTCTGATTGGCCAGCTGACCCAGTGCATTGTGATTGGCCGAACACCGCAAGCACTCGTTGGAAATGTAATGCCCCTTACCATAATCGCGAGCTTCATCTTTTTATCCACATAGTGAGGTAGATATGTGGGGGCGTGTTAGAACGAGCCGTTTTAGGGGGGCGTGGCAAGAGTCTTAACTTTGATAAAGAATATCTCTTTGGTTTTGAGACTTTAGTCTTTGCAACTTCAGGGATCTTATCTATGCACAATCAGCTTGTAACACTCCAAAGAGAAAGGAAAACTTGAAATCGCATCATATGACCCCTTTAAATCGCATAAAGGTATAAAAGGTAAGTAATGCTGGTCTAACTCAGATATGTTGATATGCCAATTCAAAATGATTGTTTTCACCATTAGAAGTGACAGTACAATGCATTAGCAATTGCCACTAATATGCATCTTATAATTAATATTACTATCATATAATACTTATAATAGTATTATATGTAGTGGATATTGCATCTGAAAGTCAAAGTGGAGTACAAGTCTTTTCTGAGATGTCTTAGACATGCTAAATGAAATAAAGCAAAAGAAGTTTCTAGAGTTAGATTAGAAATATTAATATTACTATCATATAATACTTATAATAGTATTATATGTAGTGGATATTGCATCTGAAAGTCAAAGTGGAGTCTTTTCTAAGATGTCTTAGACATGCTAAATGAAATAAAGCAAAAGAAGTTTCTAGAGTTAGATTAGAAATTTACCTATGCTTTGTAGTGCACTCTGGTGTGACAATGTAAATTAGATGAGGCACTGAAGGTCGATTAGGTAGTTCAATAACTGTGCCTAGCTTAGCACCTGTAATGGTAGTAAAGTGGTTATGAGTTGGGTTGCGAACACAGTGATTTCAGGATCAGTCCTCAGTTGATCCAGGTACTGGAGAAGTACTGAGATCTCAGTCTTGCTTTCATCACTTTGGTCATGAGCCAGACACTTAAAAGGATTCAAAAAATGAAAAATCCTGTCATCATTTACTCACCCTCATCTGGCTGTTTTGAAATATTTCTTCTTCTTTTTTTAAGAAGAAGAAGAATGGTGCAACTGCTTTTGTTCATACAGTGAAAATCAATGGCGTCCAAAACATCATTGGATCCCATTGACTTTCATTGTATGGACAAAAGCAATTGCAGAATTCTTCAGAATGTCTTTTGGGTTCTGCAGAATGAAAGTCAGACAGTTTTGGAATGACTTGGGGGTGATTAAATGATGACCGAATTTTAATTTTGGAATAATCTAGTTCAAATGTATCCTGATGTTTTATCCCAGGAATGTTATTCCCGGCATCTGTGTCATCAGCAATGCCATCATCATGAAGTGATCTGTCTTATGCTAGTGATCTTTGACCATGATTATCATAATTCAGTATGATGCATCTTATTATCATAATGGTACAATTCACGGTTACTGTAAGTTACAGGCAAATGTGTCCTGTTATAGAGGTATTTATGCAGCACTGCATAAACACAGCTTTGATTTGACTCATTAATAGTTGGAATAGTTGGAAGGCATCACATCACACATTGCTGAAACATTCAAAGGTTTTTCCTTGTAGTTTAGTCTGGTCATATGGCGCAGATCCAAATTATAATTTGAGAACATTCCGGAACTCAAAGATTTCTTTGTCATCGGAAATGTTTGGGTCATCAAAAAAAAAAAAAAAAAAAACTGGAAAGACTCTTTAGAAATGGCTCTCTGAATCATTTAGCCTTAATTAGGTCAAGGAACCTTAAAAATCTAGATCAGTGGTTCTCATCTAGTTTTGCAGCACCTTAAATTTCAATCAAACTCAGTAATTGATTGTTGTAGACATTCCCTCAAAATTAAACCCTGAGGTTGAATAAATAATAATATTCATAAAACCAACATATTTATTTAAAAGATAAAATATGATAAAAATATTAAAATTATTATTTAAATATCAATACTTGTTTTTTTTATTATTAAAATGAATAAATAAATTATTATAAATAATTACAACATTAATAATTAATTAATTCATATTAATCTCTGCAGTCAGTTATTAACCATACAGAATACATTGTGGTTGGTGCAAATCATGTTTATCTTTGTGAGTGAACCAGTATTTGATTTATTTTTGAGTCATATTTTCTTTCATCTCATGCAGTTCATGCTTTTTGAGAATGCGGATTATCATTAAAACTATCCATGTTGACATCTATATAATTTTGTCTAGCTTCACCAAGTGACAGATGAATTTGTGCCAAAATACCATAGTTTTATTGAACATCTTTGACGTCAACAACAGAAGATATGGGAAGAATTTCCCCCACTGATCAGAACTAGAATAGACCAGTTTTTGGATTAAAAAAAAGTCGACGACCCCCAATCTAGAGCATCTTTGAAACGTCATTTTTTAAAATTTTCCCAAGGTGTCATCAAGAATACTGCAACATCTCTGTCTGAAACTTCTGTCGGCCTTGAACTCTTCCAAATCACATCAACGTTTAGCACTTATTCCCATGCCTGCTTTTAAAAATGTCTTTTAAATTAGCCCTGCTTCCTGGATTCAAGATTGAAACCATTTGTTTAAAAAAACTGATTGTTTACTTGCCCGGCCTTCGCTGGAAAAATGTTTTGTGTCCATTTACAGCAAGAGAGGAAAAAAACAGGCATGCGTCTAGATATTAATCACATGTTGCTTTAATTCTCAATTAATTACACCTGCATTTCTACCTATAATTAATTTCCTTATATTTTCCTGCAATTACAAACCAAACATGGGCGTCCTTGGTGATGACACACTTTTCTGTGGCCTGGCATCCCTCTCCGTTAACGCAGCGGTTCCGTCCTGTTCCCGCTGGTTTGGGAACTGCCCCTATATGACGTTTCTAAATTAGACCAAAAAAAAAAAAGTGGGAGTGAGATAGATGTGATAGAGCAAAAAGTTTGTGTACTCCTCCATTCATTTTGAGCCAGTGCAGGGTGAACACATTTTTGTGCTTGGGCCAGGAACATAGTGTACTGCGCAGAGAGCGCGCGTAGTGCACTGTTCGCTGGCAGGCTGCCCTGCAGGGTCAAGTTGATTCAAATAAAAGAGTGTGTAGGCTGTTCGGCGGGCTGGAATGCCGTTCGTGTCTCCACATGATAATAAGAAGGCAGCCGATTTTTTCCACTAGAAAACCAGTTTGTGACAATGCAACCACAAACACTCACACACAAACATAACCCCCTCCCATTTCTTTTACGTCCATCTTTTACGGCCTGTCATAAGGTAAATGAGTCATATATCACATATCATCGGGCCTGGGTCATATCTTCAGGTCTATCTGTGGAATGTATCTTCTGTCTTTCTTTTTCTATTTTTTGTTTGAGGGTGTGTGCTTTGTCAGGGCTGGATGTCCCTCGTCACATCTCAGATTGCCTAGTTTGTAGATTTTCCCATAATGCATTTAGAATCGATGCTGTAATTTTCACAAAGGACAGGATTTGCGTGCAGTGTACAGATATTCCAATGATCAGTCCAAAGCAGAGCATAAGAAAGACACACATACATATATATTCCAAAGTTGTAATGTTTGTAATTTTTAGGCCTGGAAATGGGTTTAGAAATTAGGACTATGTAAATTTAATTATAAATTAAATTGGGCATTGATATATTTATTGACATAATATTTATATAAAAAACCACATATCCAAATATGCCATAATGGAAATATCTATCTATCTATCTATCTATCTATCTATCTATCTATCTATCTATCTATCTATCTATCTATCTATCTATCTATCTATCTATCTATCTATCTATCTATCTCTCTATATATATATATAGTTATAGTATTATATATACTATATTTCTATTTCCATATATAATATTTCTACATTGTAATGTATGTATATATACATATCCAAATATGACATAATAAAATACATTAAATGGATAAAATATTTGGATAATAATCGGATAAAACTGCTCTGTTGGTGCATCTATGTAAAGTCATTTTTAATATCCAGATGCACTACTTTTCTAGATATTCTCTGTTCTTTTTTGAATGTAGGCCTATGACATTTTTTTTACGTCTATTTTATCTCCTATTTATAATTTATTTGAAGAAACCCTTAACCCTAAGTATGAGCAATAATAATAACAGTGATTGTTGCCTTAGCAAGCACCACTAACAAGTTGAACAATATGCAACTCACAAAGCCAGTGATTTTAGATTTAGTAACTACAAGGCAAGTGTCATACTTGGGAAGCATGGGTGGGAGTAGCATGTGGATTGAGAGTTCAGTGGCAGTACTTTAGAAGACTGATTCCAAGCCTTTTCCAGAGGACAGAGATATTAATGCAGTGCTGGATAGGTAGATGCTCAGATAGTGCTCTCAAGGCCTCTTTGGAATTACGATATGTGCAGGAGGATAGAATTAATGGGAGGTCATTGAGTTCTTGTTTTTTAGCTTCCCACCTTTGATCTTCTCACTTACTTTCTTCTCTAGCATCCATGTGAGACGTGAGTTTGAATGATGATCATGTTGTATGAGGTACTGGTTCATATCTTGAGGTTTTTGGCTTTGCTTTGGTGGCCCTCAGCCATCTGTAAATAATTTTTTAAGGTTCTGTTCATTTTTAAGGCTCAGCTAGAAACTCTGTCGACTTTCATATCCCAGGATAACATGTGAATAAGGTGAAAACACAGGCTGCCATTTTTTGTAACACCTGTTTAGTCTGTAATTTCACTTTGACAGCATGGCGGCAGCCTGTCAGGAGGCATAATTCAGGTCCCATAATTTGTGTAATTGTGGACCGAGAGTTTTCCAAGAGTTTTGTGTGCATTTATCTTGAGGAGTGAGTACCTATAAGATTAATTATTAAATTAATTGGCCTCCAGGCAGATGGGCAGTGAAGGTCGAGCACTCGGGGTGTTTTTTTCTTGTAAGTCTTTGTGCTGAAAGCGTTCAATCACAATATTATGTCAAGGTTTTTGACTTTTGACTTTTAATGTTCATTTTATAATCAAACTTAGAGACATTAAGAAAGATCTTTATGAGCCAGACCTTGAACTAGAGGCTTCAGTTAGTTTTTGACCTTGAGGTTCAAGGTTCGAATCTGACATGTATCATATCCCTATTTGTCATGCATGATATTCCTTCTCTCTCTCTCTCTCTCGCTCCAAAATAATTCTTGTATCTGCTCTTCTGTCAGTAAAAAGTTGCAAAAGCCCCCAAAATAAAATAGAAAATGTCTTTTAAAAAGTCTTTTCATGCATGTAATGTTCCTCATTTGTAAGTGCCAAACGATTTTGAACTACATTTTATTTTTAAATTTCCCGTTTTCGTTTTAATTGGTTTAATTTTTTGTGTTTTATGCAGCTTATTTTTTTTTAAAAATAATTCTGTTTAGCTTTTTTTCAGATTTAGTTTTAGCAATTTTAGTACTTACTCTTAAACTTATTTTATTTAAGTTGATTGCCAAGGCAACATTTCTATTTCTATTGTTTTATTTAATTTTTTTATTTTAAGTTTAGTCTTTCCTTTTAATATTTATATTTTATATATTTCAAATATAAATAAGTAAATGTCTTCATGTCCTTTCATTGCGTATGAATGTATTAAGTAATATTTATACTATTTTTTTTACTATATTATTGTGTTTATTGATATTTTGAAGAAGCTTTTATTTTTAAATTTCCAGTTTTCATTTTAATTTTAGTTTAAAATGTTGTATCTTTTACGTACTTTTGTCATTTTTATTTATTTTTATAATATAAATTTGTTTAGCTTTTAATTTATTTTTATTTCAGTTTTAGTAATTTTAGTACTTCAACTTAAACCTAAGTTTATCTCATTTTAATTATTCAAATTTTAATTTTTTTAAGTTTAAAGGCACAATGTGTAAGATTGTTTTTATTAAAATATCCAAAAACCATTAGAACAGTGTTATATATTTTGCTGACTTGTGTACTTACATTATCCCAAATGTTTCGAAGAATGTTTAAATCCAGAGAAATAAGTAATTTTATCTAGTGACACGGACCGTGTCTATAGTGTCATTGTGTCGCCTGCCAATGACGTCATAACCCCTTGATTTTCCTTGATTTTGTTTTGTTTTGTAGGAAACATGGAAACACCAAAGACGCTTTAACATGTTGTGCGTTTTAATAGACTGGTGACGACCGCACAGAGTAGCATTATAACAGAACGTTCAAATGTATCTAGTAGGGCTGGGTTTTGACACAAATTTCACGATTCGATTCGATTCTCATTCACAAGCTTGCGATTCGATTCGATTCAATATCGATTAATTTGGATACATGTCATGTACAGTACATGCCAAATTTTCTCAAGGAAAAAATCTCTCAACTAATGCTGTAAAATATAGCCTACATGAGAGTCAGTTGGTACTACATTACTATAATATTGAATGTTAAAATTGACTAATTTGTTAAAATTATACTTAATAAAAGTTTTTAACATAATAAAGTTATAATTACATAATATTTCTACTTCAATTTGTTTTTTTGAAATATAAACATAATGGTGGCTGTCATAAAACTTGATGGATTTATTCAAACATAAATTAAACATTGAAGAACAGTCAAATTTATAATGAGTATGTTATATGGTGCATATGTTTAGCGAAACGCCCCTTTTGGGATTTAAGAAACGATATCGTTCCGTAAAAATGATAATCGATTAATATCGAGATATCTATGTTTTTTTTATTGATTTCCGGTTTTGTTTTGTAGGAAACATGGAAACACCAAAGACGCTTTAACATGTTGTGCGTTTTAATAGACTGGTGACGACCGCACAGAGTAGCATTATAACAGAACGTTCAAATGTATCTAGTAGGGCTGGGTTTTGACACAAATTTCACGATTCGATTCGATTCTCATTCACAAGCTTGCGATTCGATTCGATTCAATATCGATTAATTTGGATACATGTCATGTACAGTACATGCCAAATTTTCTCAAGGAAAAAATCTCAACTAATGCTGTAAAATATAGCCTACATGAGAGTCAGTTGGTACTACATTACTATAATATTGAATGTTAAAATTGACTGATTTGTTAAAATTATACTTAATAAAAGTTTTTAACATAATAAAGTTATAATTACATAATATTTCTACTTCAATTTGTTTTTTTGAAATATAAACATAATGGTGGCTGTCATAAAACTTGATGGATTTATTCAAACATAAATTAAACATTGAAGAACAGTCAAATTTATAATGAGTATGTTATATGGTGCCTATGTTTAGCGAAACGCCCGTTTTGGGATTTAAGAATCGATATCGTTCCATAAAAATGATAATCGATTAATATCGAGATATCTATGTTTTTTTTACGCAGTCCTAATATCTAGTATGATAAAACAGTGCTGCTTTTTTTCCCCACATACGCACGACTGGAAGGAGCGGAAGCGGTCGACTGTGGCATAATAAAAGCTCCGCTGCTTTCGAGCTGTGTGTCACGCTCGTTCAGCAGCCTCGTTTCGCTTCGACAGCTTTCAGCCTCACCCTGCTTCATTCTACTATGTTAATAAATCATTAGCTCATCCATGAACATGATTTCTGCCTGAGTCCTGTCGGATTGCATCGGCTGTGGGGATGAAGACAACAACTCCCATGATTCCACACTCAGTCACGGTGTCATCAAACTATGCCTTTGTCTCTTTGTTTATTTTGAATACGCGCCCTCTTGCGGCGAAAATTAAATTACATTACATTTAGTCATTTAGCAGACGCTTTTATCCTAAGCGACTTACAAATGAGGACAATAAAAACAGTCAAAACTAACAGAGCATCAATATATAAGTGCAAATGACAAGTCTCGGTTAGCCTAGTGCAGTACACGTAGCAAGGTGTGTATATGTATATATATATATATATATATATATATATATATATATGT
>NW_015505449.1:1542556-1551197 GCF_001515645.1 Sinocyclocheilus grahami | reverse complement strand
AAGATGCTCACGGAGAACATCAGATAGCCAAGGGGCAGAAGAGGTGGTACGAGCTGGCCTGGAAGACAAGGGGCAGACAGTGTCTAAACAAATTGTAAGAGTGGAGCAGAAAGTACTGCTAGCACTGTTAACATCAAGAGATGATAACTGTTCAAGGGAAGGAAGCAAAGATGAAACCATAGTAGATAGCCGGGAGAGTGAGAGTGAGCGTAGGTTACGTCGAAAAGTGACATGTGTAGGGGTATGTGTTGTGTCAGGAACCATGTTGAGGTTAAGAGTGAGGAGGAAGTGATCCGAGGTGTGTAGTGGAGTAACCAGCACATGATCAGTGGAGCAGTGTCGTGTGTAAATAAGGTCCAGTTGGTTGCCTGATTTGAGTAGACGTAGTTAACACTCTCTTGAGATCAAAAGAGGCAAGCAGAGTGTGGAAGTCTGCAGCCTGAGGTTTATTTAGGTGGATGTTGAAGTCTCCAAGCATAACTAGGGGAGTACCATCCTCAGGAAAGTTTGAGAGCAGCACATCTAATTCTTCCACAAAGTTACCTAGTGGTCCTGGGGGTCGATAAGCAACTATACAATTGATTTTAAGAGGGTGGGTAATAGTGGCTGAATGTGATTCAAAGGAGCTGTTGATACTCAGAGATGTTCCTGTGGCTCAGTGGTAGAGCATTGTGTTAGCGGCGCAAAAGGTCGTGGGTTCGACCAACATACTGGTAAAAAATGTATAGCCTGAATGCACTGTAAGTCGCTTTGGATAAAAGCGTCCGCTAAATGCATACATTATTATTATTAATTCATTATTATGGGTTCGACCAACATACTGGTAAAAAATGTATAGCCTGAATGCACTGTAAGTCGCTTTGGATAAAAGCGTCCGCTAAATGCATACATTATTGTTATTAATTCATTATTATTATGGTAAAGGATTACATTTCCAATTATTAGAGATAAGCAGACCAGTACCTCCACCTCTTCCAGTCAGACGGGGGGAGTGGGAAAAAGAGAAATTATTGGAGAGTGCTGCATGTGTAGCATTGTCCTCTGGTTTGATCCACGTCTCTGTCAGGGCCATGAGGTTAAGTCTTGTATGACTAAATGATAATAGAAGTAATAAAATCTGCTTTGTTTACAGCAGGCTGGCAATTCCACAGACCAATAGAAAAAGAAAGTAGTGTATTAGGAGACATAGGCAAAGTGCGCAGGTTGTTAGGATTGCACTGCCTACAGTGTGTGATGCATGGTTTGCGAGTGGTAGTGATAGTAGGGATCTGGAAACACATAGTAAGAATTGGTTATAAAAACTGAAAACGGAAGTGAAACAAGTAGTAGGAAAGAGAATGATTCAAAAGTGATACTTATGTCCCTTGCCTGTGTCCCTGCTCGGTGGAGTCCAACGATAGAGTCGATGGTCTTTACACTCTTCGGTCTTCACACGAGGGCTGCCGCGGTATACTAAGCTTTTTATATTCGTCTAACAAAACTCAAATTGAATTCAGCTGGACACACTTTCCTGTTTATCACAACAAATGGCCAAGCAAAGCGCACGACACTGACAAGGTACGCGATACAGTACGAGACCAAACGCGATTTCAGCACGTCTCCACACAGTAAACAAAACAAGCATACGACAACTGCGCTAAACACTGAGACAAGAAATAAATACACTTACGAGCTGCTTTTAACTTCTGCTGATTGACTGCTTCTCTCAGAGAGTATTTCTTTACACTGTTTTGCTGGCGCTTGAACACACTTTCCTGTTTATCACAACAAATGGCCAAGCAAAGCGCACGACACTGACAAGGTACGCGATACAGTACGAGACCAAATGCATAAAATAAAAAATTACATATTGTGCCTTTAAGTTTTTCATGTAATATTTATGTTTCTTATTTCAGCTTTATTTAAATTAAAATAATTTTTAATAATAATAAAAGCACATCATATGACTAAATGTAAAACTCTCCTTTCCTTTTTAGTCACCAAACGAGATTTCAGACTACTCCTCTTATGATGATAATGATGAAGATCCAGAAGAAAACAGAGCAGACTCTTCCTTTCTAGACGCAGCTGAGACCAGCAGGTAGTCGGTCAGCGAGTGGGTCCGATCTGCTCAGGCGATTCTTCAGACACCTCAGAAACAAACCCCTAAGAGCATCATGACCCCAGAGGACTCGAGTAAAAAGAGGAGGAGGTTTGAAAGGTATGATCTATGGTACTTGGATCTTAATCTTCATTTCAGTGCAACCCTGTGCAAGATGAACTCAATTTATGAGTTCAGTGATTGGCTTTATGATTGGGATTTATCGTCGTAACTGACAGTAATCCTTCATACTGTTATATATTCTTACAGTTTTTTTTTTCACAGTTTGACGTCAAGTTCACCCAAAGTTTCATATCGGTGTAAACACACAGAATACAAAAGGGTTCAAAGTTTAGGTTTAATAATGCATCCACACACTTACCATAAAAACCTCCTTTTACTTAGGTTTTGCTTAGGTTTTGATTGGCTATCAAGGATTGGCTTCCTTTGCTTATTTTTGTCACCTTCTGTCAATTTACCAGAGTATTTCCTCCTATGCTCACTAGAACCAGCACCACATGCATAAGAGTCTTTTGTCAGATATTACTCAGCAGTTTCTTTCTAGTCACCATCAAAGACTGAGCCCAGCCCATGATGTTTTTACCATAAATGAGTCGTTAGTCAGATTTTGTGAATGGGAGAGGCAGGACGTGTCGAGTGTTTTCCCTCACGGGGGAGCTGTGTCTCTTTTTGGCTCTTGTTAGTCCACCGCTCCTTCTACTGACACTCAGTCCCTTCTGCAGGCAAGCGCAGGCTTTTTATGTTCTTTATTATGCATTTATGTGACTTCACACATAAAGATTATAGCACAAGCACACGTAAAACTACCACCCACCTGTAACAAAATGAACCCAAATATGTACATCATAAACATAAATAAAGCAAATAACCATTAACAAGTGCATGCAGAATGGAGCTGCTGTGGTAATAAGAAGCATGTGGTTTAGCTAACAAGCCTGTAACAAATGTAAGCTTATTACGTTTTATGAAAGACAAAACATTTAGCTAATTATTGATCAGTTTTCCCTGTTCTGTGAATATAGATTATAGTGAATATGACTATAGTGAGTATGATTGATTTCTTGAAATTGATTCTCTGTGTTTGATTCTATGGTTGAATGAATCAGATTGACTCTCTAAATCAGGGGTGCCCAACCCTGCTCTAAATGGAGTTGATTCATGGGTTCTTATTGATTCTCTATGACGGATTTTTGTTGATTCAATCAGATTCATTCTCTATGGTTAATTTTATTGAAATGATTCTAATTTATTCTTTATCATTAATTGATTCTGTGTAACTGATTCTGTACAAATGATTCTGCATGGCTGATTTTATGGTTCCATGTAATTGTTTAGCCTATGTGTGATTCATTCTTTATGATTGATTCTATTTAATTGATTTTATATAAATGATTCTCTGGGATTGATTCCACTTGACTGATTTGAACTGATTCTCTATGACTGATTCCATGGATCTAACTCTCTGTCTTTGAACAGATTCAAATTAATTCTCTTAATGGAATTGATACAATGAGACTGATTCGAGTTGATTCTCTTGACTCATTCTATATGATTGATTCTAGTTGATTCAGTCAGATTCATTATTTAATCCCTGCTCTAAATGGAGTTGATTCATGGGTTCTTATTGATTCTCTATGACGGATTTTTGTTGATTCAATCAGATTCATTCTCTATGGTTAATTTTATTGAAATGATTCTAATTTATTCTTTATCATTAATTGTATGAATCTAATCAATTCTCTATGACTGATTCAATGGGATTTATTCTTACTGAGTCTATGGGATTGATTCTCTATCATTTATTCTGTGGCATATTTTATAATCTAATCCATGGGATTCATTCCTTAAAATTGATTCTGTGTAACTGATTCTGTACAAATGATTCTGCATGGCTGATTTTATGGTTCCATGTAATTGTTTAGCCTATGTGTGATTCATTCTTTATGATTGATTCCATTTAATTGATTTTATATAAATGATTCTCTGGGATTGATTCCACTTGACTGATTTGAACTGATTCTCTATGACTGATTCCATGGATCTAACTCTCTGTCTTTGAACAGATTCAAATTAATTCTCTTAATGGAATTGATACAATGAGACTGATTCGAGTTGATTCTCTTGACTCATTCTATATGATTGATTCTAGTTGATTCAGTCAGATTCATTATTTAATTCTATAAAAATGATTCATGTTTATTCTTTATCATTGATTTTATGTGATTGATTGCATATATAAATTATTCTGTGGGCTTGTATTCATGCAACTGAATCTATAGGTTTGATTCGTTGTAACTGGTTCATGGTGGTTTCAATCATCACGTGTGTTTGATTCTGAATGATTGATTCTGTGTGATTGATTCAATAGGTTTGATTCTGATTGTGATTGTGTGATTCTGAATGTCTGATTTTGTTTGATATAAATTATTGATTCTATATGGATGATTCTGTGGGACTGATTCCATATGACTGATTCTGAGTGCTTAAACCTATAGGTTTAATTCTCTGGGATTGATTTTGTGGGATTTGAATTTATGCATTTTATTCTAATTTATGCATGAAGTAATTAGCTTTAGAATGATTCTGTGGGATTATTTCAAATTCAGTTGATTCTGTTGGGCTGATTCAATTGATTCTGTTTGCCTGAATCCGTGTGATCTCTCTCTCTATAGGGGAGGTCTTGCTGAAAGACTGAACCGACTCCACAGCAGGCAAAGATCAGCCATCAGCTTCTGGAGACATCAGTGCAGCTCAACTACATCAGCTGGTAAAACACATCCATCTGAATCCTGTCTGTTTATGTGAAGACTCAATTATGTCTTGAATGTCAGCTCTGTACAGATCATTAGTGGTGAGTTCTCTGTTCCTGACCACTAATGATAACATTATCATAAATGTTTTCACAATTAAAAATGTCTTTTCATTTCAATACTGCCAGTGTCAGATCTGACCCAAAGAATGGGTCAGGAAATAATTTAACCACCAACCCGCAGCTTTCATATTTCCATAATTGCTTGTCATGCTTGATGAAATGTGTAGAATATTCCAGCGATGAGATCTCACTGTGTACAGTTGGAGTAGGAGGCTGTGAAAGCACGCTTGTTTCATGTGATTAAGGTGACAATAATTGTCACATAGCCAAAGCAACAGGAAACCACAGACACAAAAACACACTGCAGACAATCACACACCTTACGTTTTCATTTTCCATGGTATAACGTATTTCTTTTCAAACAGTGCCCTACTAGGGGTCTTCAGCGTGTGTAGGTATGTTTGAGTGGAGGTTTAAAGAAGTGAATGTTTCAGTTGACGGTGGAAATTCAAGAGAAAACGTAAAATGATATGAGGAAATTCAACTTGTGTGATGCACTACCAGTGCAAAGCAGGTTTGTTATTATTATTATTATTAAGTAAAACTAAATGTTCATTGCTTGAAATAAAATATTGAAACCTTTTTATTTCAGCTACTGTATTTGCCAAGACAAAATATCTTATTTTTGAAAAACTAAACTTACACTAAATAAAGTAAAACTTAAAACAGACATATTATATAGACATATTTTATATAATATCATATAACTATATAGACATATAAAAAAATATATATATATTAATAATAATAAAAGTGACAAAACACAACAAAATTAATGAAAAAATGAAAACAAAATATAAAAATAATATCAAATATTAACAGAAACTGTAATAGTATATCAATGATTCTAAAATAACACTGGTGGAAAGTTTTTAAATAAATATTTTCATAATTAAAAAAATAGTTGATTAAAATTGTTATTCATCTAAACTTTTTTAAATCTCAAATGTATATTGGTTTAATTATATTCTAGTTTTGAATGTCTGTCTTTCCACATCTACTGATTCATTGCATCTTGTGCATGTAATGTTAGCTGACTAACTCTGAATTTAGTTCTCAAGCATGTGGAAAAGTGATTTAGGATGATTGGATATAGATTATGGACAGCTTTGCAACTGGCATAATTCCTTAGAAAATTCCTAAAGAAATTCCTCCCACTCACTTCTTGCTTGTTGCAAGATTTATTTTTATACGCAACAAATTAGGTGTTCTCATGGCTGATAAATCAGATGTCAGTGTGTGCATTTAGCAGCTAGTTCCTTTCCTTTTCATATGCATAGCTTTTTGGTACCATTTCCTCCCAAAAAACTGAAAAAAGCCAGTGTTCCTTGTATTTTTGTTTCACATGCTATTGCATTGAGTAAGTTTAGCTTGTTTCTCTCACTGCTTTACATTTTTCACAAAAATTTCCATTACACGTTCTACTCTGAAGTCTTGGCTGTGCTCGCCATGATTTCAGCTGAGTCAATTGTGTTCATGTGTCCAATTGAGGGGGCCAACTATTCCTTGAACAGTCAGCATGGGAATACAGTATATCCCATCAGAGAGCTGGATTTTGTTTCATTTCCTCAGAACTGACTGAAATGAAAAACTTGAAGCCGTGCCAGTGTTGAGTTTTCACTGCATAACCCAAAATATCCTGCTGCTGTTATTCATTTACTGGGCCTGTATTGTATCTGTGCTGTTTTGCAAAACTTAATGACTTTGAGAATGAAACTGTCTTTCAGAGCTGGTCATTTTATAAACTTTAAAGCTTACTTCCAGACTAATTGTTCATGCTGTATAGTACTTAACTATATTAAATGTTGTTCAATCAACCATAGTTAAAATTAAGCTTCATTCAAAACATTTTTTCCTAGTAGAAGCAGAGATTTTGTGTAAGAGACTGAGTATTGTCCAAAGTTAGGACTTAAATTGTATGTACATTGTTTTTTTTGTTTTTTACCCAAGCTGACAGGCCAGGGGTGCTGATGCTGAGGATTCTGGGAGTTCGGGAGGAATGTGGCATGCAGGCTGCTGTGTGTGACAGGCTGCCGGTTGGAGAAATGTGTGTGGCTCTTTTCAGCAAGGACACGACTGCCCAGTTACTGCCTGTACCCGGAGACATCGTCCACATCTACCCACCATGGTGAGAGTCCTGTTACTGTAAAATAGCAGAAATAGAGTTTGTTTATTACCTGTGCTGATTGTCAATACCTTTTTTTTTTTCAAACAATCTTGGGCAGTTTATTGGTTACTGACATAATACCCTTGTTTTTGACAGTAATTTAAAAACATTTATATATTTAAAATAATTTATATAATTAGTAGTGCTTGCTCATGTATTTGAACAAATCTTTAAGTATTACATTTTGCTTATAATACGGGCATAAATAATGCCTTAAACTGCGTGGATTGCTGAGGAAAGGTATAGTTTACTTTTACTAGGGATTGGACAATGGGGGAAAAATAACTTTCAATAACTCAGAATACCCTAGCAACCACTTACAAGTTCTAGTTATATTAAAGGGGTGGTTCACTGTTTTTTTTCTAGGCTTGATTGTGTTTATAGGGTGCAGTCTAACGTGTTAATGCTTCGTTTTTTTAAAAACACATTATTTTTCACATCATTTACCTTTCTTCCACACCGTTCTGTCCCTTCTCTGAGAAACGCGCTGATCATTTCCTTTTTTTATGAAGCCCCTCCCTCAGAAATAGGCGATGGAGTCTGATTGGTTAGCTAGCCCAGTGTGTTGTGATTGGCTAAACCGCCTCTAGTGCGCGTCTAAACGTCCAGCCCCTCACCTCAGCAGCATGTGCTGCGGTTGTATTGTAAACAACGGCGTCGTTAATATCGTTTATCAGTTTGAGCCTGATTGAGAAGCAGAGGATATTATTGAAGATCATTGTGCAGAACCTGTGCAAGCATGGCTTTTAATGGTAGGCCAATGTTTTTTGTTTGTTGTTGTCTCATACTATTAGATACGCTGTTATTTGTAAATGCTACTGCTTATGTTAGCTTTTAATATACGGTTTTATCCTGATTAAATCTTTAAAGGGTCATGAAACCCCAGACTACTTTTTCTGAGATTTTAGCAGAGGTGTTTGTGTTGCACATCATTGAAGACAATGTTGGAGAAAACTGGTTAATTTTAAGCTTTTTTGCGCTATTTTCATTTTCCGGGTTTAAAATCTACATTGTGTTGACGTCACAATTTGTGACGTGGCAATGGACTAATAGTACATCGATGACGCGTCAGTGTCTCTTAAATTATTCATGAGACTGTGTGTTCTTATCCTATGAGAAGATGCTTTGCTTAATTATTCACAACAGCATGTGTTGATTTTCTATGACAGACGTTTCAGACTGTGAGATGACATTGCTGTGCATTTATTTGTGTTTTTAACTCGATGGGAGCGAAATGAAACTGTCAGAACGCTAAGCTGTGTGTGTTGTCTGTCTCCCCTCTTCCCCCTCCTCTACTCCGCTGCGCACCACGCCCACTTTTTTTAGCATTTTTTTAAAACTGTGGTGAGAACTAACCAGTGCTGAAACGGGGAGGTTTCATGACCCTTTAATACATGTCCATGGTTAACGCTTCTCATAGCTATGTGAAAATAATGGCGCTTTTCCACTGCGTAGTACGACTCGGCTCGGCACGGCTCAGTACGGTACGGCACGGCACGGC
>NW_015505449.1:1486409-1542489 GCF_001515645.1 Sinocyclocheilus grahami | reverse complement strand
GCTTGGAACCCCAACCGAGGTGGTACTAAAAAAGTACCAGGTACCAGGTACTGTACCCAGTGGAAAACCCCCAAAAAGTGAACCGTACCGAGCCGTACCGTGCCGTGCCATGCAGTGGAAAAGCGCCACAAGTGTATAATTGGAACAGTTCATTGTTGGAGCTGAGCTGAATGAGAGAGAGAGAGAGAGATGCATAGCGTGTGTAGAGCAGGGAGACGCAAGGAACAGTATTAAGAACCGCTGCTTTAGAACGATCACTCGTATTGCACAGCGTTGACGCACATTTTCCTATATCTTCTGTGGTAATTTGTGATGAATCACTGGTAAGCCGCAGGTTGGCATGAACAGTCTTGCCGTGTGCAGCCGTGTGTTTTGCACAGAGCTGATAAGAGCGAGAGGCCTGCAGGGCTGGAGGTGAGAGGGACAGACGAGCCAGTCTCTATCTGTGGGAGGACCACAGATCTGTCTAAACTGTAGAGGCCAGGACTCGCTGGAAGCCAAAGCCCCTCCCCTCTTGCTCTCCCCCGTATCGCCCCCATGTAGCGTCGCTCCCACGTCATTCCTCAGCTCCAGGGAATGGCCTGCATACCTCTTCCTGGCAGCTCTGAGCTCATTTCCAGCAAGCCAGGAAAAAACATTGCTGGATCCTTTTTCTTCCCTCGCCTTTTTGCTTCACTGGGTTTTTTTTGTTTTTTTGAGGAGCGTTAGGCAGCGGATCACAATAACTGTGACAGAGGCCAGAGGGCTGAATAGAAAACACATGCGGCACAGTGTGTTGCTGGCACAGTTTCTCCTCTTGTCTCATTTTCTCTTTCTTTCTCTCCCCCTGCGGAGTGTTTGCTTTAAGGGCAGGCATAGTTGACCCTGGAAAATCCAAGAGTTCATTTTACCCTGGAAAGTCCATGGAATTAACTCCAAATCGGCCCCCTTAGTTTGCAGCAGAGAACACGGGCAGCAGATAATAACACTTTACATGTCATCAAATATATTTAAAAGCATGTGGGTAGGTGATAAATGTAGACAAGGAATTTTTTGGTGTCAAAATACATGAAGCATTTTGAAAAGGTTTTGACGATTTGCAGTCACTTGTTTGGTTTTTGCAATTCTTTAAAATAGTCATGCAGTGTGACACAGGGTTGGGCAAAATTCCAAAGTTAAGAATTTACTTCCTTTCAGTACATCAGGTGGAATTTTAATTGCTTCAGCCACTCCTCACAGGAAGTAAATTAAAGAGTCAGATATTCAGATATTTAAAATAGTAAAAAATAAAAAAAATCTAGTACAAATTTCTAGGTTATATTTCAAACAGCTTATAAAACCTTTTAACTTTATGAACTTCTTTAAACTATCAGACAAGGTTTTTCAAACCATCATTCAAAACTAATGACAAACCATTGTTTTCTAGTAAAAAATTACACTTATGAAGTTCAATTCAGATTAAAACTCTAACATTTTATTCAAATTCAAGAACTGAATAACTGATGAACCTTGAAAGTTTCAGAATTTCCATGAACCACCAATTTGATCTTAGTGCAGATGTTTATGAATGAATGAATGAATTTGTCATTGTATGCACCCAGTGGTACAGAACAACGAAATAGTGTTAGCAGCTCTTTAAGACAGCAGATAACAAGTAGAGAACAAGAAGTAATAAAGTTCTGCTTTGTAAAAAAACTGTTCTTAAATCTGGTTGTGCGAGCATAAATGGCTTTATGACGCCTGCCAGATGGCAGCAGTACAAAGAGGTGATGACCAGGATGTGTGAAGTCCTTGCAGATGTTAGTTGCCTTTCTGAGACACCATGTTCTGTATGTGTCCCGACGATCCTTTGTGCTCTGGAGACAACACGCTGAAGCAGCCTGCTGTCCGGTGCAGTGCAGCTGAGATACCACGTTGAGATGCAGTATGTTATGATGCTCTCTATGGAGCAGCGGTAAAATGTTGCCAGCAGTTCTTGTGGCAGTCCAGCGTTTTGCATTGTTCTCTGGAAATACAACTGCAGCTGTGCCTTTTTTACTTGTGCAGTGGTGTTAGTGGTCCAGGTAAGGTCCTCTGTGATGTGAACCCCTAGAAAACAGATGCTGGGAACCCTCTCCACCCTCTCTCCACTGATGAAGACCGGAGCATAATTCCGATTCTGAGATCTCCTCAAGTCAACGATGAGCTCCGTGGTCTTGCCAGTATTCAGAGACAGGTTGTTCCTCAAACATCAGTCCTCTAGGTTCTGTATCTCCGCTCTATAGGCTGACTCGTCATTGTCTGTGATCAGCCAGCTAAAGTCGTGTCATCTGCAAACTTTACCATGGTGATTTGGTGTCAGATGCAGGAACACAGTCGTGGGTGAAGAGGGAGTACAGGATGGGACTGAGCACACACCCCTGTGGTGTACCTGTGCTCAGAGTGATAGTGGAGGATGTGTAGGGGCCCAGTCTCACTGCCGGTGGGCACTCTGCCCGGAAATCTTGTATCCAGTTGCAGAGCAGTGGGCTCAGGCCTAGCTGGTGGAGTTTTGTGGTCAGTTTGCAGGGGATGACAGTGTTGAATGCAGAGCTATAGTCCATGACGTGTTCTGTCTCTCCAGGTGATTCAGAGCAGTGTGAAGAGCCAGGGTAATGGCTTCCTCTGTGGACCTGTTTTGCTCTGTATGCAAACTGATATGGGTCGAGTGAGGCTGGTATGGAGTCTTTAAGTCTCACACTTTGGAGTGCAAGAGGACGAATCTTTCTAAACATTTTATCGCTATTGGAGTGAGGGCCATTGGTCAATAGTTGTCCAGAGAAGTGATGTTCATTTTCTTCAGCACTGGCACAATGATGGCTGATTTTAGATACTTGGGGACTGATGCCGGAGACAATGACAGATTGAAGATGTCAGTGAAATCTCCAACAAGTTGTTCAGCACAGTCCCTGAGTCCTGGAACACCGACTGGGCCCGCAGCTTTGTGCGGATTTACTCTCCGGCCGCCACATGCGATGTACATCACAAATGCTCAGTGTCCGAAGCTGATCATCCTCTGTGGCTTGGATTGTGACCGTTGTCAGGTTGTCTCTGTTCTCAAACCGAGCAAAGAAATTGACAGTTTGGGTTTCTAAATATCCTTTTTAACCTGACTTTCTTGTTATCCATCGAATTTGGTTAGTTTGTATGTACCAAGTGATAGAGGTATTTGCACTCAATTTTTGCAGTTTGATCGGATGCATGGCTGTTAACAACGACAACAAAAGATATGGGAAATATTTTCATCTCCAAGTTAATAACATGTTAATAACATTAAAAAAATATATTTTGCATATATAGTTTCGGTTTATTATTTGGTGGCAGCATATTAGTATATTGTTAATGGTAAGTATATTATTAATATCAGTATATTATTAATGGTGGCATTTGAGAACCACTTGCCATACATTAAAGTCTGAGTCAAAAATTGACAGTCATGTAAACTGCTTTGGATTATGTTCACCATACTGCCTGTATTGGAGTGTTTCTGATGACCAACTCCCTTGCACATAAACACACAACCACACACACACACACACACACACTGTTCCCAGCTTCTTCACGGTTCAGCTATAAAGGAAATACCTGTCATCACTAGGTAGTGATTACACCTGTGCCGCACCCTCACCTGTTTGTGTCAGCTCTGACGTCAGCACACTCTTGCGTTTGTTCTCAGACTTCCTGCTCACATCCACCAGAAATGCATTCACACGTATATCACGATCGTGATGTGATTCTGTGTGCATTGAGCTTAACAAATCTCTGCTAAGGCTTTATTTTCCTGTGCACCTGATCACTAAGACTTTGCTTTGTATTGTATATGTATATGATTTCTGATAAAAAAAATTATTTTTTTGTATGCAGGAACTTAAAGGAATAGGCCACACACACACACACACACACACTGTTCCCAGCTTCTTCACGGTTCAGCTATAAAGGAAATACCTGTCATCACTAGGTAGTGATTACACCTGTGCCGCACCCTCACCTGTTTGTGTCAGCTCTGACGTCAGCACACTCTTGCGTTTGTTCTCAGACTTCCTGCTCACATCCACCAGAAATGCATTCACACGTATATCACGATCGCGATGTGATTCTGTGTGCATTGAGCTTAACAAATCTCTGCTAAGGCTTTATTTTCCTGTGCACCTGATCACTAAGACTTTGCTTTGTATTTTTATATGTATATGATTTCTGATAAAAAAAAATATTTTTTTGTATGCAGGAACTTAAAGGAATAGGCCTACTTATTTCTTATTTTCTTATTAGTAGTAGTATGATTAGTATCTCATTTTTATAAAAATTCTTGTAATTTATTAAAAAATGGTTTATAATATTAAAATGTTTAATTATTAAATGTATAATTATAATTAAATATATGATTTCAAAATTATTAAATTATATTAAATTCAAATTATTCATTTAAATTTAATTTGAATGATTTACAATAAAAATATTTATTAATCATTTATCTACATCTTAGAATAATAAAGTCATCAAAACTATTGTAAGTATGAGAAGTATGTAGAGGCAAAAAAAAATGTCATTATATATAAAAATGTGTGTTTTTGTGTGTGTATAATATATACTGTATATACAGTGGGTACGGAAAGTATTCAGACCCCCATAACATTTTCACTCTTTGTTATATTGCAGCCATTTGCTAAAATCATTCAAGTTAAGTTTTTTTCCTCATTAATGTACACACAGCACCCCATATTGACAGAAAAACACAGAATTGTTGACATTTTTGCAGATTTATTAAAAAAGAAAAACTGAAATATCACAGCAAAGGGTCTGAATACTTAGGACCATGTGATATTTCAGTTTTTCTTTTTTAATAAATCTGCAAAAATGTCAACAATTCTGTGTTTTTCTGTCAATATGGGGTGCTGTGTGTACATTAATGAGGAAAAAAACTGAACTTAAATGATTTTAGCAAATGGCTGCAATATAACAAAGAGTGAAAAATTTAAAGGGGTCTGAATACTTTCCGTACCCACTGTATATATATATATTAAAAACACTAAATATAACTTAAAAACATAAATATTTTATTTAAAAAATAAGATATTAAAAAAAGAATAACAAGTTGACAGGATATGAAAAATAGCCACAAAAAAAAGGCCCAGCATATATGGGAATGCCTTCAAGATTTTTGGAAAAGCATCCCATGATGCACCTCATGAATTCGTTTGAAATATAAGATGTGATGCTTCCATTAGTGTTAGTATTTCATAGTTTTGATTACTTTATTATTCTAAAATGTAGATAAATTATACAATCAAATTAAATTATAATGATAAAATATAAAAATTTAAATTATAAGTAATTGTATCAATTCTAATATTACTTACAATATTATTAGTTATTGCACACAGTAAAAATACTTTCTCGTTTCTAGACTTAATGGCCAACAAGAAAATCAACATTTATATATATATATATATATATATTTATATATATATATATTATCTTGATTTTTTGACCTGTCACTGTTTGATTGTAAAAGACTGGAATTTTCTATCCTATTCTTCTCAGTTTGACAGCATGTTGAGAAAAGCGCTTGTTTGCACTAGGGTGGAGAGGACCTCCCCCTCTCCTGTGTAAACTTGCCTTTGCTGGCTGCCCTGGAGCTGTGCGCTGTTGGCTGAAGTTCACTAGGTTCAGTGTGATTACTCGTCTCTGCTGGCACCTGTTCAATTCTCTCTCAGGGCAGGATGATTTGAATGCTGACGTACGTGTTACGTCTCATGACATGAGCTCTGCAGGCCCCGGCTTGTAGTGGAGCGGAGGCCTCCGTTTATTGAAGACATGTTTGTTTAGAACAGATCTGTGACAAATTACCCTATACACTCAGCGCAAAGATTGATCAGGCTATTTGCAACCTACTTCTGAAGCCCTGGGAATGGTACATTCTCATGCATCCATGACAGTGCTTTTAAACCAACGTGCAGATGTTTTCATAGAAATACACATGTCATTTGCAGGCTTTTGTCCCCATGTGCTTCATATCAATAACTAGTTGTAAACACTTTCCTGCACATGCTTCTGTGAGTACTGCCTAATAGTGTAGATATTTCCAGTTATAATAATGAAACCGATCATAGCTGTAGGGCTGCATAGTCAGAATGAAACTGAAAATTGCAAAATGGCTTAGTGCGATTTAATCAAATAAATGCATGCATTAGGGTTAGGGTTTTTTTACAGTGAAGTGTGGCACTTTGTTCTCATCCTTCGGTTTTCAGTGTCTCAGAGCGGCTAGGTTCACAGTAAATGCTGCTCCACATGAACTCAATCTCTGCATCTGCTCTGAGTTTTAGTCTCTTTAACATGCATTTGGGAACAAAATGTGCCAACTATCTTCCTATACTTGTAATAAGAAGCACTTATCAACAAAAAAGAAGGGCTCACTGCAGTTTTCTGTCAACATAATTGACAGTTCAATGATTGAATGTTCTTGAAAATAAAGAAATGAAGTCATAAGCCATAAATGTTAGCATTGTAATTTTATGGTTGTAATAAAATAATATAATAAAAATAATAAATTGTTTTTAAACACTCTATTTTTATTTTACAGTGAAATATTACAATAGCAGTAATACATTTCTTATTTTGGCTTTAGTAATTTTATATTTTTATTTAGTTTTTTTTTATTTGTTTTATTATTTATTTCTTTTAAGTTTTTTGTATTTTTATTGTTTTTTTATTAGTAGTAATAATTATAATAAATTATTGTTATTTTTTGTGTGTGTGTGTGTTTTATTATAGTATTATTTTCATTTTATGGTTGTAATATAAAATACAATTATTATTGTTTAATTATTAAAATAAATTAAAAACTCTATTTTTTTTGACCTGTCACTGTTTGATTGTAAAAGACTGGAATTTTCTATCCTATTCTTCTCAGTTTGACAGCATGTTGAGAAAAGCGCTTGTTTGCACTAGGGTGGAGAGGACCTCCCCCTCTCCTGTGTAAACTTGCCTTTGCTGGCTGCCCTGGAGCTGTGCGCTGTTGGCTGAAGTTCACTAGGTTCAGTGTGATTACTCGTCTCTGCTGGCACCTGTTCAATTCTCTCTCAGGGCAGGATGATTTGAATGCTGACGTACGTGTTACGTCTCATGACATGCGCTCTGCAGGCCCCGGCTTGTAGTGGAGCGGAGGCCTCCGTTTATTGAAGACATGTTTGTTTTGAACAGATCTGTGACAAATTACCCTATACACTCAGCGCAAAGATTGATCAGGCTATTTGCAACCTACTTCTGAAGCCCTGGGAATGGTACATTCTCATGCATCCATGACAGTGCTTTTAAACCAACGTGCAGATGTTTTCATAGAAATACACATGTCATTTGCAGGCTTTTGTCCCCATGTGCTTCATATCAATAACTAGTTGTAAACACTTTCCTGCACATGCTTCTGTGAGTACTGCCTAATAGTGTAGATATTTCCAGTTATAATAATGAAACCGATCATAGCTGTAGGGCTGCATAGTCAGAATGAAACTGAAAATTGCAAAATGGCTTAGTGCGATTTAATCAAATAAATGCATGCATTAGGGTTAGGGTTTTTTTACAGTGAAGTGTGGCACTTTGTTCTCATCCTTCGGTTTTCAGTGTCTCAGAGCGGCTAGGTTCACAGTAAATGCTGCTCCACATGAACTCAATCTCTGCATCTGCTCTGAGTTTTAGTCTCTTTAACATGCATTTGGGAACAAAATGTGCCAACTATCTTCCTATACTTGTAATAAGAAGCACTTATCAACAAAAAAGAAGGGCTCACTGCAGTTTTCTGTCAACATAATTGACAGTTCAATGATTGAATGTTCTTGAAAATAAAGAAATGAAGTCATAAGCCATAAATGTTAGCATTGTAATTTTATGGTTGTAATAAAATAATATAATAAAAATAATAAATTGTTTTTAAACACTCTATTTTTATTTTACAGTGAAATATTACAATAGCAGTAATACATTTCTTATTTTGGCTTTAGTAATTTTATATTTTTATTTAGTTTTTTTTTATTTGTTTTATTATTTATTTCTTTTAAGTTTTTTGTATTTTTATTGTTTTTTTATTAGTAGTAATAATTATAATAAATTATTGTTATTTTTTGTGTGTGTGTGTGTTTTATTATAGTATTATTTTCATTTTATGGTTGTAATATAAAATACAATTATTATTGTTTAATTATTAAAATAAATTAAAAACTCTATTTTTTTAATCTTACAGTGAAAAATTAAAATTGGAATATTTCCTTTTTTGGTTTATTTAGTATTTTTAGTATTTTTATTTAGTATATATATATTTTTTAGTTTTTAATGTATTATTATTATAATTATTATTTTATCCGCCATTCTAATTTATAATCACTCATTTTTGGCCAAATTGTGCAGCCCTATAACACGCACAGCAAACCTGGATTTTTTCTAAATTGCAATCACAAATTTATCAGAAAAATTGCAGTTAATTTTTTCCCCCTCAAATTGTGCATCTCTAGCTTTTTGCCTGGTAGGCTTAAACTTATCTAATTTCGCCATCAGCATGAAATCTGGTCCACTTTGCAGCTGATTTGTATCTGTTTGAAAAGAAAAAAAGATGAATGGTGCTTCAGGAGGAGCCATGTTTAGATACCACTCTGCATTGAATCATAAATTCACATCTTTCTTTTGGCAAACAACATCTAACACTTGTTTTGTGTGCTTGTTCTTGCTCTGTTACTAAGACACACCAAGGCAAACCATTATCACAAGAGCGCAGCTTGTTTCACAGTCGATCTGTTAGATGCCAAGTACAAAATAATAATGTCGACTTGAATTCAGCGTTTTGATATAAACATGTTTTCAGACTGCCTGCATCTTTGTTGATCAGTCAATCACTAACAGTTGTTTTCCACCCAGAGAGGGAGGGCCTTGAGCGTTCATGTGTACCTGAGGATATTTTGAGACTCTTTTATGTGTGTGAGAAGTGTGGAGGTGGTTGTGCTTGGTGAGATTGCTGTCAATCTATTAACGTAGACAAAAATCAATGCAGTTGAGTTTTATGAATGTTTTTAAAGTGTCAAGCTGTCATAAAAACCATAATTTGGCATTTCCAAAAGGTTTGATGTTTTTACACTGTAACTATTTTCCAAAAACAACACATTACAACCATCAGACCTGTATTTTTGTCTCTCTAGGCAGAATCTGGTTGTGGAGGGTGAACGCTATCCCATAATTCTCAACACCCACTTCAGTCAGAATGTCTGCGAAGAGACTAAGCCAGATAACGGAGGCGGTCCGAGAGCCGCGGTCGCTGTGGAGAAATGCAGACCTCCGCCATTAACCAGGAGCCTGTGGAGGTCAGGGACGAGCCAAGTGTCAACCGAGACATCCATTCCCTGTAAACAGGTTCGTCAGCTGTCCTCTCTCATGTGATCACGGGAAGGAAACGGAGATTCCCAGAAGTGTGACGGTCTATGTTAGATTTCGAATTCGGCCACACATAAAAATGTGTGAAAGTGCCATTGGAATGGAGACAGCTGCCGTTTCCTGTGTGACACTCATGAGCGCAAATGATTTATGAGGGATGTTTTTATGCATAAATATTTGCTTTAGTGTGAAAGCGAAGCCAAATTTTCCTGTTCGACAAGACCCTGGCGTAACAAATTATTTTTATAAAAAACATTTGATAAATGAGGCTTTGCGCTTTCCCTCTGTTATTGTACTACTCAAAATAAGCAGTGCAGTTTTGTCCATACAGAGTCTGTGTTGGGTGTAAACACATAAAGTGTTAGCCACAGTTTTCAAAATACAGAGTAACTATCATCTGCTACTCTGAGATCTTTTTGAGGTCTTATCAAAAATGTGAGCATACAAACAAAACGCAAAGGGAAATTCCACCTAAAATGTATATTTTATTTTGTCATAATTTACTTACCGTTATCTTGTGTTTTTGTCGATAGAATAAAAGTCTGTGGGCTGCAATGTTGTGTGGTTTCCTATTTGAATATAGTTTAAAATATAATTTATTCCTGTGATCAAAGCTGTATTTTCAGCATCATTACTCCAGTCTTCAGTGTCACATGATTCAGAAATCATTCTAATATGCCACATTCTAATTTCTTGATGCTCAAGAAACATTTGTTATTATCAATGTTTAAAACAGTGCTGCCTAATATTTTTGTGGGAACCTTGATTTTTCTCCCCCAAGATTCTTTTTTGAGTAGAAAGTTCAAAAGAACAGCATTTATTTGAAATCTTTTGTAACATTATAAATGTCCTAACTGTCACTTTTGATCAATTTAATTCATACTTGCTGAATAAAAGTATAAATTTCTTAAAAATAAATCTTAATAAACTTTTGAACAGTAGTGTAAATGTTTTTTAGTTAAATTCCACTCGTTAGCTGCTAAGAGTGTTGTGATTTAGTGGTTAAGGCTGTTTGGTTTGGTCCTTCAAGGGCCATCACTGACTACGTTTACATGGACATCAGTAATCTAATTATTTACCTTATTCTAAATAAGCCAATCTTATGATTATGGTGTTTACATGAGTTGCTTTTAGAATATTCCTTTTGGAAAATGTTGTGATCTGAGACTGTTTTGTGATCTGAGACTGTTCTGAGACTGAGATTGTTCTGAATTCACAGTTTCTACCACAAGTAAAGCCAAGTGCTAAGCCATCACTGACTACGTTTACATGGACATCAGTAATCTAATTATTTACCTTATTCTAAATAAGCCAATCTTATGATTATGGTGTTTACATGAGTTGCTTTTAGAATATTCCTTTCATGTTCCCGTTTTACATGTTATAGTACATAGTTCGGTTAATGGCCCACGTCATTACGTCCCACGTGACGCCATCCGACGTCCCCTCCGGAATTTCACGTATAAACATAGGTTGTCTTCGTGATGATGCCATGTACAGTTTTGGGTGTTTCATTTTTAATTTTATGAAAGCTTCAAGTGCAGATAATTATTTGTACATGCATACAGACGACGGCGGGTGTTGAAGCTCTTTTATTTGCCGTCAAACGGTTGAGCACTGCCGTGTGTGTATCCTGTCGCAAAATGTGGCGAAAAGTCCTACACGACGGTAATAATGTTATTAAAGGGATAGTTCACCCAAAAAATAAAATTTTATGTTTATCTGCTTACCCCCAGGGCATCCAAGATGTAGGTGACTTTGTTTCTTCAGTAGAACACAAACGAAGATTTTTAACACAAACCATTGCAGTCGGTCAGTCTTATAATGGAGGTGGATGAGACTCACGCCTTTGAGAGTAAAAAAAAAAACACACAAACAAAACCAAATTAAACCCTGCTCACGCAAAGAAAGAAGGCGTAACTTTTATTCTCGCTGTTGTATTGTTGTTGCCGCCGCCATGTCGTGAGGGCGCTGTGTGTTTCGTTGTGAAAGCGAAACTACTTTGTTTGGCCTTCCAAAAGAGGACGATATCTGCTTCGTCATGCCTAGAGCTGATCCGTGCTGGTCGCTGAGGAAATACTTCAACTTCGTGCTGTGGATCGCCGGATCGACTTTCACTGTGGAGTCCAGCCCGGGATCGTCACATGTGGTGGCCGCAGGCATCACAATATGGCAAGGGGCGTAACATTTCCGTCACACGCTTGAGGAATTCGGCAAATCACAACGCACTGGATAGCTGGCCAATCAGAGCACACCTCGCTTTTTCAGACCGATAAGCTTTGTAAAAATTGACGCGTTTCAGAAAGGCGGGGCATAGAGGAGAAACAATAATGTACAGTATGTGGAAAATAATGTGTTTTTTGAACCTTAAACCGCATAAACATTATTACACCAAATACACAAAATAATGTTCTTTTTAGCAGCATCATATGACCCCTTTAATTCGATTTCTGTTTACTTCGATTATGACTTTCGGTATGACCGGATTAAGGTAATCAAAAATCTCTGTTTACATGGTAGATTCTTAATCAGAGTATTGCCTTAATCATAATGTCTTAATGTAAACGTACTGAATGAGAGAAACGGTAAACCATTCATTTTCTGTAAGAGTTGCCGATTTGAGGTGACAGGTGACACTGACTTAATAAATTGGTGGTGGTGGTCATATTGTGTAAAAGTCATAAAAACAATTTCTACTGGTGTGGTTTGGAAAAAATAAAATGCCAATGTTTCCATTTTTCCATCCTCAGGTTGGTGAGTTGAACAGACGAGGAGTTCGGAAGTCTCTGCTGGACGCAGTGGAGGATTGTGGGTCGTCGGGCTCTCAGAGCGGTCCTGTTGAGGTGGTCGTTCAGAGGGTCTACTGCATACCCATCACCCAGTCCCTTCACAGAGCTTCTCTCCAGCACAGAGCACTGGACAGACCTCCATCAGAATCAGCACCACCGCAACACATCGACAGGTACTGGACCTCTGTTTCATTTCTCTGGTTTGAATAACATTGTTACATTGGAGAAAAAAAACGGAAAAGTCCTGTATACTGTTGCAGCTTGCAAATATTTTCTAAAACAAACAAACACACATAAAAAACTGTTTTGGTCAAAGATCTTCTAAAATTCTTGAAGAAATGTGTGTTGTTTAATAAATATATTTAAATAAATGTATACACTACTGTTCAAAAGTTTGGGGTTGGTAGGTCTCTTCTGCTCACCTTGGCTGCATTTATTTGATTGCATTTGTAAAAACAGTAATATTGCAAAATATTATTGCAATTAAATTTTTTTCATTTTTTTTTCTATTTTAATATAATGTAATTCATTCCAACAGCATTTATTTGAAATATAAATATTTTTAACATTATAAATGTCTTAACTCTCACTTCTAATCAATTTCTTTTCTTTAAAAAATACTTTCTGACCCCAAACTTTTGAACAGTAGTGAGTACATGCACACAATATGCATTATATATTTTTCGGTTCCTTCTTTTTTAAAATTCAAGTTTATTTGTAAGCGTATAGCTCTTTTTTTCACAATACATATCAAAGCATTTCAAAGCAGCTTTACATACTATCATTTTAATACTTTAAAACGTGCTTTTTTTTTTGCATTTTCCACTTTGTAACCGTTAGCAGTACAGAGGCTTGAGCTCTATGTAAATAAATACAACGTGCAGTTTATCAGCAACTCTCCTTATCCAGTAACCTGCCAAACTAGTTTAACAATCCAGATACCAGTTAGATCTCAACCTTTACTCTAATTTGCTTCTAATAAAATATATGTGAATTGATTGGGAATGTACTTGAGGTTATAGTTAAATACAATAATAGGTATGACAGATCCAAATCACACAGAATAAACATCAGTAGTTCTAGAATGTGCTTCGTCAGTCTGAGACGGTGCATCTTTGTACGTATTTTACGAGATGTGTTGTGTGTTTGCGGTATACTTAGGCCATTGTCTGTTCTGAACCCCACTGTTAAAGCTCCAAGAGGTCAGTCTCCTCATGGAATGATAAATGGTGAGAGAGAGCAACTTTGCTCCATATTCTGTCAATGACTAACCAAACAACCCCTCCCAGTACACAGAGTCCTCTCTCTATCTCTCTATATTTCTTTCTCTGCCTCACGCAGTTCTCTCGGCCATATGGTAAAACTCTACAAACATCTCTAATTGAGCCCAGCAGTGTCAGTGATCCATAGCCACATGCTTCTCAGAAAAAAGGAAATAAAGGACAGAAAGTAAGAGTGAGAATGTGCCTTGTAAGAAAAAAAATGTTCAAAATATGGCCCTAAACCAAGAGCGTAAATTAAATCTTTTGAAAACTTCCATGTTTACCTGTGCAAGTCACAGCCATGACCCAAGAGCGGTTGCCAGGGTGTTGCTATGCAGTCGCTGTAGTGATTGTTTTTTTGTTTGTTTTTTGCACAGGTGTTGTTTGTTGCTTTGCTGTTAAAAGTGTTATATGGGTGTTGCTATTCAGTTGTTATAGTGCTCTGTTTTTTGTAGCACGTTGCTGTGCAGTTGCTATGGTGTTTTGAGTGGTTTAAGTATGTTGTTAAGGTGTTTTGAAAGTTGTTTTACACGTTGCAAAGGTGTTTTGAGAGTTTTTTGCATGTTGCTAAAGTGTTGAGATTTATTTTGTACGTTGCTGTTTTGAGAGATTTTTTCCCCCTGTTGCTAAGGTCTTGCCAGTTTTTTTACATGTTGCTAAGGTGTTTTGAGTGATTTTAGCATGTTGCTGTGCAACTTAAAATGTGTTTTGAGAATTTTTTGTATGTTGTTAAAGTGTTGAGTTTTTTTTTTTTGCACGTTGCTATGCAGTTGCTAAGGTGCTTTAAAGGTGCAATAGGTGATTGCCTTCAGAAACATTTTTTGTTATGCTGGTTTCTTCAATTCCCGATAGCAATCATTAAGTTAAGTGGTCTAAATGTATTTATCTGTATTTATATATTCTGTGGAAGGTGTAGGACCAAGAAATGTTCGTCCAATCAAAATGTTCGGTCCGAGTGTTTTAATTAGCTTTCCTACCTGCCTGTCAACGTATGTATTAGCATACCTCTGTGCACCCGCCTTGCGCAGACAGGATACGTCATCAGCGCGTTCACGCATACTGTGCAGACAGCGCGAGAATGGCAGACAAACATCAACAGCCCAATCTTCCTTCATGGTACTGTAGTACTTTTAAAGTTTTCTCACCGGTGAATGACACATGATGTAGCCCAGCGGTTCCCAATTCCAGTCCTCGCGCCGCCCGCTCTGCATATTTTGCATGTCTCGCTTAGTTAACACACCCGATTCAGATAACCAGCTCGTTAGAAGTGAGCTGCGTGCATGAACTGTGTTCCAATCGATATGATCCCTACACCGTGTTCATTGCTCCCTCCTCCCTGAGCAGGGGAAATCCGTTGACGTTTACTTCACTTTGGAACATGGGCTGGAATTGGGAACTGCTGATGTAGCCTATTGTAGTAATGTTGTCTCTGGTATTCTGATCTGTAAGCGTATATGCGTTCAGGGGGCGTGGCTTTGGACGGCGATTGCAAGGAGGGTGGGACGTTGGCTTTCAGTGCTATCAGGCTAAAGTTAGCATTTTCCAAGATCTCCTACTGCACCTTTAAGTGGCTGTTAGTATGTAATTATGCAGTTGCTAAGGTCTGGTTTTAACGCTTTAACTTGCTATGCAGTTGCTAAGGTGTTTTCAATCATTTTAGCATGTTACTATGCAGTTGCTTAGTTGTTACTTGTTACAAGTGTGCTGCACATTTCTGAAAAGTGAAGCCAAAATATTTTGTTCACCCCCTGGTGGCTGACCGCCCTCTCCATGTCAACGAACAGTATGTAAGCCAGACTAGATGGTTTCTGTCCTTTTAGGTAGTTCTTATCACTCTGATGTATGTTCAAGTGGTAGGTTTTCTTTATTTTGCTTTTAGTTGTCATGATTGGGTGCTTGCGATTGGGTCTGCGGGAGTTTGGGCAAGACTTTGATACCGCAGCTCCAGCTCATGAATGCTACTGCTCAGACTCAGGCTCCAAATGAACCATTATTGCGCTGACTCTGGCTCTAAATGAACCACTACTTCGCGGATTCGGGCTCCAAATGAATCACTACTGTGCAGACTTGGACTCCAAAAGATTCACTACTACGTGGACTCTGGCTCCAAATGAATCACTACTGCTCGGGCTCCAAATGAATCACTACTGCTCAGACTCAGGCTCCAAATTAATCACTACTGCGCGAACTCTGGCTCCAAATAAATCACTACTGTGTGGACTCGGGCTCCAAATTAATCACTACTGTGCAGACTCTGACTCCAAAAGATTCACTACTGTACAGACTCAGGCTCCAAAAGATTCACTACTGCACAGACTCGGGCTCCAAATGAATCACTACTGCTCAGACTCAGGCTCCAAATTAATCACTACTGCGCGAACTCTGGCTCCAAATAAATCACTACTGTGTGGACTCGGGCTCCAAATTAATCACTACTGTGCAGACTCTGACTCCAAAAGATTCACTACTGTACAGACTCAGGCTCCAAAAGATTCACTACTGCACAGACTCGGGCTCCAAATGAATCACTACTGCGCAGACTCAGACATGGGGGACATTTTAGCTTCACATTTCTACAGTGGAAGAAAGCAGAGACACGGAGACACATCTTTTTTTTAAGTCTATGCTTGTTACTAATGCTGGGTACACACCACAAGATAATGGGGCTGATTTTGGGCCGATTTCTCCCCTTCCGACAATCCTAGGTAATGTCCCGATTATCTTGGTGGTTCTAAAGATTATCTTATCAGATTTTCCTGTGGTGTGAGGTGTGTTAAGAGTGACTGAATATGCTTGGAAGAACATCGGAGGCGCCCCGATCGCGAATCATAAATATTCAACATGTTGAATATTTACAATCAGAAATCCTGATGTGTGGGGGAACATCGCGGCACACCACACACTATAGGAGCAAAACGGTTAAATCTAGGATTTTTTGTCCTCATGTTTGTGGTCTCTCACATTTTGAAGATCTTATAAGATTTTAAAAATATTTTAGTGTGTACCCAGCATTACTGTGCTGTTGCTAGGTGGTTACTTTCTGGCCCAATTTGAAAGAACTCTCTCCAAAGTTTCTGTTCTTCAATGTTTCAGTTTTCAATTTTATTAGATTTTTTTGCCTGTTCTATCATCACCAGGAGAAAATGAGTTGTTTGATAATTTGAATTCTTTTTAAACTGAATCCATCAATTTAAATGGAAATGCTGTGTATCAATGACATACAGAGAAAGTGTAATGGTTAGTGAGAGTTAGTTGAGAACATTCATCTTTTTCTTCAACAAATGGTCATGTAGGCATCTGTTGACTAATGAGAATATTAAGCAGGTTCAGCTGTTCCTTCATAAATAAAATTAATTATATTCCTACTTGATTTCAAAGTGACACATGGGGGTGTGCGATATTGACAAAAAAAAATAAAAAACAATGTTTTTGCTGAGTGTGTTTTTAAAACTGCCAGTAGGTGGTGACAAGTGCCTGACTTAATGAGTGATTCATTAAATCGTTCATTCAAACAGTTTGTTAAAAATGACATTTAGAAATGATGCAAGTGATTGTCTTTATGAATGGATAATTGAATTACTGACTCAAATGATTCATTCAAAAACAGAATCGTTCAGGAACGAAACGCCGCAGTGTTTCTCTGAGATACACAAATGTTCCACTCCAGCTTTTTGTTGAACTATTTTCATTGGTGAAACAGAAAAAAAATACAATATTGTGTCTAAAATGTAACTCACTCAATATTAACTTTGTTGTTGTTGTTGTTGTACTGTTAAAGGGGTCATATGATGCTTTTTTAAAGATCATTATTTTGTGTATTTGGTGTAACAGAATATGTTGACATGCTTTAATGTTCAAAAAACACATTATTTTTCAAATACTGTACATTATTGTAGGTCCTCTATGCCCCACCTCTCTCAAACGCTAAGTCCCTCCTTCCGACAAGCGCAGTCTGCTCTGATTGGCCAGCTGACCCAGTGCATTGTGATTGGCCGAACACCGCAAGCACTCGTCGGAAATGTAACGCCCTTACCATAATTGCAAGCTTCATCTTTCAAAATAAATTTAAAGACAGAGCCCGAAAGGGGAACAGAGTCGCGTGACAGACACAGTGATGAATGTGTTTGCAGTACACAAGCCACGTTTAAGATAGCTGACTCCACTGTGATGTGTCTCTCTCTCTCGCTCTTGCTCTCGCTCACGCACATGCACACGCACACGCACACGCACACACACACACACACACACACGATATGCAAAACTCAGCATTTGAACAGTCAATAGCAAATACTTAAACTAATAACAAAACAGTAGCTGATTCAGAAGCGCCAGATTGTCATAGTAAAGTCAGAATTACCTCCTCTCCTAGGTTCATGAAACGGTCGTCCATAAAATGCATTGCTGTTCTGTTGTAAGTAATCTTAAAGATTCCTAAATGCATCTACTTTCGGAAGGCCAAATAAAGTGCTTTTGCTTTCGCCTAGAAACACACAGCGTCTCCCTGACATGCTGCTTCAACACTAACTGCGGTTACTGAAACCACGCCTTCTTTCTTTGCGTGCACATTTGGGCGACATTATGCAAATATTTCCACATAGTGAGGTAGATATGTGGGGGAGTGTTAGAACGAGCCGTTTTAGGGGGGCGTGGCAGAGTCTTAACTTTGATCAAGAATATCTCTTTGGTTTTGAGACTTTAGTCTTTGCAACTTCAGGGATCTTATCTATGCACAATCAGCTTGTAACACTCCAAAGAGAAAGGAAAACTTGAAATCGCATCATATGACCCCTTTAAGTAAAATCAATTTCACATTCACGATCACACTTACATGCTGATATTCAGGAGAATGGCACTCTTGCTTGTTGTACTATTACTAAACTATGTGATGTCTTATAAATATAAATGACAAAAACCCATACAGGGACATTTTTGCTCTTATAACATGAATTATATGAGCATTCTAACTGCTTTCTAATAGGCTTCATCACGCAGTGAATGCTTTTGGACTCCTAAGGCACGACACTTTCTGCCCCCTTAAAAAGAATCTTATGCATTCCTATTCGTCAGATGTTCAATCTGAGTTTTTTCTGTGTAGGTGCCTTTGGGGTCAGTGGTTTTTTTATTAAACCGTTCAATCGGACAATCAGAAACCACATCTGTTTCTGCTTTCACTGCATTGTCAGTGTCAGTATGTGCAGGTTTTAATTACAGACATGCTGCATGAATTCAGCAAGATTGAAATCATTTCCACAGGTTAAGTGTCCACGTTCTCCTGCCTTATACGCTTCCTGTTCTCTCCAGCGTTCTGAGACACGTTGTTTTGTTTTCAAAAAATGCACGTGGTGCTGTGTTGATTAAGTGTGATGGAAAAAGAGTAATTTGACTGTCGGTAACCAGATTCCCGTCAGACGCTACAGCATGCTGTAAACACTGAAGCTCAGGGAGAGCAGACACTATGGAATGGAGTGTGTTGACGGGGGAAACACTGACTGGACCAAAGCTGGTGCTGACAAAGTTGGAGCCAACACATACACACAATGCACAACATTTTTAGCAGACCCCAGCACATGACTAGCTGCCATTCGCAGCCTCATGTGCTTCCTGTGTCAATCACTCCATTTTTTTTCTCTCGTAAATTCTCTTTCTCATAAAGCAGTCTCATGATGATCTGACCAATATTGTATCGTCAATCCAAGACCAAGACGTTTTATGTGCAGGTATCAAATGTCTCATATGCAGAACCAGTTTTAATTATTGATTTATGTTTTTCAAACTATAATAAACAAACAATACAAAGAGAAAAATATATACTTTTATTATGATTGTTGTTGTTATTGTTAATAAATAACAATCAAATACAAAAATAATGAATTAAAAATAACAATAAAATATTAAAATAATAATAGTTGTTATTGTTACGTTTTATTATTACATATTATTTTGTTGTCATTTTTAGTAGTAATAGAGGTAGATTTTTTTTCTGTCTGTAATCTAATGCTTATTTACTAGTGTCAAAAAGGAAAATCAAATATTGTTTTGCGATCTGAATTGCAAATTGGTTTAATCTTTGTTTTGGGTTGTGTCTAGCTGTTAAGCCCAAAATGTTACTCAAGAATGAATAGCTGTTACATAACAGATGAGTAATTTATGTAAACAGTACATTAAGTTAGTTACTTTTAACACTGTTGTGAATATACAGTGAGATAATGGTGTTCGCTATATACTGTAGCTTAGTTGGTGGCACATGGTGCATAAATGCGCTTATACACTTTAACATAGTCATACACACATCTTATGTTCAAATGCAGCATCAGTTGATTATACAAACAAACCCATTATTGTTTCCTCATGATTTGATTTGTCTTGGCCAAAGTTTTCCGAAGAAGTGAAATAACATTGACTTGTGTGTTTTTGTTTTCAGAACTATAAAATATCTCCTCCTGCGTGTTTTGTTGGCCCAGTATGAATCAGATTGGGTCAGCTGACTGTGATCAGTTCAACTTCTGCACCCTCTCTATTTTTTTTATCTAAATGATTTAGTTGTTGCTAGGACAATCATCACTATTTCTAGTGATCTATACTAACATCTGAGCCATATCATGGGGTGATGCTCTTTTGACTTGGACTAGTAAGTAACCACCCAAAAACCCCTTACGATCCCATAGCATCACCCTGAACAGATCGTCTCTCTTTAATTTGAGACTTTTTGAAGAAAATACTGCACATTTGTTTATTTGCTCTACCAAGAAGGTGGTTTATATTTTTACTTGTACTTTTCTACTTTTCTGTTACCTTAATGTTCAGTCTTTCCCAAACTAATTTGTGAAGCTAAATTGTGAGCTTTAATATATTCATATTTATTTGTTTGCCTGGTGACAGCAGTAAAAAGCAGTGTTATTTTAGTATTATTTTATTTAGGTATATATATATATAGCTTTTAATTGATTTTTATTTCAGTTTTGTCATTTTATTGAGTAACATTTCTAAAGTTTTTTACGTTTTTCATCTAATATTTATGTTTTTATTTAGTTTCAGCTTTATTACAAAAATGATTTGAAAAGGTTAAGTTTTAGTTAAAAAAAACACTGGTAAAAAGGACGTATTGTTTATGTTCAAGCTGTCTTGGCTCTGTTTCTAAGTTCACTACACACATGCTTAAAATCAGATTACAAGCATATGCTTGAAATCCATGTTTATACCCTCCAACATGCAGCTTAGATGTTGACAATATTTTTTTCATGTGTGTGCTTCAACTAGACCACCTCTCTCATTACAACTTCTCATTACGTCCTGCCCTTTTTTTCTTAGTTTTTTCCCCCTCTAGTTTTTGTGGCCAGTTTCCAGACAATAATTAGCATTTAACTTTGGGTCCAAGAAGATATGTTGTTCCAGTAAAAACTCAGAGCAGTATAAACAGGCTGAAGAAGTTCTCTGTGCTCAGACAGGAGGGGTTGTATGTTTTCTAGAAGAAGTAGAACACAATGTGCTTTACGTGTCGGATTACAGCCCTGTTTATCAAAAGTTCTGCTCCCATTGGCCAGAGCCGTGCCGAAAGGAATCCCGCCCACTGTGCCTCAGCCAATCAGCTGCCAGAGAAGTTTTAGTGCATGTGCGAAGGAAACGGAGTGGGAGTGGGGTACCTACATCGAGTAGGCTTGTGTGAAATGTGTGTGTATGTGGGTGTTTGGACAAGCTCAATGGATCGCAGTTCCTGGAAGCGCCTCCAAGTTGCTGCGAATTCCTGCGAATGCTCACAATAACAGATTCCTGAAAGTGGCTAGTGACTGTGGCTGACCAATGACAGAGACCCGGTGGGGGCATTGGCCCCCAGTCCGGCTCCGTTGGAGGAAGTGCCTGAAATGGATCGGAGAGGAATAAAGAAGGGGGTTGTTTATGTCAACCTGGCCATACCACAAAATGCTACTGCCCAGTTACCCCTCCTGTTCTCCGGTTTCATAGACACACGGGTCTAAACAAGCTTCAGTGTTCACAACCGCACTCACTTAACCCCAGTGTTCTTTAGCAGCGCTACAACAGGGTAACAACAGGTCAGGATGATTCCAGATACGCCAGTCATGGTTTATTAAAAGTCATCTCATATCGCGCCATCATCGTTTACTTGCTTTTTTTGAAAATCTATTTTGAAAGCAGATTTTCTTTTGGACATGCTTAGACTTTTTATTAATTATTTTTTCACTTAATATTTGGCAATATGAGCTAAATGATGACTTCACTGTTTCCTACAGAGCTGCTTGATAGATGAATTGAATTAATTCCATAATTGATGAAATTCACAGATATTAAACTCAAACTGACTCAAACTCAAACAAAAAATTTACTATTGTCCTCTTTTTAGAGCTGCTTTACAGCAGAATTGAATTTTGTCTGCATCATTGAAATGTATGATATGTATCATTCATCATTGATATCCTGTTTAACACTGTAAAGCTACTTTGACACAATCTGTATTGTATAAAGCATTATATAAATAAAGGTGATTTGACTTTTAAACATGAAACATCAGTTTTATTATCCTAATCTGACTCGAGTTGAGTTGAACACAATATCTTGCATAGACAAAGTGCTTTTTGGACGGTATAAATGTTAAATGACTAAATAGCAAATTGGAGATCGTTGGAAAATTGAAACTGATTCCTATTCATTCTTTGAAAACAACTGAATGTAAACCGAAAGAAACTTCAGAGAGTCTTGTTTTCTGTCAGCTCCGTGTGATATGTGAATCAGCACATCTTCTTGCCACCTTTAGCAAAAGATGAGATAAATAGATAGAAATTGATGGGAAAATTGAAACTGATTTATATCTGATAAGAAGTTTGAGAGTCAGCTCTGCATATGAACACATAACTAAATGTCTGTGATGCCTTTTGCGACAAAAGGTGAGATAAATAGACCGAAATAGTAGATAAGAAAACTGCAATTCAGTATGCAGATATTGTAATGACATCACTTAGATTTCAAATAGCGATAAAAAATAAATACACAAAAAATTTTTTTAATATTGTGTTTTCCCATGTCATGTGACCATTAACTGACATCAGAAAACTGTGAACGTACAAGTGTTGTTAAATGATTGAAATATTAACATCAAATCTCAGGGAGCACTTCAAGTCAATTTTTTCAGCTGACAAAAAGTTTGTGAGTCTCTGTTCTAAACATTCCACTGAACACTGTTTGTTAATAGTCTGCACAGTAACTGGTTTGAGCTGAATTAGTTGCAGAAAATGTGGAGAAGAAAACGAATGAAAGTAGATTATTTCAGGAATATCAATGCAGTTCTGCCTTGCAAGCACTTTTTTAACTAAACAACACGTCTTCAAATCAGTGTGAAGAATGTACAAATCAACTGTGTTTATTTTTGTATTCCACTATAGTTATCTCTACTGTGCAATCAAATCACTGTCTCGCATGTGAATATATATTTAAATACCAGCCTGTTTGTTTAGTCCTGTGGTTTACTGGCTCCAAAAAAGTCACCAGTTTCTGTGAACTGACTATCTGTAGAGACTATTAATACCTGCAAAAAAGATCATTTTGAGTATAGAAACACCGCCGTGTGACCACTGCAAGTCAGGCCATAGATCAAGTTATTAGTAAGTCCCTGTCTGGTGCCAAAGTCAACATTTAATCAGTAGACGGTATCTGTATCTATGTGAGTGATTGTTGTTGGGATGAAGCTTCCCTCTTCATCAGAGACTCACCTTTGCAGGTCTTAATTTTGGGCCGTTTTTTTATGAATACAGTTTGTCGTGAAGAGTTTGTCAAAATAAATTCAAATGCTTGTTGGATTTTTAGAAACATCATCACAACTTCAGTCTTTCTCTACCACTCTCTTTCTTACCACTTTAATTTCAATTTAGCGTGCTTTATTATTGCCATGGTAAAAATGCTAAACTTTTGTATGGCAAAAGCAATGAGAAATTGTGCAAGATAAGTAAAATAACAGTAGGGCATTGCAAATGGAGTAAACAATTAATATTAAAATTCAAAACAAAATATCAGTAGTGCAAAGCAAAATAAGTAGCGAATAATTTACTACAGGTTGTTGAATGGTTGAATATGAGTGTTTTCCCTCTCTTTCTCTTTCTCAGGCTGTGCGTTCTCGTTCAGGATGGTTACGGGATGTTTGGTGAGGTTCTTCTGCACTGTGTGTCCACAGAATCAGAGATCCAGCAGAGCTTTGAGCAGCTGGAGGGCTGTGTGTGTCTCCTCCAGGCCCTGAGAGTCGTCCAGCGTCTCACGCACGACAAGTGAGTCTGATATAATCACATGACACTAAAAACACCCTGCTGATCTGAAAAATATAATTTTAAAGCTTTTCATGAGTATTATTTGAAGACTTTTAAGAAAAACACAACCAAACTGATTTCCTTTTTTTTTTATCATATCATATCATATATTATTTACATTAAATCATTTAGTAGATGCTTTTATCCAAAGCAATCAAACCAACAAAAGAGTAACAATATATTTTATATATATTATAAAACAACTTAAATGCCTCAAATCAGTATATACAGGTGCATCACACAGACTGAAGTCGTTTAAGTCTTTGGTTCTTTTAATTGGGATGATTTTGGCTCACATTTAACAAAAACCCACCAATTCAGTATCTCAACAAATTAGAATACTTCATAAGACCAATAAAAAACCATTTTTAGTGAATTGTTGGCCTTCTGGAAAGTATGTTCATTTACTGTACATGCACTCAATACTTGGTAGGGGCTCCTTTTGCATGAATTACTGCCTCAATTCGGCGTGGCATGGAGACAATCAGCCTGTGGCACTGCTCAGGTGTAATGGAAGCCCAGGTTGCTTTGACAGTGGCCTTCAGGTCATCTGCATTGTTGGGTCTGGTGTCTCTCATCTTCCTCTTGACAATATCCCATAGATTCTCTATGTCTATGTGGTTCAGGTCAGGCGAGTTTGCTGGCCAATAAAGCACAGTAACACCATGATCATTGAACCAGCTTTTGGTACCTTTGGCAGTGTGGGCAGGTGCCAAGTCCTGCTGGAAAATGAAATCAGCATCTCCATAAAGCTTGTCAGCAGAAGGAAGCATGAAGTGCTCTAAAATTTCCTGGTAGATGGTAGCGTTGACTGTGGACTTCAGAAAACTCAAACTGCACCCTGTTTTCTGCACTAATTGTGAATAATTAGTGAACCTTACTGCACTCCATTGAACTCAAAGTTAATATGAGCTCCTGTTCCCACCCTCTCCGGCTCAGATTAGCAGCTCACCGTGTCAGTGTATCTGCTCACTCAAGGTTGTCTGCGTGGTCACTGCTTTAACATTTGTGTTGTTTAAGTTAAAGATGGCACGTGATGGGAAATTCTGGTGACACGTTACCACAGATATGAACATGAGCCATGTAAACGGATACCCAAGATTCCTTTCAACATGCACTGCTTATTTGGAATCAACGGCCATCTATATGGTGAGATTAGGGTTAGGGCACTTAAAGGTGGGGTAAGCGATTTCTGGTAGCCAATATTGACATTTGAAATCACCAAAACAAACACGCCCCTACCCTAAAAGGGTCTCGCCCCTATTTTGATAGCCACACATGCGTACGCAAGCCAGGCAACGATTAGTTCTGTGAAACAAAGCAAAACCAATGTTACACCGTGTCTACACTGGACACGAGTGGCGTGGCGCGACGAAATACTATGGAACTCATTATAATCAGTGATGCTGTCTACACCATAGATATATATATATATACATATCTATGGTCTACACTGGATGTGGCGCGGCACGACACGACAAATCCCCGACAGAAAACTGCTGCTGCGTTCTGTTCATGACGTATTGACACAAATTTCGAATGATTTTCAATGGTCGCTCTGTCGCGTCGTGTACTAGACAGACTTTAGCTGTTGCGACGCAGACACGGTGGTACTCACCTATCGAGAAGAAGCAAAGCAACCTCGGCGTCCCATCGCAGGCCTTCCGCTCCTTGAGTTCTCTCCAGCACTGGAAAGCTGATCCGATATTTACACTGGTCCTACTTCTTTCCTTAAGCCTTCTTTTGTTCCGCAGACATTTTCCTCTTTTGTTCATCTCTATCTTTCTGTCGCACAGCTTGGCTAATGTCCGTCCTGTGCTGTGCACTGAACGCTCTCTCCTCCACATCATGAGTAGACACGCCCCTTACTGCTGATTGGCTCCGAGTTTGTTTTGCTAGTCGGCCCAAATCAGTTTGCACGACACGACAAATCCTCGACAGAAAACTGCTGCTGCGTTTTATTCATGACGTATTGACACAAATTTCGAATGATTTTCAATGGTCGCTCTGTCGCGTCGTGTACTAGACAGACTTTAGCTGTTGCGACGCAGACACGGTGGTACTCACCTATCGAGAAGAAGCAAAGCAACCTCGGCGTCCCATCGCAGGCCTTCCGCTCCTTGAGTTCTCTCCAGCACTGGAAAGCTGATCCGATATTTACACTGGTCCTACTTCTTTCCTTAAGCCTTCTTTTGTTCCGCAGACATTTTCCTCTTTTGTTCATCTCTATCTTTCTGTCGCACAGCTTGGCTAATGTCCGTCCTGTGCTGTGCACTGAACGCTCTCTCCTCCACATCATGAGTAGACACGCCCCTTACTGCTGATTGGCTCCAAGTTTGTTTTGCTAGTCGGCCCAAATCAGTTTTCTAAAGCGTTTTTGAAAAATCACTTACCCCACCTTTAAGGAAATCTATCATCTATCACCTATCATCATTTACTTGCCCTTATGTATTTCAGAACTTTGTGTTTTATTTCAATGGAACTCAAAAAGAGATGTCTAGCAGAATGTTCATGTTACTCTTTTCCATAGAATGAAAGTGAATGGGGACTGGGACTGTCAAGCTCCAAAAAGAAAAAAAACTAAGAACATAAAACATGTCCTCTAAAGCCATATGATTGCTTTATGTGAAGAAAAATTTGAGTTTTAAATAGTTATATTATTTGCTAATAATATTCCCAAATTCCCAAATGTTAACAGTGAAGGGGAAGATTTTCAGTAAACAACATCTTTAATTCTAGTCACATAATCCTAGTGAATGGTTGCAGAGCACTTGAAATTTAGTGCACAAGTCATTTGGACTGCTTTTATCATGCTTTTTTATTTTTTTGAGCATAACAGTCACAGTCCCCAATTTCCACTTTTATTGTATGGAAGAGCAGCCTGAACTTTCTGACTAATATCTCCTTTTGTCTTCCGTGGTTGTAACTCATTTGGAACTTGTGTTATTTTATTATCATTTATATGTTATTATAGTTTTATTCATGTTTATTACATTTTATTTTATTTTATGTTTAGTATAATAATTTTAGTTTAATGTTTTGTCATTTTAAACTTCATCAGTTCGGTTTAATTTATTTTATTTTTTGTTTTAGTTCACGTTTAGTTTTTATTTATTACCAGTTAGTAAATTTAGTTAAACTTAGTAGCTGTCCATTTGTTTAATCTAATATTTAAATATACATCTTAACTACACCTTAAATAAATGATTTTGCAAGTTTGGATTTGTTACAGTGATCTAGCTCATCTTCTCTGTTTCATATTGTTTTGTTTTCTAATTCTGAATGCTATTTCAAGAAAAATTTACTTTTTAATAGTTGTCTAATAAACCTGGCATTGTTGGCTCTTTGGATAAAGTGTGCTTTGGATAAAAGTGTTTGCTGTAAATGTAAAAACAAAATGCTAGAAAAGATGAGTTTTTTGGAGTTAATGCTCAGGAATAGACAGCTTTCTCCAGAAATGAACAATATGACTGTCTGTACTGCAAGACATAAGATATATGGCTTAATTTGAGTCTGATTCTCTCAGTATGTTGAGTGTTTTCAGCGAGGGCTCGTCCCGCTGGACTGGATAGGGCGGTTGAGCGGGTCACAGGAAGAGGTGAGGGGGAAAGAGAGCTAGACTGTGATTAAGACAGCTGTGGAACTGGTTGTGAGTGAACAGATCATGCTGGACTGAGGCACACACAGGGCTCAAGAATGCTATTTAAGCTCCACTAAGAACATTTTATTCTCTCGTTCTAGAAATCCATCTATGTATTAGAGCTTTTAAGAGTCCAGAAACTGAATTTGATCTATAATGAAAAATCAAGAACTTCTGATGATCTCCAAACAGCCATATAGCAACTCGAGTACCTTACACCAGTATATACTATTATAGTTTTATTATAGTTATTATAGTATTATTATAGCTTTTTTCAGTATTTTGAATTAGCATTCTTATATGTGTGTGTGTGTATATATATATATACATATATATATACACATATATATATAAATAGCTTTCTTTTTAATTTTAGTTTAACGTTAGTGATTTTTACTAACGTTAGTAATAGTAATTTTTTGGTGCTTTTACCCTTTTTATTACTTTTTTAAAATATTACTATTTAAATTAATCTATTTTAATAATATTATAAATTAGTGGGGTTTTTTACATTTTCAAATTTCGTTTTTAATTGTAGCTTAAATTTTACAAAAATTAAAAAAAAGAAATTCAAATATTATACTATTTAGTTTTTATTAATATTTTGAATTAGCTTTTCTTTTTATATTTTCAGCTTTCTTTTTAATTTAAGCTTAATATTTAGTAATTATGTGCTTTTGTAATTTTTATTATTTGTAATTATTATTAGAACTATTTAGGTTATGTTTATTTTTATTTCAGTTTTAAGTTCAGTTTTAGTTTTTATTTCCAGTTACTAAATTTAGTTTAGCCAAAACAAAAATAATTTTATTTCAGCTTTATTTCAGTTAACAAAAAGTTTTTAATAGTTTAAGTTTTAGTTAACGATAATAACCCTGGAACCTATTTACGCCATATCCGTTCTAATTGTCATAATGTGGGAGTGTTTATCTGTCAATCTATTAAATCAATTTTTATTTCAGTTTTAAGTTCAGTTTTAGTTTTTATTTCCAGTTACTAAATTTAGTTTAGCCAAAACAAAAATAATTTTATTTCAGCTTTATTTCAGTTAACAAAAAGTTTTTAATAGTTTAAGTTTTAGTTAACGATAATAACCCTGGAACCTATTTACGCCATATCCGTTCTAATTGTCATAATGTGGGAGTGTTTATCTGTCAATCTATTAAATCAAACACAGACGGAGCTGATCTCTGTCCTTTTGTCTGAATGTCAGTCCATCTGAGTTGTTTTGTTAGGAGCATAAACTCGGAATTGGAGTGTTAAAATAACTGGCCTGCCAAATATTAAATTATCAGCATTTTCAATAGCGATAATTTAATTCTTGAATGTTTTAATGACAGATTGTTTACCTCTGTGTGTTTGTGTGAACAAGCCTCAACCTGCTAGTGAAACTGATCTCGTACTTGTCAGCAGACACTGTTCAGCTCCAACAGCAGCTCAACTTGGCAGCATGTCAGTCCAACCGAAGCTAATGAGACTGACATTGTAAACACTCCACCTTCAGCTCCCGTGTTTCTGGAAGGACCCCTGAATTTGAACAATCACAGACTGAAACCTTATTTATTTTCCTCTCTCTTCTTCTCTTTGCAGATGTTCTCCGCTCTTCAGTATGATTGACAGTTTGTGGCCTCCTCCGGTTGATCCAAAATCTCATGACGATCTGCCACAGTCTCCCAGCGTAGGTCTTCAGATCACATCATAAATCACAGCCTGTTTACTTCACATTTATCTCACATGGAAGATTCCTCCTGGATAGTGGCAGTCCAATGTCAAAACAACCGCCACGCTGCATTCTTAACCAAAGCACATAAATAAACCTTCAGAGATTAAAAATACAATATTACTCATTAGCGGTGGTTGCGAAGACAAACATCACTGCAGTTTCTCGTACTAAGAGTTAGGGATTTAAACAAACCCCTGACGCTGAGTATTAAACTTTACTGTGCAACTTGTCCCATACCAGACATGAATGAAATCTAGCAGCTGTTGTGCTGGTACTTTCATACTACAGATTTTCACCTAGCAGGTGAAAACATGGGCAACAAATCCCTTAGACTTACACTGAACGAGAGACCTAGACATCAGAATGTCAACTGTATCTTCAGTTTTTCCCCAAAAAATCTGCTTGTTTTGTAGAAATTGTTACATTCATCTTTTATTAGGCCTAAAACTTTCTTTATGCCTTGGGTTTAAAAAAAGCTTTAAAGGGGTGGTTGACTTTTTTTTCTAGGCTTGATTGTGTTTATGGGGTGCTGTCTAACATGTGTTAATGCTTCGTTTAAAAAAAAAAAAAAACGCATAATTTTTCACATAATTTACCATTATTCCACACCGCTCTGTTCCTTCTCCTATAAACGCGCTGATCATTTCCTGCTTTTATGAAGCCCCTCCCTCAGAAATACGGGATGGGCTCTGATTGGTTAGCTAGTCCAGTGTGTTGTGATTGGCTACACCGTCTCTAGTGCGCGTCTAAACGTCCCGCCTCTCACCTCAGCAGCATGTGCTCCGGTTGTATTGTAAACAATGGCGTCGTCTATATTGCTTATCAATTTGAGCCCGATTGAGACTAAGAGGATCGCGCAGAGTCTGTGCAAGCACAGCTCTTAATGGTATGTTTTTGTTTGTTGTTGTCTCATACTTTTAGATACTCTGTTATTTGTAAATGCTACTGCTTCTGTTAGCTTTTAATATACGGTTTTATCCTGATTAAAGCTTTAATACAGTACGGCAACCACACGCAACCATGTTTAACTGTTCTCATAGCTATGTGAAAATAAGTGTATAAATGGAACCGAGCCGAGCTTGTGATCCGAATGAGAGATAAGAGAGAGAGAGAGATGTAGAGCAGGGTGGCGCGAGGAACAGGATTGAGAACCGCTGCTTTAGAACATTAATTTTGAAACTTATGAATCCATTAGAATCGTTAGAAGACAGAATCACGATTCATATATGAATAGATTTTTACGTGCACCCCTAGTTTTCTTCCTCTTCTCTAAAGCAGCGCAGCATGGCCTCGCCCCCTTTGTTGCATGTTCCTGGGGGCGGAGTTTGTCTGGGTTTGTGATGTCACGAACCTGGGAAGTAACTCGTTGTAGTCCCTACCAGCCGTTTTTGTAGGCATTAAACTGCCAGAATTTTAAAAGACGATATCTCCATTTGCATTGCAACTTTCAGCGCCGCAACTTTGTAGATATTGTTAATGCTCAAACAACAACATTACGCACTAACTAACGTTAAAAAAGTGAAATCGCATTCAACCACCCCTTTAAAGGAACCATTTTCTACTATTCATAGCATTTTGTTATCCTTTTGTATCTTGAAGGACACTACTTTTGAACCTTCGCTAAACCTTCACCAAAAACATTTGTATTTTTTTTCATCATAGCGGGCCAAGTAATGTAAATATATGCAAATGTATGCAGTCATAAGCAGTGTTGGGGGTAATGCATTACAAGTAACGCGAGTTACGTAATCAGATAACTTTTTTCAAGTAACTAGTAAAGTAACGCATTACTTTTTAATTTAATATATCTGAGTTACTTTTTCAAATAGGTAACGCAAGTTACTTTTTTTCCCCCAATTTATTGACTGACAGCTCTCCTGTCCCCATGTTGAGAGAAATCAGAAGATGTTAAATGTAGTTCTATAATAATATGAATATGCATTAATTAATCTCACTTACACACACACAAAAAAGCACAGATTCAATATTCCTCAAAATGAATAAAAAATAATGCAACTCAGAATATGACGTAAACCTGCAATAATTAAATGTTAAACAACACAAATATCCTTTATGTATTTAATCCCATTCTATTAACCGATGTCTTTGCTTCTGACCTTCGATGATCCAGTTCAACCGTACTAATAAGCAAAAGTTACTCTAGACAAACATTTGTGTGTCTTTTTTTTATTGCTGAAGTGTGTTGAAATTTCTTCTTCTGCATTCTACTGTATGGAATTAAATTTACTTTCCCTTCAGCCTGAGGCTTATTCATTTCACTTTTGGTGTGAAAAGGCTTTTATATTTGCCAAAAATAGAACTTTTTTATTTTAAAAACAAACAAGCAAGCCCTGTCCAGATTGAAAAAGGAACCCAAAAGTAACGTAATGCATTACTTTCCATAAAAAGTAACTAAGTAATGTAATTAGTTACCTTTTTATGGAGTAATGCAATATTGTAATGCATTACTTTTAAAAGTAACTTTCCCCAACACTGGTCATAAGTTAATGAGTTTACGGTGGCTTCTGAATGAGTGTTTTTGCTGTTTTGTTTCTATAAATAATCTGGTTGACTGGGAAGGGAACTTTACTCTGAGTGACAGAGGTAAATGATATTTGTTTCCATCAAATGACCCCGCTGAACTAAACGATCTAGTTGATTTTTAAATAGTCAGGACAGTCTGTGCTTTCCAGGATCGAGTCCCACCGCCCAGTTTCTGCTGTAGACTGAGCGTCCAGCAGGGTCACATAGTTCCATTATCAGGACAGACTGAATCTTCACTGTACCCGACCACCTGTACTTCAGACGCTAAGAGAGATCCTTGAGGTACAGCACTCAAAACAATGTCAAAACAGACTGACAGTAACCTCTTTTACCAGACATGCTTCAAAAATAAATAACAAAATCGAGGAATTTTGAGATTTTAAGATTTTAAAACTATACAGTGCCGCTTGACAGTTTGTGAACCCTTTAGAATTTTCTATATTTCTGCATAAATGTGACCCGAAACATAATCAGATTTTCATACAAGACCTGAAAATAGACACAGATAACCCAATCAAACAAATGAGACAAAAATATTTTCTTTTTCATTTATTTATTGAGAAAAATGATCCAGTGTTCCATATCTGTGCGGTGCAAAAGTATGTGAATCTCTAGGATCAGCAGTTAATTTGAAGGTGAAATTAAGAGTAAATTAACTTAAATGATTTTAGCAAATGGCTGCAATATAACAAAGAGTGAAAAATGTAAGGGGGTCTGAATACTTTCCGTACCCACTGTATATCTAACTATGTTCAGGACAAAAATATTAAAAAAATTATAATAATTATAATAATAATAATTACAAATGACTTTTTGTGAGTGCAGCTATTATATCTTATATATATATATATATATATATATATATATATATATTTGTAATCAATTTTAAAGATCATTATCCAGTAATATTAATTATTGAAAATGAATTGGTTGAGAGGTGTGGAACAGTGTTTTATTATTATTTATATACATTTATAGTTTTTATTTTGAATGAGCTTCAGTCTTTATATTTTCAGTTTTCATTTTAATTTTAGTTTAGGTTTTAGTAATTTTGTAATGTGCATTTTTAGTAGTTATTTTATTTGTTATATTTATATGTGTAATATTTCAGTTTTAGTACCTCAACCTATTTATTTTGGTTATTTTCCAAGGTAATATTTCCAAATTTTAAGTGTTTTTTAAAAATTATTTTTAAGTGTATGCTTTTCATCTAATATTTATATTTTGTTTTATTTCAGCTGTTTTCAATTGATGAAAATGCTGTTTAATAGTTTTAGTTAACAATACCAACACTGGTGTGCAAACCAAGTAAAATGATTTACGAATGATTCTTTCTTTCTTTGTTTTTTAGGATGAATCTTCAAGGTGTCGTTGCAGCTTTTGGGCCACTGTGGTTCATAAACAATTACTGGTAATGTTTTCGTAATCTATTTTTAACAACAAATGCATAAATCAGATCATCATTTTTCATCATAGCTATCTTTGTGGACCACCTTGGCACGCCTGGTTTAAAGAGTGTGAGAAATAGTCCTTAGCTTTGCCTTTAGATTGTCTTCTTAAGAAGCCACCGTAGCTGTTTTCCCAGCACATTTGCCAAGTCTTCATCCCTCAGGGTTGCTTCCCAACTGTACACCTTTGGAAAAGTGTTTGGAAAGCTTTACGCGCTGTTTGACGCAAGCTTCCCTTAAGTGACATCATCCATTGACAATCTGTTGCACTGATCTAGCAAACCCTCAGACTTTGGACTTTGATAACCTGGGATTTATTTGTAGGAGGTTAAGGGTCATGCACACACGCTGGTGTGGATAGTAGATTAACCTTTTTTGTTTTGTTTTGATTTGCTCTGTTTGTTTTGCTATTGACATTGCACATATGTGTATGATGACAGATTTATGTCTTTATAAATGAGGCAAAAAAAAAAGTTGTATTTAGCCTCGTGTATTCAAACCGTTGTTTGATTAACACCCATATTTTCCCCAAATTTACATACATATTATTATTGCAAAATAATTGCAATCCTTTGCCATTTACCCTTTATCTGAACTGCTTTTTATTCTTTTACATTTTATGTCCCAAAATTGGGTCGTAACATAGCGTTACCTAATATATAGATTGTTTTTTCATATTGAAATATTAGAATAATTTCTTTCATTCTTGAATTCCTGCACATGAGATATACTCAAACTTTTACACAATTTTACACAATATTTATGTCCACATATTTGAAAAGAGAAAATGTGCATTGTACATTGAAAAATTAAGCGTTAGCGTTATTTCTGGCAGGTCACATGAGTCAAGCTTGCATCAGCTGATTCTCAGCTGATCACATCTACCTATAGGAATACGACACCTATCGCGGCATTCCTATATAAGCTCTATTCAGTATTATTCAGCAGCTTTTCAGCTTGCTCAGGAGCAAATTACCCTCCTCCATCCCCAGCTCCTCCTTTCGCCACAGTCAGGACTTGGCTTTCTGATATTCCTTGCTAATCAGACTCCTTTATCTTGAATAAAGTGTTACACTTAAATATCATTAAGTACATTAATGATATCTGCCTTGTTCTGTTCTGTTAACCCTGGGGGGGTTATTATTGCTGCTCTCCCTGCTCATTCATGACAGGCTGCATGGATGGGCAGGGAGGTTTTTGCCCAGAACAGAACCATACCGCCAAACCAAACTTTATGCTAAGTATCTATCATTTTGACTATAGTGGTCCTGACAGAAGTATATTCCAGTGCTAATCTTAAAATCTCAAGTCAGTTCATAATAATTTATTTAATAAAATTCACTGATTTCCACATGCATCTTTGTATTGCAGAGCTCAAATGCAAGCGAGAGGGAGATGCTGCTGTTTGTGACAGATCCCAGTCTGCAAATGGAGCTGAACACAGAGGGGAACAGGAGAACTATAACCATGTATCTGAGCCCATCCTGCCTGATCCAGAGCTCAGTAACACAGGCGCTGGAAACCCCGCAGACACAACCCCTTCTGATGTTCAGAGACGCTGTTGGACATATATGAACACATCAGCTGGTATTGTCTCATTGTCTCATGACTTACTAATTATTGGTTCAGTCTACCATAATGGTAGTAATTCTAAAGTATTATAATTAACAATGCCTCAGGGTTATTATAGTTAAATGAAACTGAACCAAAAATTAAAACCATTAAAAAAACAAAACAAATTTTGTTACTTGAAATTAAAATATAAAAAAACTTACAAATTAAATTAAAATGAGAAATGTTGCCTTGGCAACTAGATTAAATTAAATCTCTTTGCCAAGGCCTTATTTCTATTTTTTATTTAATTGAACTTGATGTACTAAAACTGAAATAATAATAAATACAAACTATATAACAAAAAAAACAACAACACAAAACATCTACTAGTTTTAATTAAAACGTTAACTAAAATTTAAACAGAAAATGTAAAAATAAAAACTGATTCAAAATTATACTAACAACTATAATAATATCTCAATAATACTAAAATAAAACTGACTATAAGGTATTATTGGGCATTATGAGGATTCATCTTAAAAACAATGTAAAGAACATGTCCAGGTCACGTTTTACCCTGAAATCAAAAGAGAAAAATAATCAGTTATATAATTTTTTTCATTTTTGGACTATTAACATTTTTTTTGCATTGTGACATTATTTTCATGATAATCTCATTACTGTAATGTGAGTAATGTGAAAAGAATGATATTATGTAGTATATATAGTATAGTATAAGTTGTAATAAATAATTATATATTTTACATAATAATGTATTTATACGTCATGGTAGTATCTATGTACATAATTAAATTATTTAAATAAATTACAAAATCAATAAATAAGTGAATTTGTGCTTAATTTTAAATAATGTCACAAAATGTTCCTAAAAATAGGCATCACTTTTCTTTTTTTTCTTTTCTTTTCCTTTTCATTTTTGGGTGAAAAATGACCTTGACATGTTTTCATGAGATGCAGCCATAAATGCTTTATAATGCATAAAAATGTTATTTATTTATTTATTTTTTAAAGGAAAAGTTCGGCACTACTGAATGGAAGCCGTTCAAGCTGAAAGTCTCTGTGGTTGCTTCTTCATGTCTGAACTATTTTGAGATTTAGAGGTTTCCTACATTAATCTTCATGTTGTTATTTCTCAGAGCCATGACTGTAGAACGTTCCATGACATTAAACTACTGCTCCTTTTTCGTAAACCAGCTCAGATACTCTGCTGGGAACAGACAGTGATCCAACTGGAACCAGAGGACCCATCCTTCTCCATTCCGCTGCCCATAATACTAGAACACCTGGATCCAGAAACCCTCCCATACTCTCTCTGCACTGTCACAGGTTGGTATATTCCCCCCAGAGCCTCCCTTGTTTTGAGGAGTTGGTATGATCCAGCCTGACAGAACCAGATCTCGGGTGGGAGGGGGGCCATTGCTTTTTAAATGGACAAAAACAGCATTTTTGGCCATTTAAATGAAACCAGTTGTTTGTTGGCTCAGGCTTTGTTCTTGTGGTTTGTTATTTGCTCCTTCCTCCTTAAAGATCTTTCTCCCACATGTTGAAGTTGTCTTTTTGCCTGGTGTTGAGATATAAAAGTCACATTTTGTTACAAAGTGTTCTGTTCATTCTCTTATTATATTATTTTAACTCATGCAAAGTGATGCCATTTCTCTGAATTGTTTCACTCTTTAAATAATCCACAAATATTGACCATCTTCTTAGCAATAATAGTTTTTGAGAGTTATTTCATTGCTTTTTTAAATATCATCAGTAATACCACATATCAGAATCAGAATCAGAAGAGCTTTATTACCAAGTATGTTTACACACACAAGGAATTTGACTTGACGACAGGAGCTTCCAGTGTAGAAGAAAGTACAACATAGTGCAGAGATACATGATAGTGCAGACATACAGAGGAATAACACAGTGGGGATGTAATATAACACTAATATAATAAAAAAAGAAAATTTAATAATGTACTATATTCAGAAATAGAAATATAGGAAAAAATGTAATAGTTTAGATAAATGTACAGATATGTTTATTAGTGTGCAGATATGTTATTTACAAAGTGTGCAGTTTAATATAAATATACTATGTTAGTTGTGATGGACGATGTATAATTATGAAAGATTAATTGAATTAAGTATTGAATATAGCTGAATATTCAATATAGCTTGTGGGAAAAAAACTGTTCTTGTGCCTGACTGTTCTGGTGCTCAGTGCTCTGTAGCGCCGACCAGAAGGCAACATATCTAAAAATGTATCATTCAGAAAATGGAAAACACAGTTGTGTGTTATTCGCAACTTGTTTTTTGCCCAAGAGCTGTCCAGTTAGACGGGGTGAGACCATCTGACATGTAAATCAATTAACCACATGCATCATACAGGGGTCGGTTTATCTGCAGTAATATTCATAGAATGGCTTTGCAGTGGCAGTTTGTAGAAAAAATTATGTTAAAGGCTAAAAACAGTAGAAAACAGGCTAAAAAATGCCTGGCTAAAAACTGAATGGAAAAAACAATTGCAGAAATTTGTGTAGAGTTAGTAGTCAGAATTTCTCTAAAACAAAAAAAATCTCCCTAAACATATTGAGTAAATAAACATACTGTCTACTCTTTGGTCTTTGACTGACCAATGGCAGATGGGAAATTCGTTTAAAAACATTATTTAAAATTATTATAATATATATTTTTTTAAAAATTGAATTTTACTAAAATAATTTTGTTGTTATGGTATAGTAATGTCATGCTTTATCTTTACCAGAAAATCTACCAACAAATTCTCAATGGATAATGAACATTTCAAATAATTTTTAGAGAACTTTGAGAAAATATTGTGTAAAAATGTTTAAATTTGTGTACATTTCATTTGCTCTCATTTCCTCTCATCTTTGCATCTTGACATTATTTTCATGATCATTTTCATTACTCTAATTGGAAAATAATTTGATTAATTATAATAAATCATATTAGTAATTATTTGAATAATGACTAGTAACAAGTAAATATTAGTCATTATATTGTAATGTATGTAAACATCATGGTAGTATTTATTTAAATCATTAAATTATTTAAATAAATTACACAAAACAAGTCTGCATTTGTACTATTTGTCATGAAAACAATGTCACAAATTCTTAATGGTCCTAAAAAGATGCATTATTTTCTTTATCAGGAATAAATAATTTTTTCTTTTAATTTTGTGGTGAAAAATGACCTGCGCATGTTTTTATGATATTCAGCCATGAATGCTTTATAATGCATTACAGATTGTCTGTTTTAAGGAAACGTTCAAAACTACTGAATGGAAATTATTCAAGCTGAAATCCCTGTGGACGACCAAGGGCATGAAGCATACATTTAGATTCTGTTATGTCATATTTTGTCATCCACACTGAGGTTTCATGCAGACATTGTTTATATTTTTCCACGTTCAATTAGAGGATAGAAATGTGATATTTGACACTCCGTGTTATTCTTTGAATCTCTGTGGCCATTTCACCCTGAAGATAAGACAAATGATCTGATTCAAAAGTGTAACAAGCACAAATTATCTTCTGCAGTGGTCAGCAACTTCAGCTTCTGGCTGAGTGCAGAGGTTCACGCAGGAGTCTTATCACACTGCCTGCTGTTTGTTATGTAACACAGATGTGTTTGTGTGCTTGTGTTACTGCTTTTATGATGTTATTGGTCAGAAAATGTCCATGCAGAGACTAAATTTAAAGTTCTCAGATGAAGTCAGATGTGTTCATTTATTTCTGTATAAAATTTCATGGTTCATTTCACAGTAGTAGGTCAAATCAGAAGGGTAAAAATAACAGTGATGAGCTAATTTACGCAGTAAGGAGTAAAAATAGCAGTAATGGGCTTATTCATAACCAGTAAACTGAAACTAGCAAACAAATTGTTAAAGATGACATCCTTAAAAATCAATCTATGGTTCCATGAAGAACCTTTAACATTCACGGAACCCCTGATTCCACAGAAGGTTCCAAAAATGGTTATTTAAAAAAAACTGTTCACTGAAAGGTGAACTAAACATTGTTCTTCTATGGCTTCCCTTTTGGAACCTTAATTTTTAAGAGTGCAACTGTGTTAGTTACTAATACAATACATAGTTTATCCTGTGATCAACAAGCAAATTGATTTGAGTCAAGTGTGTCAATGAAAGGATTTTAATGATTTGTTATTTGCATATGGTTATGTGCAGGTGTGGTTGTAGCAGTGGATGAAAGCACAGCGTTCTCCTGGCCCACTTGCAGCCGCTGCGAGAGCTGCCGTTTAGCGACTCGAGAACAACAGTAAGTCCAAAGTTCTTCTAAACCAGTTCTAAGTCCACACTGGTGAACTTTAAATACCAGAAGCAATCCTGAGTGAACATCAACCTCTACAGCATCTGTGATAAGGATGGGCTGACAGATTAACATTAGTTCTAGAGAACTATTTCCTAGGCGTTATTAAAGCAGCATCACAGCTGCCAAGTCCTACTTGTGTCATCTTGTAAAATGAAGTGTTTATTGAGTCCCAAATGCTTTCTTTATTAAGAAGCAAGTCAGAAAATTGAGTTTTCCCAAAGTACATTATAGGGGACGTGTTTGTGGCATTTTATTTTGTTCCCAAAGCCACAGAAACAGACTTAAAGGAATAGTTCACCCAAAAATGAACATTTCTTGGAGATTCACTCACCCTCAGGCCATTCAAGAAGATGTAGATGAATTTGTTCCTTCATCAGATTTGGAGAAATGTAGCATTACAGCACTTGCTCAGCAATGGATCCTCTGCAGTGAATGGGTGCCGTCAGAATGAGAGTCCAGACAGCTGATAAAAACATCACAATCACACAACTCCAGTCCATCAAATTAATGTCGTGTGAAGTGAAAAGCTGCGAGTTTATAAGAATTACTTGTGGATTATTGTGATGTTTTTATCAGCTGTTTGGACTCTCATTCACACTTCATTCACACTTGTCAACTTTATCCATTGACATTCCTATAAGACAAACTGTAGATCATAACGCCAGCAATGCCAAGATTATGGATTTAATTCCCAGCAAATGCATGAAAAAAAATGTATGCCTTGAAAACCAATGCAAGTCCTTTGAATAAAAGCATCTGACAAATAGAATATACAGAATAATGGTGCTGTCCTGGAATGCTAAATGCATGTGTTGGTCTTGTACAGTCCGTAAGGTTGTTGACCCATATGTGTTCAGAGTTAAAGGGATAGTTCACCTTCAGTTGCTGGTCCCCATTGACTTCCATAGTATGGAGAAAAAAAACACACTATGCAAGTCAATGGGGACCAGCAACTGAAGGTGAACTATCACTTTAATGTGTAAGACGCCTCCATTACATTGTGTTTAATCACAACCCACCACATGGCTAAATTGTTTTCACATTCCTGTGTAAGAGCTAAAGCTAAAGTGATGAATCATGGTGCCTTTGAGCCCTCAAACTGAAAATGACTCAACAAACATTAAAAAAAACAGCAATAAAAGTTGCATGTGTGTTGGTTTCTAGAAAAGGATTCGTCTGTTTAGCATGTGGAGCAGTGATGGATGAACCCATCGTAAAGATGCAGCTGGAGGTGTTTCTGAGCTGCTCCTCACTGAGCCACTGTACCATTAAAATCAAGGTGAGGTGCTTTCAGCTGCTGTATGAGGAAACGTTCATTCCCACGGGGGACAAAAACATGTTGTAATCATATGTAAAAAAAAAAATTTTTTTAAAGGAAATGAAGCAGATAATAATTTGCATTCATTTAAATCATGTTAGATTTTCATTACTGTTACAATAAAATGTCCAGTTTTCCTAAATAGAATAAATTAAATGCAATACAGCAAACATTTTTATAATAGATATATACTTTACAGTTTAAATAATTTGCATTCATTTAAATATCAGCTTTTGACTAGTTATAGAAAAATCATGTCCAATTTTTTTTTAAATAGCATAAATGAAATGCAGTACAGCAGACATTTATATGATATATAAATCCTTTACAATTTAAATAATTTGCATTAATTTAAATGATATCATCTTTTGACTACTGTTATAGAAAAATCATGTCGAGGTTTTTTTTAAATAGCATAAATTAAAGACAGTAGTATGATATATACATACTTCATAATTTAAATAATGAAGTACTTTTTTTGCACCTAATGAGAATGATATTTTGCACATGATCACATATGTAATGTCATACAATCATAATAGTGAATTTTATTCATGTAAATATACATATTTTGGGCTGATATATGACGTAGACGTCTTCATGACAGGTTTCATGACATTCTGCTGAATCTAATTCTTGAAAACAAACTCTTAAGACAGCTGTATCTACATCTCACATGACGTTAAAATGATTATCATTAACACTTGAGAAAGTGAAGCTAGCATGATTTTATCGCTCATGCAGAAACGAAAATGTTACATTTCCTGGAAATTTCAGCGAAGGCGGAGGGTCACATATTATGGAACAGATTAACAAGATACCTCATACGTTATCAGAAATGAGTTTCACCCACAGAACCTGAATAAAGTTATGAAGTTTGTGACAATTTGGGACTACTGAGTAAATGATGTATGAAAGAGAAAGTATAGATGTTCTGATCTTAACAATGTTTTATTGTTATTTTGACTTGTTTCTTAAGCACAAAATCTCAGTCTTAAGTGTAAATTATTAAGAATTTACTGAATACTAAGCCATTTTCATAATGTGTTTAGCTGATGCAACTATAACCATGCAAAAGAAGCCTTTAACATTATTTTGTCTAATGCTGTCAAGCGAAAATGTCTTAAAATGCTTGATTAGATGAGGTCAGACAGGGTTGATTTCCTGAGGCCTTCAGAGTCTAAATGATTTCCAGGGTTGTCTGTGAGTTAGCAAAAAATATTAATGTTTCATAGTTTTTTTTCCATATTCCTGCCACATCGTATGAATCAAATTATGATATTAATGCATTCATGTGCATGCGTTTCAGTTGACCATTAAATCTCTTTTGAACTCGACAAGATGTACTGAGGTACGATTCTGGACTAGCAGTGTGAAAGTGTCGGTCATTTAGAACCATTTCTGTTTTGAATTCATAGTTAATTGTTTGTCAGGGTTACAGTGTGGAAAATGTTCTTGGGTCGGAGATCGGTCCTCTCAGCGTCTTCGTCCACGTCGTCAACAGAAGTCACACTGTTTGGATGGGTTTGGAGGAGTTTGACCTCCACTGTCTAGCACACTTATCTGCTCATTTTATTGTTTAAATAGAATAATTAGTCAACACTGGTCTTGCCTTATTTCCAAATGTACACTCTAAAAATTGCTGGGTTGTTTCAACTCAACTTTGGGTCAAATATGGACTAACCCAACCGTTGGGTTAAATTTTTACATTCAATTTTTAACCCAAAAGTTGGGTTAGTTCATATTTGACCCAAAGTTGGGTTGAAACAACCCAGCAATTTTTAGAGTGTATGTAAATAAACAAAAAAGTGTAGAGTGCTAGAATAATTCTACCAATGTTCATTCTGGAGCCTGTCGTATTTTGAAAACTGTTAAGAAAACCAGAACCATCAACTAATAATAATAGTATGAAAGATGCTCATGTGATGTCCAGTATCAGCTGATTGATTACATTATGGTGGTGTTGAAGTTTATTTATTTGTACAGTAATTGATTTATTGCTCTCTATGACAGCTGAATACCTACGTTTACTATAAACAAAAGTTTTATGCCAGCAAATAACTGATTAAGTCATTTTCATTAAAGATTTCACAAGCATTTTAAGTGTCTAATAACCAGTATGCAAAATTGATTTTACATATTTTTATTTCTAATTTGACTCCAGTGACTAAGTCCACAACAATAAAAGCAGAAATGTATGCCATTGAATTGTTTCTAAATTGTTTGTAAAGTGGTCACATTTATGAATCTATGAAGAGGTCTAACTAAACTAGGATAAAATGCTGCTCCTTTTGTATTCACCTGTGAATACCATTGTTGTTCTCTTTCTGAAAAGTTGCTTCAATTCGTCTTAAACTCGAACCTTTAGTTGTGGCCCTTACTGACCAACTTATATTTAAAAGCAAAACCAGCAGCTTCAGAGTTTTCCTTTGAGGTATGGCAGATGAATCTGGCATTTGCAAAAGTGTTTACCACAAATCTTATTTTACTTGACTATTTTTATTTTTAAGTTGAAAAATCTCTATACTCACAATCCCGTTGAGCTGACTGCTACACCTTTCAACAGACCACGCCCCCTCAGACCCGCCCCCGAGCACACATGCGCGTTCACATGGATCTTTTTGAAAATTCACGTCGTTTTATTATACATTTGTACACACTGTACAATTTCAAACATGCTCTTGCATTAATACGAAGTTTTGGGGAATTATAAAACAAGTACCATAAAAACATATGAAGTTTTTTCTGTAATAATTTAGAATACAAAAATATTCACAAAAATAATCATGACACCATGCGGTGCCAAAGTCCATCATCCAATGTGTAACTTAATGCAGGTCTGCTACAGAAGAACATAGTAATTCAAGTTCACTGAGGTATGTTTTTGGCAAGGTTGTTGGGGAGCGCACTCTCTTACTCTCTCATAACTCTCTACGCGCCTCACCGACTGTCAACAGCCGCGCGCGCCGCAGTCCCAAAAGAAGTGTCTGGCATGTGTTTGAAGAAGTTTCTGAGGCTGCTGAGCTCTCGCGTCAGCTGATCGATGGTTTTGTGCAGGCGCGCGTTGTCGGCGCTCAGCTCGATCATCTTCTGCTGCATCTCCAGGTTGCGCTGCTTCGCCTTGTCCCTGCTTTTACGCACGGCGACATTGTTCCTTTCGCGCCGCTGCCGATACTCCGGGCTGTGCCTGTCGACTGTCTTTTTGCCCTTTTCCTTTCCCAGCCTCCTCCGGGTGTGGGCTTCTGGTTCAGGTGTGGTGGGAGGTGTCGGCTGGCCCGTATGCATGAGGCTCACGGACGTCTGCGCGCACGTCTCGATCTGAGATGGTAAGGACGAGGACAGTTCGCTGTCGCTCCAGTCCGCCTCCTTCTTGATCGGTGCGCAAAACGCGCCCTTGCCAAAGCCTCCATCCTGGCGCTGCAGCCTCTCCGAGCTCTTTTGCGCAAAAGCGCCTGCCAGGTAAAAGTCGGGCTTTTCATGCTTCACGGTGTTGTTGAACAAGTCTGCAAAGAGCTCGTCGTTGCAGATCTCCAGAGGAACCGTGGACATGGACTCGATGTAGGCGCTGAAGTCGATGGCGCTCTCATCATCGTAGATGGCAGGCGCGTTGCTGAGCTCCATCATGCTGCTGCTGCTGTTGTTGTTGTTGTCCTCGGACGTGCCATGCTCTCCCCCGGATTTGGCATCCCCTGGCATGACTTTATTATCATAGAAGTTGGCAGGCTCCACGGCCCAGCTCATGTTGCATGGTGGCGTTACGCACTGCGAGTCCAGGTTGTACATGTCAGACATGGACGCAGCCAAACTCAAACTCAAACCAGCAGATCCTTTCCTTGTCCCAGTCCACAAAAAGCGTAATTTTTCACGCGCAATCACACCCTGTCTCGCGCACCCAGCGCGTATCTCCGAAAGTCTGGCTGTCTCGCGTACAGGTGTTAAAGTCCTCGTAGCTCTCTATCGAAACTCTGCCGTCCGCCTGCATAAGTACAAGCGCACGGCTTGCGTCACGGCACCACCGCCCCCTTCCAGAAGCCAGTGAATGTCCAGCGTCAGTCACATGTTCCGCCTGTGCTCCTATTTGAGGAGACTCGGGTGTGCATGAACGCCTACCAGCAACTTTTAAGAACAGTCTGTCAGAACTTCATGCTGTAGGACATAAGGACATGTTTGAATGCGTATGCGGGTTTGGAAGAACATACTGATGAGAGAAAAGTCATTTAGCCTAATGCGCCGTTACCTGCATACAGTACATGCATGCATACTCAAATGAATAAATATGAATAAAAAATAAAATACATTTAAATTGACAAAATGAATGTTTGGTTCGTTCGTATTTATTATTATCAATGGTATTATTATTATAATAATTGATTTTCGTTCGCATTTAAAATAATAATCATTTATATTATTACGAATATTTTGTCCTTTATTATTATTATTATGACCTCAAGTTGAATGCGTATGTAAGTGTAGAAAGAAGGATCAGTGAGAGAAAATTAAATTAATGCGCCATCACCAACCTTCCTAAATAATAAAAAAAATGAATTTGAATAAATAAATTAAAAGTTTTTTTCGTTCGTATTTATTATTATTATTATCATACTTCATTTTTTTGGACATGAGGGCATGTTTGAATGCGTAAAAATTAGAAGAAAGAAGGATCATCGAGAGAAAATTAATATAAATAAATACGAATAAAAAATTTTTGGTTCATTATTATTATTATGATGTTGTTGTTGTTGTTGTTGTTGTTGTTAAGGGTGTTTAGTGTATTGAATACTTGGAAATATACTGTACATCCATTTATTCATTTATTTTTTTCACATCCATGCATTTGAGAAGCACATTCAATGTACAAATTCAGTACAAAAATCATATAAAATGAAACGAGAGTCGAATTAAAGCAAGAAGGTTAGGATATTTGTTACATTTCATTTTTTAAAAATAATTTTGCAGTTATATAAGCAATACAAATTAAAATTAGTTTGATTTCCCTGCCTTAGACTTGTATTAATAAATAATCTTCATTAATGGGGCCAAAAAGTCATTCATAATTTCCTGAGGATGGTACAGTTGTTTTTCTATATGCAGGCATGTGTTGGCACTTCATGTCCACATGGACATCTAGTGGATGTCAGAGGAATTACCTCTGTTTATTCTGTTCTTTCCCGCGAAAACTTCAGACGATACCAAACAGCTGATGGGATTCGTTTATGTAACCCGTCCTATAATTGTAAGTCTGCCATTAAGAACGTTTGGAAAAAAAATGTTTATTGTAATTTTAAACATCCTTAATTGGGATTGTATTGCTTAATCTAAGAAATAACGAGTTGTATATGATTTAAGCACACACGTGTCTCACTTCCCCCCCTCTCGACTGATAGTGAGGAGCGTATTGTTGGTTGGTCAAAATTTCCCCGCGATATTTACGTCACGGACAGTTTCGCGCCACCATTCACTTTTGAAGGGAAACGGTGCGTACGGTAAGTGTTGTGTTTCTGTATAAAGTCACCGTGCTTGAAAGTAGACGTAATCACGATAACCCTAAAAAAAAGGTATCGGTCAATTGGACGTTGACTTAGTAAGCTTATAATTAAAAATAATAGATATTCTGGTTAAAATACTAAGTTATGTCATTGTTGTGGGTGATGCAGCGTGCTGCTAGTTGACTTCGAGTATAAATGTAGCAACTCAAAATGTGCATCCTTCATGCTTTCCTAATAAAACTCACAATTCCTTTCTCAAATGTGCTTACTAAATAAATGTGCTATGTAGTTTAAATATTAATACGTTTTTATACGTGGACAGTTATTATATCTATCTCTGGGCATCTCATGTAAGCATTAAACTTGTTTCAGTATTAGTTGCCAAAATGTGTCTTCTTGTTGATTGGTTATTTATTTATTGGGCCATGAGGTAATGAGGTAACCAATAAGTGTTTTGTGATGCATTGCCATTTTACAGTGTTGTGACAAAGACCGTGATTTAATTTCTTTGATTCTTGGGAAAAAATAAAAAATGAGGTCTGCTGTCATAGTATAAAAATAACTTTTATAATATAACTCTTATAATATTTCTATAACTTTTATAATTATGACAGGTTATAATAACTTAATCATTAGTTATTATATGTCATAAGTCATTAACATGTTAAATGACATTTTCAGTTTCATATATTTTGAAGTAGTCTGTGTATGAAACATAAACATGCAACTATTTGAGTTTTACATGAACTAAATTTAATGTTAGTACACATTCAAAACTAAGGAATTTAATATTTAACATTAAAACGTAATAATATATAACAATAAATGTAGTAAATATTATTCATTTGAATGAATTTTGGTTCCAGCTTACTAATTTTGAGATTTAACCTTTCAGTTTTGAGTCGAGATGTTTTCACCATCATCCCAGAGCCGTAAGAGAGACCCTCCGACCCGTGAGTTGCGTTGATTTTAATGCACACACATACTGGCATGCATGTAGTGTGTTTTCTAATCAGATTCGGGCAGGTTTGTCTTTGACAGTAGCTGCATGTGAACGGTTTGTGTGTGTTTGCAGCCGCGAGTGAGGACCCTCTCTCCCCTCCGTCACAGCGGTCGAGAGCTCATGACACGTCCACGGAGCTTCAGCCCATGCCCACATCTCCAGCCATGGACACAGCTGCTCAGGACGTGTCGCTGTTCTCCAGCCCTATGGCCCCACGCTCTGGTACAGCTCGTATTCAACATTTTACTTGCATTGAATTGAATTATTAAGCAGATTTTTAGAGGTCATTTGATTTGAGAATTCATTGAGATTTGTTTTATCCAGTCCTGCAGAGCGAGGTCGATGCGAGTTCTCCGCTGATGTATGGCACTCCCAGTTCCAGGGTGGAAGGAACGCCCCGCAGCGGCATACGCGGGACCCCAGCACGTCAGCGGGCCGACCTGGGATCTGTCCGGAAAGCTCCACAGGTCGACATGCATTCGGAGCCAGTGAGTGAAAGCTGTTGTCATTCGCCGTTTCATTTTTAAAAATTAAATAGTTTAAGAGATTAGTCTTTTGATTTTTGGCTTGCTGGTAGTTTTTAATAAGTCGTTCATTTAGATTTAATATTTACGGGTACTTATAATTGTTAATATTTTACTCTGTTGTGAGTATGGACTATTTTTGGAGTTTGTTCATGTGCATTAGGCATGTGATCAGCTAAGGACAAAAAAGAGGGAAAGCCTTTTTTTTGAGTATTACAATATAATAAATGTAATAATTGATTTAAAATAATATTTTTATTTTATATAAATTATAAAACATTTTTTAAGTAATACATGATTATTGCAATACTATTGTACTGGATAATACTTAAGGTCACAAAATACAGAAATCCATATCCATCTTAAATCTATACTATTTTAGCTAAAACTTACTTGACAACTTAAACTGAAATAAATCTGAAATAAAATATGTTAGAAATGTTGCATTCAAAACGAACTGAAATAAGTTTGTTGGAGCTAAAATTACTAACTGTAAATAAAAACAAACTAAAACTGAAATAAAAAAGAAATGGTAATATTTTGAAAACAAAAACAAAAAATAAATGACAAAAAAAGACAAAACGCAGAACAAAATGATTACAAATTAAAATAAAATATGAAATAAAAGCATTTCAAAATATAAATTATAAGCAAACTCACACTGAAATATAAATAGCGAGCAGGGTGCAGGACAGAGACTGGTGATCTGGGGGACTGATGTCAACGTGGGAACCTGCAAGGAGAAGTTTCAGGTGTGTTTGCTGTCTGTGTCACTACACTCATCCACAGCTGACTGGCATAAAGCTTTTCTTCCATGACAAAATGATCTTTGGTTGAGAATCTGTGTTCTTTTTTTGCAGCGTTTCCTTCAGCAATTCACAGCCCCCAACTCCAGAGAGGAGGAGAATGCTGGGCTGGATCTGAATGAGCCTCTTTATATGCAGAAACTGGATGAGGTGAGAAGTGCAGTACTGATTAGAAAGGCATAAACAATGATTGCTCATGTATCTTAATATCCAGTTCTTGTGTTATAATATATGGCTGTTTTGTGTGTTTCAGATCAGCGTCGTTGGAGAGCCGGTATTGAATGTGAACTGCAGTCATATTCAGACATTTGACGCTGATCTCTACCGTCAGCTGATCTGTTATCCGCAGGTGAGAGAGTAATGAGCCTAGTAATAAAAAATAAGCATCAAAAAGTTCCTACCCATAAAGGTTTGGGATCAGTACGACTTTTTGGACAGGAATTAATACTTTTATTCAGCAAAGACACATTAAATGTATAATAAAGTAAAGATGAAAAGACATTTATAATGTTCTTTTGAATTTTCTATTCATCAAAAGTTTTCAACATTGATCAGCAAATCAGCATATTAGACTGATTTCTGAAGGATCATGTGACACTGAAGACTGGAGTAATGATGCTGAAAATTCAGCTTTGCTTCACAAGAATAAATTGCATTTTAAAATATATTCACATAGAAAACAGTTATTTTAAATTGTAATAATATTTCACAATTTGACTTATTTTTTAATCAAGTAAATGCAGCCTTGGTGAGCTTTTTCTTTCAACAACATTAAAAAACTCTTGTATTGTCACTTTGACCTGTTACTGAATGTCTCTGACTCTTATCCTCACAGGAAGTCATCCCCACTTTTGATATGGCCGTCAATGAGCTCTTCTTCGATCGTCTCCCAGACTCCGTGTTGGAGCATCAGATTCAAGTGCGTCCCTACAGCGCCCTGAAAACCAGAAACATGCGTGCACTCAACCCTGAAGGTAAGAGAAGCAGCGCTTAATGATCCCTGTTTATTGATAAATGTCTGCAGCCGTCACGTGATCGTCTCTGATCTCCTTTCAGATATTGACCAGCTCATCACCATCAGTGGGATGGTGATCCGCACCTCTCAGCTGATCCCTGAGATGCAGGAGGCATTTTTCCGCTGTCAGGTGTGTGTGTTTAACACTCGTGTGGAGGTGGACCGCGGGCGCATCGCTGAACCTGCCGTCTGCCGCAACTGCAACACCACCCACAGCATGGCGCTGGTGCATAACCGCTCTGCCTTCTCTGACAAACAAATGGTCAGTTAATTTATAATCTTTATTGTATTTGTTCTTTTTTATATATTTATAAAAAACAAATTTTTTTTTTTGCAAATTTGCATTGTCATTTTGGTTAAGAAAGGTTGTTATTCTTGATTGCATTTGTTAACTAGTCCTTTTGACCCTAACAAAGATTGAGGCGTATTATTATTATTTCAATATCTTTTGTCCTAACAGATAAAACTGCAGGAATCTCCGGAGGACATGCCTGCGGGTCAGACGCCACACCCCACAGTCGTCTATGAATGATCCCTGTTTATTGATAAATGTCTGCAGCCGTCACGTGATCGTCTCTGATCTCCTTTCAGATATTGACCAGCTCATCACCATCAGTGGGATGGTGATCCGCACCTCTCAGCTGATCCCTGAGATGCAGGAGGCATTTTTCCGCTGTCAGGTGTGTGTGTTTAACACTCGTGTGGAGGTGGACCGCGGGCGCATCGCTGAACCTGCCGTCTGCCGCAACTGCAACACCACCCACAGCATGGCGCTGGTGCATAACCGCTCCGCCTTCTCTGACAAACAAATGGTCAGTTAATTTATAATCTTTATTGTATTTGTTCTTTTTTATATATTTATAAAAAAAAAATTTTTTTTTTTTGCAAATTTGCATTGTCATTTTGGTTAAGAAAGGTTGTTATTCTTGATTGCATTTGTTAACTAGTCCTTTTGACCCTAACAAAGATTGAGGCGTATTATTATTATTTCAATATCTTTTGTCCTAACAGATAAAACTGCAGGAATCTCCGGAGGACATGCCTGCGGGTCAGACGCCACACACCACAGTCGTCTATGCACACAATGACCTAGTTGACAAAGTGCAGCCTGGAGACAGAATAAACATCACTGGTACGGCCTGTTGTCATTGAAGCTTTCTTATGTGGTTATATAGAGTGCCTGATCCTATTTGAACTTTCCTCTTTCTTTACTCTGAACAATGCCTGTATTGTAGCTTCCGCAAAGTTATGGAGCAGACATAGTTTAATAGCTAAACTTTCAGACCCATTACATTAGGATACTTTTCTTTAGAAAAACTGATAAGAACAGTTTATTACATCAAGTCAAGAAACTTAAAAAATGAATCTTCAGATTTCCTAACATTTGTGTTTTTTGTAATAATAAATAATAAAATATTTTAACTTATTAATAATAAAATAATAGTAATTTTATATATATATATATATATATATATATATATAAATAAAAGTATTTTATTTAATTTTTAATTTATTACTTTTATAATTTATTTTTAATTTATATTGTCGTGTAATTTATTATCATGAATAATTATTCATAGATCATTATATTGTATGATATTATATAAGATTAACTTATATTGTGTATATTGTAATATGTATACATAATATAAGTTATTATTGTTAATACATAATGTATAATATTCTATAATTTATAATCATTGTTCATAGAATAGTATAACAGATATTAATAAATGTTAGAGTAAAAATGTTAAGTATATTGTGTTATGTAATATTCTATTATTTATTAATATTAATGATAGTAGTTGTTGGTGTATGTGTGTGTGTGTGTGTGTAAGTGTGTAATAATTATATTTAATCATTTATTTTACTTTTTTAAATCTAAATGTTTTAGCACAAGTGCTTGGATTTGAAAATAGAATTTTAAATCCAACTTTTTAAAAGATTTGATGTTAATTGAAGTTCAAACCGTCCTGTATTATAAGATAACTGGTATTGTGAAAAAACTAACCAGCATGTCTGTTATTCTCATCAGGCATTTACAGAGCTGCCCCCATGCGTCTGAACCCACGACAGAGCCAGGTGAAGTCTGTGTACAAGACCCACATCGACGTCATCCACTTCCGGAAGACGGATGAGAAGCGTCTTCATGGACTGGATGAGGATGGCGAGCAGAAACTCTTCACCAAAGAACGGGTCGCAATGCTCAAAGAACTAGCTGCCAAACCGGACGTCTACGAACGCCTGTCGTCTGCGCTGGCACCCAGCATCTATGAACACGAGGACATCAAGAAAGTGAGTTTTAGCTGGTGCTGCTAAAGACTGCCTCATGTTTTTTTTCTTCACTTTATTCAAATATTTCTCAGGATGCATGTTAATAGTAGGCATTTTTTTCCAGGGCATCCTGTTGCAGTTATTTGGCGGGACCCGTAAGGACTTCACTCAGACGGGCCGCGGAAACTTCCGCGCAGAGATCAACATCCTGCTTTGCGGTGATCCGGGCACCAGTAAATCCCAGCTGCTCCAGTACGTGTATAACCTGGTTCCTCGTGGTCAGTACACTTCCGGGAAAGGATCCAGCGCTGTGGGTCTCACAGCCTACGTGATGAAGGACCCGGAAACCCGTCAGCTGGTTCTGCAGACAGGAGCGCTCGTGCTCAGCGACAACGGCATCTGCTGCATCGACGAGTTCGATAAGATGAGCGACAACACGCGATCTGTGCTGCATGAGGTCATGGAGCAGCAAACGCTCTCTATTGCTAAGGTGAGGGCGATGCGTGAACGATCGTTTTCATGAGTGAATGATTTTGTCAGGACAGGTAATTAATGCAGTTTTTGTGTGTCCCAGGCTGGGATCATTTGCCAGCTTAATGCTCGGACCTCCGTTCTCGCCGCAGCCAATCCAGTGGAGTCTCAGTGGAATCCCAAAAAGACGACTATAGAAAACATCCAGCTGCCTCACACACTTCTGTCCAGGTAAGAACACAACATGACACAGTATTTAAAACATACTTAACATCCAGAATGTGATGTATTTCTGAGAGAAAGCAAGAATGTTTTATCCATCAGGATTACAGTTGATTGTGAAGAGTGAGCTACACTACCGTTCAAAAGTTTGGTTTTAATAGTTAGTCTAAACTGTAAATAAACGCTTTTATTAAACGTTAACTGAAATAAATGTTAACTCACCAAGCTAGTGGCTCATTTTTATTTAATTCAACTGGATGTAGTAAAATAACAAAAGCTAAAATAAAACTATATAGACATAATTCAAAAAAGAATAAAAATGACAAACATGCCACAAAATTGCTAAAACCTTAAAATTAAAATGAAAGTAAAAAAATAAAAACATTCAAAGTTGTAAATTTATAAAAAAGAAAAATACCTCACTGATACCAAAGTAACTCTGGTTGAAAGCAGGTGTGCTGCTTAATATTAAAAAGTTCAAAAGACCAGCATTTATTTAAAATTTTTGTAAGAGATTTATAAATGTCTTTACTGTCACTCTTGATCAATTAAATCCATCATTGCTACATAAAAGTATTAATTTCTTTAAAAGTTACCGTCCACAAACTTTACTGAGCCCAGATTTTTGCATGGTACTGAATTTATGAATGTTATATTATTTATGTTATGTTATATTTGTGTGTGAGCAATAAAGTCCTCTCAGAAGTGGATTATAACATTAAAGTGTGACAAACATGCAAAAAAATAAGAAATCAGGAAGGAGGCCAACACTTTTTCACACCACTGTATATGTGTATACATACATACTGTTAAATTGATGAATTGAACATAGTAACACTAGAGACATTTATTATAGACAGTAAATGGGGTAAATTTTGCCTTTAATGATCTCAAACTGTTTTAAAGCTTAACATCCAAATGCTAAAATACTTAACATTTGGGGGGTTTCTTATTAATTTTATTTTTTTTAAAGCTTTTTTTGTAACCTCACCTGAGCATTTCTCTTTTTTTTATTAAACACTAAACTCAAAAATCTCTGGTTCTTAGGTTTGATTTGATCTTCCTGATGCTGGACCCTCAGGATGAGGCGTATGACCGGCGTCTCGCGCATCACCTCGTGGCTCTGTATTATCAGAGTGAAGAGCAGATTGAAGAGGAGCATCTGGACATGGCTGTGCTGAAAGACTACATCGCTTTCGCTCGCACGTCTGTGCATCCCAGACTCAGTGAGGAAGCTAGTCAGGCTCTTATAGAGGTATATAAAGGATATAGATCAATGTACCTGTAGTAGTGTAGTATGGCATGTAATTCTTAATTTTGACCCTTGCAGGCCTATGTAGACATGCGTAAGATCGGCAGTGGCAGAGGGATGGTGTCTGCGTACCCCCGTCAGCTGGAGTCTCTCATCAGACTGGCTGAAGCTCACGCTAAAGTACGTTTCTCAAGCAAAGTTGAGTCCATTGACGTGGAGGAAGCCAAGAGACTGCACAGAGAGGCCCTAAAACAGTCCGCAACTGATCCCAGGACAGGATTCGTGGATATCTCCATCCTCACCACAGGTAGGGTAATAAACTGTTAGTACTGGTCAGGTTAAGTCACATGGGCTAAACTCTATTTATAACTATAATAATAAATTATTTATAATAACGAATTATAGTGTAATAATATAAAATGTTATTTGTTACGTTTTTCGTTTTGAAAATTACTTCATAATCAAATGATTTTAGTAATTGAGGGCTGTTCCTCAAAATATTAATATAAAAATTATATTTTTAATAGATAAAATAAATTGATAATTTAATTATATAATTATTAAATGATATACCATTATTAAATTATGTAATATAATAATAATAATAATTATTATTATGTAGATTTATCTATTATTAGCTAGTTTCGTAATCAAATATTTCTCAAATTACTTTTAAAATATTTTAAATTGATAAAATAGTAATAATAAATTGTAACGTAGTTATATAAATATATATATTTATTATTTGTTACACTTCTTTTTGAAAATTTTCATAATCGGTGCTCTTCCTCGATTTAATTTGACCAATTATCCTTAACTAGTGCCTGTTGATGCCGAATGCAGATTACGGTGGTTTTAATTGGTTTATTCTGTACAGATATGAATGCTTATGCTGACCGCTACTGTGACTCAATAAAAGAACAATTACTATAAAAAGTCAAATATTTTAAATGAATAAAATAGTAATAAATCAATGTAATTAAAGTGTATAAAATATTTATTTTTATTATTAGTTACACTTCATTTTCAGTGCTATTCCTCAACTTATCCCTTTATTATGCCTTAACTGGTACCTGTGGATGTTGTATGCAAATTGTAGAGAGTCTGATGATTGTTTTTGGACAGGGATGAGTGCTACAGCACGCAAGCGTAAAGAGGAAGTGGCTCAGGCCCTGAAAAAACTCATCCAATCAAAGGGCAAAACACCAGCTATGAAGTACCAGCAGCTGTTTGATGATCTTCGTGGCCAGTCAGAGGCGGTATGTTTTCTTTTTATTATCATTACTTTAATAGTACTAATAACGCATAGATACTCCAGCTGTATATTGGTAAGAAATGATGTAAACTGCAAGCCCAAGGAAAATCTTAACATCAGTTTTTTTCCTGTAATTTCAGGCCATCACAAAGGACATGTTTGACGAGGCCCTCAGAGCACTTGCTGATGAAGATTATCTGACCGTCACAGGAAAGACTGTTCGGCTTCTGTGAACGCTCGCTGTGCCTGACTGCTGCTTCCTCTTTTGTTACTTGCTTTATCCTATTCTCTGTTTCTATAGAGCAATTATTGTTAATAGTAATATGTATGGACAATTTCTGGTTGCAATAAACAAGTTTTGTTGTTCAAGGGAAGACTTTGGTGGTTTATAGCTGTTATTTACATAATCAAGTATGGAAAGCATCTATTCACTGATCCGAATCAATCACATGGTGCTGGTAAAAACCTCAAAGTATCACTTAAACAAGGTGCAAGAACAACAGTACAAAACCAAGCGAGTCAAATAGATAGAAAAAACTCTTTAAAAAACATGCTTTAATATGTTGTGCATTTTAATAGACCGGTGAGGACCGCACAGAGTAGCATTATAACAGAACTATCAAATGTATCTAGTATGATAAAACAGTGCTGCTTTACCCCACACATGCATGACTGGAAGGAGCAGAAGCGGTCGACTGTGGCATAATAAAAGCTCCGCTGCTTTCGAGCTGTGTGTCACGCTCGTTCAGCAGCCTCGTTTCGCTTCGACAGCTTTCAGCCTCACCCTGCTTCATACTACTACCTTAACAAATCATTAGCTCATCCATGAACATGATTTCTGCCTGAGTCCTGTCGGATTGCATCGGCTGTGGGGATGAAGACCACAACTCCCATGATTCCACAGTCACTGTGTCATCAAACTACTTGTTTATTTTGAATACGCGCCCTCTAGCGGCGAAAATTGCATATTGTGCCTTTAAAGTGTGCGTGAACTGGAAATTTTTGCCGACTTTATTTTCGGAATATTGAATAGAGGGCATGGTTTTATGTTTGCACTCCTCCTCTGTCTCTCACTCATTAGCAATCTAATGGCTGGAGGGGTGTGTTTAAGGATATTCTGCCCAAGCCGTCAAACTGACATCATCAGAAAAGGAATGCCATTCCAGAGCAGAAGTAAATGTTCAGATTTTGATTAAAGGGGTCATATGATGCGATTTTGATTAAAGGGGTCATATGATGCGATTTTGATTAAAGGGGTCATATGATGCGATTTTGATTAAAGGGGTCATATGATGCGATTTTGATTAAAGGGGTCATATGATGCGATTTTGATTAAAGGGGTCATATGATGCGATTTTGATTAAAGGGGTCATATGATGCGATTTTGATTAAAGGGGTCATATGATGCGATTT
>NW_015505449.1:1484771-1485697 GCF_001515645.1 Sinocyclocheilus grahami | reverse complement strand
GTCGGATTGCATCGGCTGTGGGGATGAAGACCACAACTCCCATGATTCCACAGTCACTGTGTCATCAAACTACTTGTTTATTTTGAATACGCGCCCTCTAGCGGCGAAAATTGCATATTGTGCCTTTAAAGTGTGCGTGAACTGGAAATTTTTGCCGACTTTATTTTCGGAATATTGAATAGAGGGCATGGTTTTATGTTTGCACTCCTCCTCTGTCTCTCACTCATTAGCAATCTAATGGCTGGAGGGGTGTGTTTAAGGATATTCTGCCCAAGCCGTCAAACTGACATCATCAGAAAAGGAATGCCATTCCAGAGCAGAAGTAAATGTTCAGATTTTGATTAAAGGGGTCATATGATGCGATTTTGATTAAAGGGGTCATATGATGCGATTTCAAGTTTTCCTTTCTCTTTGGAGTGTTACAAGCTGATTGTGCATAGATAAGATCCCTGAAGTTGCAAAGACTAAAGTCTCAAAACCAAAGAGATATTCTTTATCAAAGTTAAGACTCTGCCACGCCCCCCTAAAACGGCTCGTTCTAACACGCCCCCACATATCTACCTCACTATGTGGAAATATTTGCATAATGCCCCAAATGTGCACGCAAAGAAAGAAGGCGTGGTTTCTGTAACCGCAGTTAGTGTTGAAGCAGCATGTCAGGGAGACGCTGTGTGTTTCAGTGTGAAAGCAAAAGCACTTTATTTGGCCTTCCGAAAGTAGATGCTTTTAGGAATCTTACTTACAACAGAACAGCAATGCATTTTATGGACGACCGTTTCGTGAACCTAGGAGAGGAGGTCATTCTGACTTTGCTATGACAATCTGGCACTTCTGATTCAGCGACTGTAAGTATGTTTTGTTACTAGTTTAAGTATTTGCTTGTGACTGTTCAAATGCGTAAGTTTTGCGCATCGTGTGTGTGTGTG
>NW_015505449.1:1472789-1484694 GCF_001515645.1 Sinocyclocheilus grahami | reverse complement strand
TGAGAGAGGCGGGGCATAGAGGACCTACAATAATGTACAGTATTTGAAAAATAATGTGTTTTTTGAACATTAAAGCATGTCAGCATATTCTGTTACACCAAATACACCAAATAATGATCTTTTAAAAAGCATCATATGACCCCGTTAAAGATTACGAAGACAAACTATTTTTTGGCTTAACTTGCACGGATTAATTGTTTACATCAAGACTAGCAATGTGCGCTAGTAAAGTAAATAAAGTCAATTTTGATTTCATGCTGACTTTAACGGAATTCCTTAAATGTGATATTGTAAAAAAAAAGATTGTTTTGTTAGGCTCAAGTGTAATTATATATTAATAATTTTGCAGTGGAGCCACGCCCCTCCCTCTCTTCCTACAGACATTAGTCACATGACGCGTCGACGTCACGCTTTCTGGATTCGGACAGGAGAAGATGGCGGCCTCCTCAGGTTTGTCTCACAATCTCTTCAATCCTCGCGGTCCTCCGCGGCAGTATTTTAACAACAGAAGCGCCAAGCCCGTGCCTCACGACCCTATATAGATTATCCGAGAGGTTTCCCGTTATCAGACGCCTTCATTTACTTCACTTATCACATCTGTGTGCAGTTTGAACTGTGTGTGTGTTAGCATCGAGCTAACGGCCCTCACATAGACATTTACTTTAAAAATAACATCGTATTTATTTTTTATTATCAGCTAATAAATATTATAGAAACACTTCAGATATAATTATGCTCTTATATAGTAGTAAGGTATAGATTAAATGCAGAATATTGCAGTTGGGCGGGTGCATCGGTGCAAAATGTGAGGCGAGGCGGAGCATTGACGCGCGTGCTGCTGCTGCTGGTTCCGTCCAGTGTCATGACAAACGGGCCTGTAACTGTTGTTTGTCTCATAATAGCATCTGAGCAGGTTATTACTCCCTCACAGAGTCATTTAAACCTCTTAAAGATAATACATCTTAGGAGAAGTGCGTTGTGATTGTGTAAAATAGATAATGTAGGTGCATAACAACACTCATTTAAGTATAAAGCCATTTTTATAACAGAATAACGTTTATTCCGTGTTGATTTATTATACATATACACTCAAGGAGACTTTCAAACCCATTAGGCTTATACAAATTTTTTTTTAATTCATTGTAATTATTTAATGTTGTCTGTAGCTTCATATTACAGCAGTGTAAGATCGTGTATGTTCAGATCAAATGACACTTAAGAGTTTATATATATATATATATATATAAAGAACAGCATTGTATTTTTAACATGTTAAAACTCATAGATCATAAGATTAGATCTTTACATTTACACAGGCCAATTTGGAAATTTGCACATCTAGAATCAGATATATGTCAATGAAATTTAGGAGTGTGTATGTTTGCATAATATCTTAAATGTTTACATGAGGTCAGATGCAACAGCAGATCTTTCATCAGAAATGTATTGAGTTGTTCAGACTCGTGCATGTCGTGATTGTCTTGAGATTTTGAGGAAGTGAGAAACAATGATAGAGCAACATGGGTGTCATTTCCGGAATCATTGACAAATCCTTTAGAGGCTCACCTGCACTTGCGAATCTTGTCCCTCCGCTTTTTCAGCAGTGGAGTATCTCTGAAAATGCTAGGCGAAACTCAGTGTTGAAATGCACAGATTACTAACATTTCACATTTGAAACCGCACAGATTTTGTGTTTTCATCTTATAGGTGTGATCCACTTAAATGTGCATATGTTATCATTTTTGTCTTGGTTGAGTATTTAAATTTAAATTGTATCTTAAGAGGTTTTTCACATTCACAAAAAAAGAGTAGCTGGTGTTGGTTTCATATGAAATAATGTTTAAATTAAGCATTAAAATGTACCTCAAATAATAGGTTTTGCACATCCACAAAAAAAAAGGAAACGCAATTAAATAAAATATGCAACTCTCTGAAATGTTTGTGAACATATACAAACTCTGGGATCATTGTGAAATTAGATGTTAATTATTAGGAATCTTTTCAGTTTAATTCTGTTCATTTGCCATGCTATTATTGTACTAGTACAGTGAACAGAGTTCACATTGGCATGGAAAAACTGGAAAATAAAATTGAGATTTTATAATTGGGATTTCCAGGAAAGAGTCATGGAAATAAATAAAATCGAAAATCTTTCTACAGTGAATATACATTTTTCTAGCTATGCTCTGCTCTTAAATATTTAAAATTTAATAACGGAGATTCATTGATCAAATGGTGTGGGAACCCTGAAGGAAATTGAATGATGAACACTTTTGACATAAATTTAATAATAAATGCATAAGGAAAGGAAAAGTGTATATTTTGCGGTGTGACATAAATTTTTAAGAGTATAAATAATATTGCATGAAGTCACTCGATTAATATGAACTCGACTCGGATAAAAATGGCTTTTATAAAAATTATACTTCATCTAAAACTATTTTAAACATGTCAAATATGAACTAACCAGCTGCAAACAAAGGTTTACAGAGACACCGTTTTTAATTGTTCATGAATCGTCTTTGGGTTCTTGCAGGAGTTAAAGTCCCTCGTAATTTTCGCTTGTTGGAAGAGCTTGAGGAAGGACAGAAGGGTGTCGGTGATGGGACGGTGAGCTGGGGTCTGGAGGATGACGAGGATATGACTCTCACACGGTGGACAGGCATGATCATCGGACCTGCACGAGTATGATTGCTGTTTAATTATGTTTAATGTAGCAGTTCAGTGACAACACTGATGACTCATCTGAAGAAAGTATTACATTCTCCAAGTGAAGTGTTTAGAAATCAATCTTTTTTTTTTTTTTTGCATTTACATTATTTTATAGCGTGACTGGAAGCCTTGGGCACCAGTAAACAACATGCCATCCAGGCTGACACATGACCGCTGGTGGTGTAGATTAAAGATAAAGATGAATGCTATGAAAGCAGTGCTGCAGCAGAAACATACTTCGGTTATTTATGTACTTGTTCCAATTGGCAACTGATTCTGAATTGGTCTGGAAATATGGACCTCTCAGAGGTCTTCAGGATAAATTGTGATTTTGTTTCATTTGCTTAATGGGTCAACTGAAAGCTACCATGAAACCTAGGTCATATTTCACCCTGAAAATTACTGAAATTATATTTTGCATAAAGATAATAAAGCCTATTTTTATGACCATTTGCAATGACACAATTGTCATGACAGTTAAGCACTTTCATTATAAATCTAATTTATGCTGTTTGTAATAAAACAAAATTCATTGCGTCCAGGCATGAAGAGAATGAGTTTTTTTCTTCCAAACTGCAGTACATTTTTGGTGTAAAAATATACTGAATTGGTATGAAAATAATGTGCAAATAATTTTAATGGTTCTAAAAATTTTCGTCAGCATGAATGGAATAAATAATTCCAATGGGATGGTAAGTTGAATCAATTTTATAAATGACTATTTTGATTGTTATTTTAACAAAGTATTGTCTGTTGTATTAGAGATAATTTAGCTGCAAACTGTTAGAAATGTGTGACATGGCAGTTTTTCATAGCGATGCAGAACACAGAGGCACTCGAGTCACATCAGTACTGCAGAGGAGGGACGTTTTTCACTGTGCCTAAGCAGAACCAATAATGAATCTCAAACACATCTAATGAGATTCAGCTGGATACAGAATAGAAAAGGAGCCATAGTAAACGAATTGCTTTATTACACCTCAGAGGGTTGTTGCATTGAATTCTCATTTGTGTCCGTTTTTCTAAATGGTTGGACGAAATAGTCTGTTTTCTGTTGGATATAGAATCTAAGTCTTTGTGCTGTTTGCCTAGTAGAAATAAATTGGTTTAAGATTAACTAAATCCTAGACATTTTACAAGCTAATTTGTTGAAGCAAGTAGGAGGAAATATAAGCTGTGCTTTAAATTCAATATTAAATTGACCTTTAGACAAGTAAAACATACAGCTAATTATATATAACGATGTCTGCTTTCAACTAAAATGAGAAGGAAGCTTTTGTAATATGACTTCTCAAAAATATGCTGCAGTGACACATCTTACCCCATGTTCAGACTGAAGATTGTCACCCTGTGCACAATAAAGATTCTGTCTCTAGATTAAATGACACATCTTACCTTAAACTACAGTAATGATTATAAAGCACAAGTATCTGGCACATCTGGAAATTGAGGTCTATTTAGTACATTTTTATATAGCAGTCATACTGATGCCACAGCACTCTTGTGACACATTTTGCTAAGTGGAATACTGCTACAGAAATATTATTTGCACCCACTTTAATTGACTTTTCTAGTTTAAGCTTTTTAATGTTTTTGTGCTTTTTAGCTAGTTGGCATGTAAGAAAATCTCGTTGAGGTGTACCGGGTTCAAGTTTAGCTGTCGACGGCATTTGTGGCATAATTTGATTTGCACAGAAAGTAGTTTTGACTCATCCCTCAGTTTATATGCAAAAATCACCCTGGCAGTAACACTGCCTTTGTGAGTTAACCAAGCTAGTCTAAAAAAATTTATTTATTTATTTATTTTTTATTTGAAGTGGGACTGGTTTTCTAGCCAGATGAGCTTTTGATTATGCGTTACCAATATAATAATGAGTTTTTACCAACAAGTATAATGGCTATACTATTAACCCTCATGTTGTGAATGATCCCCTCCCCCCACCCGGCACCCAAGTGCACCCCCCAGAAAATGCTAATATTATTGCATTGGACTAAAATGTACTGACTTTGCTCACACAGGGAATAACAACTTCCACCAAATTTTTTTTGATAATGTTTCCCCCCCACTTTGTTACCCTTGTGGTGTTCCTGGTCAAAAATGACGTGCTTTGCTTAATTTCTCACCATGCTATATTATTACCAAATATTGGATTAAATCTTTTTATCAAATTGCTTTCTTTCAATTAGCGCGGGTTTTGTATTTCTTTTGAAAACTGATTGATCGTATGCCTCATTGATCTGTGCTCATGTACCTCAGTTTAACAAAGACTGAATCCAAGATTTGACGATAATATAGCATAATGAGAGATTTACTGTTAGTTTTTTTTTAAAGGCTGGCCATTTTTCACCGGGAACACCAAATTATATTTCGGGGAAAAAAAATCAAAACCGCACAAGGGTTAAAATTAGTATCTACCGTATTTTCATTTTAATAACTGAGGAATGAATTGAAATTATTCCACAAATGCTGTTGACAGAGTTTAGCTTGTATAAAACCCAAAACATTTCTTTATTACATCCTGTATATTCTTTAATTAATTTTGTGACATCAGTGCAATGCAAATGGACTCTTGCAGTGTTTAATGACGTGTGCGGCTGTAACTTAAATCATGTTACTCATTTCCGCATTTCCCCTCCCTTTCTTTCTCTCTCTTCTTTTGTTTCAGGTGGATGCACGTAGCATACCAATTCTAGCAAAATGGCAAAACTCATATAGCATTAAAGTCGTTCTTCAAGAGCTAAGGCGTCTTATGATGTCCAAAGAGAATATGAAGCTTCCTCAACCACCGGAAGGACAGGCATACAGTAATTAATTGTAAATGATTGTTATGACCCTCTGTCTTAAACCTTACTCTCTTAGAAATGTCTTGTAAATCGTCAGAAAAAGAAAAAACGAAACAAATTTTGCTCACTCCACACTCAAACAGTCTCCTCTGCGGGAGCACGATTGGACATTTCTAATAGTTTAGCTTGAGAAACAAAGAAAGCAAAACGCTTATATTGTGTGGCACCATGTTCAATTCTGTTTTAAAGTTAAGAGTGCACAAATCTCTCTCTTCCAGTAACATTTACATCGACCACAAGCTTTATGATGATGAACTGAATCCAGCCAGCATAGACGCAGAAAAGAAGGCATGCTAGGTGAGGTTTATACAGATCTGTTCGTTTTAAGTTAAAGTAACAGGACACCAAAAAAAAATATAGGATGCATATACAACGGCATGCTTATTAATAAAAATAAGAGAAAAAAAAAAACTTAAATTGTAAGTTAACTGAACTTTTTTTTGTGTGTGTATCTGAACCCCTCACTGACAATAACGTTAAGGGTCCTAAAAGTGTGCCTGTAGTCTGCTAGTATCGCAAAAGGAGTGGGAGTGGTTCTGAACTTTCTCTTCTGTTTCGTTTTTAGTTTTTAATGTCTGTATTTGACACAATCGCAGTGTGTTTCAGCGCGTTGTAAACGTATGCTCTGTTCTGTTCCGAAATCAAACCGTGCACAAGCATCTGTCGGGTGCATTAAAATATGACTCTCCAACCTGCTATCAGACTCCGTTTGTATACGAGTCCATCACACGCCGCAGAAATATGCTGAGATGTTATTGTACGAATAAAACCGCAAACCCTTGCCATTCAGGGACGGCATTCGGAGAGTGTCCGACTCGCTGTTTTGCATCATTTGAATGACACCGCCTTAGTTTTACAGTGATAGATTCATTTTATACATCAGTCCTACCAGTAAACGCTCACATTGATCTCATATCACTGCAATGTTACTGAACATAAGTGTGTGTTGTTGTGATCCTTAACATTTAAATCGCTCATTACATAAGTTTCTCTGATGCGTTTGAAGATTTTACACACTTCGTAAGGTGACGTACTGTGAAAATCATTTCAAAAGTGAGTTTGAGGTAGGGTGTTTTCAGTAGGAATCACTGATTGTGTCAATGGTAAGGATTTGCTGTGTACTTGCCCTTGCTTAACCACAGTGCTTTATGACTCCACCTGTAACTGCGACAGCATGCTGTTAAGTAGCTTTCATTACGCCACCATCTAGTACTTCAGAAATTATATTATTAGAACCACTGTTATAATCCTTAGGAACTCTAACTTAATCATTGAATTAAATTGTAATTCCAGTGAATGGTGGGGGTTTGTTGTGCTGTTCTTTATTTATGCTTCGGTTGGCTATAGCCTTTTTATTGAAGTCTTTATTAGCGAAAACTAATAGGCAGTTATTGTGCAAATTAATATATGTGGTCTTGACATTTTCAGATCCACAGATGAATCACCCTGTAATGCACATAAGAAACATTTTTTTTCTCCTCCCTGTTCATTTTTGTTAGTACTTTTTTTTTTAAAGACATATAATCAAGTTAAGTTGAATTTGTGACACCGGGGCTATGTTCAGAATAATAAAACAAACATTGTGGAACACACTCGGTTCTTACTCTTGTTATTTTTTGCAGGGTTACTTGGAGTATTTATGGAATTAATATAATTTTTTTTTTAACTACACCACATTTAGTTTGTCGTACTACAAGTACATACATACAGAACCCTCAGTATATGCCTTTATACCTTATCTACCCCTACTAGTATGTACTTTTAAGGTACTAATGTTCATAATATTGGATATTAGATAAAGTCTTTGAGAGTAACACACCAGTGACATGTTGTTGGTGCATATTTTGCACATCTCTTGCCGTATGTTTTTTTTTTGTCTTGTTAAATGTACATCTAACTACATTTGTGTAGTCGCTATTTGTGGTCGATTGACTATCTGTAATGAAAATATCTTGTTTTAAATCAACATCATTAACCATTTTTCTTTCTTTCAAAAATAAATGTTTACTCCTTTACCTTCACCCTTATGTCATTCCAAACCCTTGAGACTTTGGTTAACCCTAAATTAAAAAGCCTGAATTAAATCTGTTCATCACATAAAGTGATCGTGTCTCTTCACGAGACTTTGAATAAACTGCTCAATTCAAATGGATTCACTGGATGATGCCTTTATGACCTTTTTGTATCTTTCAAACTGTTAGTGGAACACTGTACCGCCCGCAGTCCACCGTGTGTTTTTGAGGGTTAACTTCGTGACATACAACTCAAAAAAAAAAAAAAAAGCTAAACATGTCACACATCTTTGGAAAGCTGAGATTTTTGTGAATCAAAAGACCATTTTAAGAGACAATCAACACAGCAGGTGCAATCAGTGTCTTTGTCAGACCACCGACAAGGCTTCATGCTGTGATCCCGTTGTGTTTTCCAGCTAATAGTTCCCAGCTATAGTCATCTGCAGGCATCTGTTTCAAAAAAAATTTTGGCAGAATGTTTTTTTTTTTTCTTTTTCAGTGGGTTCAAAGTTCTATTACTCAATACCAGTAAGACTTGCAGTGATTCTGAGGGTTGTTCTGTTTAGGAACATACCTCAGAGTGTCACCTTTTGAAAGATACCGAAAACCATGCACATACTCCAAATGGTTCAAGAACAGCATGCAATTTAATTTGGGTTTGCCTTTTTTTTAAGTGTTTTAGACACATTTTACAGGAATGCTAAATGGTTAAGTTTTGGACTTTCATTGGCGGGACAGAAAGCTCTCAGGTTTCAAAATATCATAACGTGTTTTGAAGAGTATATAAAGTTGTATGGGTTTAAATGACAGAGCGAGTGAATGATGACAGATTTTTTTTTTTTGGTGAATTAACCCTTTAATGCACTTTTTCTGGTGTTTTTGTGATCTGTTCATAAGTGCATAGAGACAGTTTTTATGATTTTAATCGTTATGGATAAATTCTAGTCCTAAAGTCCTTCGTATTTTTCTTGTTGAATTGCTCCATTTAATTGGGAAATGCATCACACGGTCTCGTCCTTGTGGTTTTAAGCCTTTGGTCCATCATGGAAACATTGTCGCATACATTTTATATTCCCCGTCCATTAAACATTGATTTTGTTTCCACTAAGGGGTCTTGTTAGAGTCAAGATGCTCTTTTCTACAGATTTATCTGGAAAATTGTAGAACCTAAGACATTTGAAATACATTTCACATAAATTCTTGTGTGTTGAGAAGCTCAGCCACATCGTAGGTTGTATTTCTTTCTCTTAACTAAAATCACAAGCCTGACAAGACACAGCCGTAAATTATTTGGACACTTAAGCTACAGTAAAAATGCCTGAATGTCACTTAATTAGATAAATTGAATAAAAACATGTTATGAAAAAAAGTTATTAAACTTGATAAATGGTTCAAAATTAATACATTTAATGAATTTGGACTCTTTCTGGCTGTCTAGAATACAACCACTAAAGATGACCTGGAGACTAGTCGCAAAAGCAAAATGCCTCAAAAAGGGGAAATTCTGAGAAAAGCTTCCGCAGGGACACTTTTAAGCCTTGTGCTGTGCTGGAAATCTTTTTGGAACTGATTGATCATTTGCCTCACTGATCTGAGCATAGGCACCTCAGTTTTTGAGTGAAAAAAGCAATATTTATGGATAATTTTGGAAATATTCTCTTAGTAACTGAGATAAGCTCAGATCAATGGGCTCTTTGATCATTCAGTTCGAAAAATCAATATAAACCCCGTCCTAATTGAACGAAAACAAATTGATAAAAAGACTTGATTCCAATATTTGGTAATAATACGGCATAAGAAATTTATAAGCAATTTTTGTAGGCTGGATATTTTTTGACCAGGTACACCACAAGTGTAACAAGGTGGGGGGAAAAATCCTAAATAAGTAAAAAATTATCCAAGATTTTTTTGGGGGGAAGCTGTTAAAGTAGCTTTAGTCCAATGCGACAACATTAGCATTTTCGAGAAAAAGTAAATCCTCTTCAGGCCAAAATGACCGGAACACAACAAGAGGGTTAAATGTGACTTAACAGGATAGTTCACCCAAAAATGAAAATTCTCTAATCTTTTACTCTCCTTCAAGTTGTTCCAAACCTGTATGAGTTTCTTTCTTCTGTTGAACACAAAAAAAGACATTTTGAATCACGTTGGGAGCCGAACTGTTGACAGTAGCCATTGACTTCCATGGTATGGACAAAATACTATGGAAGTCCATGGCTACCGTCAACTGTTTGGTTACCACCATTCTTCATAATATCTTCTTTTGTGCTGTGTGCTGCTGTGGTTGATGAGGAATGTCTAATGAAGGCTATTATAGATGTTTCAGCATGACCTCAGGATAAAAATGACATCTAGAAAGAGCGTAATGCAATGTCTGAGCGTTCTTTCTCTACGCTTAGATCCTCTTTCAGATGTGAATGTGTTTTGTGAATATGCTGCAGGAAAGCTGCTAGTGCATTTTAATCTCGAGTTTATTGATCTGTCTGTCAAGATCAACGAAACACGTCTGTGTTCTTTGATCCATTCCTGCATGGACCAAGGTTGAGAAAAACTGTCACATCATACCCTTGCTCAGTGCAAAACCCTGCAGGAATTACAATGATCAAACCTGAGCTTTGACTTTTCAAGCATGTCACAAGGAGGCGCTATATGCACAGCCTTGAGGTTCATTCATCTGCTTCTAATTCACAAGGAGCTTCTGTGCATGCAGTATCTTCTGTGATCACTAGAGCGCACTGCCATGACTTTGCATCTGCGGTTGCAGCAGCAATGCATTATTTTTAGGTTTCCAAAAAAGACATGCTTTATTGACCTTGCCAGAGGGAAAGGCGACGACAGAGCGGGAACCAGAGTTGTTGCTCTTGGCCATGTTATGGTGTCTGTGTCTCAGGCTGTGTATAATTGGAGCATTATCCACAACCCTTGTAAGCGGTTTGTCTCTGTCCAAGGGGACTTTTCATCCTGAATTAACCGCTACTGAGAGAGGAAAAGTCCCTTATTAAAGAAAGAACCTTATGTCTGTCAGATGTTAACTGAATTGCTCTGTCATTAAGCTTGTATGGCAAGTGTGACCAAGAAGTCATGTGCCTGAATAATTCATTTTCATTGGTGCAAGCAGTCTTTTAAGTTAGTGTGACAGAATTGCTTTTAAATATAAAAAAGATAACTTCTTGAATACTTTCAGTGATATATACACTTTACTTTAAAGATTACCATGGTGCATGTCTAAAAACATGGTAATATCTGGTGCTTTTTTTGTAATTGAGTTGCATGTTGTACAATACAAAACAATACATGTTTGACAAATAGAATGCATTGGTACAATCATGTTTTTGGGCATGTGCCATTATAGTTTTAGCATGTTTTTGCTAGTAATGGCATTGATGAACAGTATTGCATTATAACTGTTGCATTACATTATTGCATTTCAAGAGATAGTTAAAGCACATTCAAATTGTTAGAAATTAAACTTTTTTTCATATACATATTCATATACAGTACCATAGTAAAATTATTAATTGTTTTTGTTATGTAATGTATTATTTATATGTATGTGTATATATATGTATAATTTTATATAATCTATTAAATTTTTTATTACATTTGATTACTGACATTGCATTTCATTATCTTAACTTTTCTTTGAATATGCATGAACTACATATCTTTTTTAGCATTATATAATGCTTAATGAAAGTCATTATAAAGCGTTGTCAGTGCCAAACTGACAGCAAGCAGACTTGTACAGAATCAAACGTTTGCTCAGACTTGCTAATATGCATGACTGCTCTTTTCTGAGTGTGAGAACCTCTGGCAGATTGAAATCATGTGTGGTTTTTCTCAACTCCCCCTGTCGCCTGTTCTCACTCCTGACTGATGAGATGCAGTTGTAAATATCTGCTGGAGACAGTCTGATGTGTGTTTACTCAATGCTCTGCTGAGCTGCAAAGTAAACCATGACATCACAATGTAATCAATATGAAGCTGCAGGCGTGATGCTTGTATAAGAACAATAAAGCAGTGTAGCCTAAAGTTGATAGCATTGTTAAAATTGATGGAGTAACAAATATTAAATAATGTGTTTGGATAGTGTGGGACAGAACAATGCTTTATAATAGCTTTCATTAGGTCAGAAAAATATATAAACATATATAAATGTGTATGTATTTCATAGATAGATAGTGAGTTATATGTACAATGATAACATTTAAAAAAAATTGGTGAATCTGCTTTGAGGCAATATATTGTGAAAAGTGCAATAGAAATAAAGTTGAATTTAATTGAATTAACTTTCATTAAGTACTGTACAAAATGTTCTATTTTTAGCATATATATAT
>NW_015505449.1:1468999-1472779 GCF_001515645.1 Sinocyclocheilus grahami | reverse complement strand
TGGATTCACTGGATGATGCCTTTATGACCTTTTTGTATCTTTCAACCTGTTAGTGGAACACTGTACCGCCCGCAGTCCACCGTGTGTTTTTGAGGGTTAACTTCGTGACATACAACTCAAAAAAAAAAGAAAGCTAAACATGTCACACATCTTTGGAAAGCTGAGATTTTTGTGAATCAAAAGACCATTTTAAGAGACAATCAACACAGCAGGTACAATCAGTGTCTTTGTCAGACCACCGACAAGGCTTCATGCTGTGATCCCGTTGTGTTTTCCAGCTAATAGCTCCCAGCTATAGTCATCTGCAGGCATCTGTTTCAAAAAAATTTTTGGCAGAATGTTTTTCTTTTTTCTTTTTCAGTGGGTTCAAAGTTCTATTACTCAATACCAGTAAGACTTGCAATGATTCTGAGGGTTGTTCTGTTTAGGAACATACCTCAGAGTGTCACCTTTTGAAAGATACCGAAAACCATGCACATACTCCAAATGGTTCAAGAACAGCATGCAATTTAATTTGGGTTTGCCTTTTTTTTAAGTGTTTTAGACACATTTTACAGGAATGCTAAATGGTTAAGTTTTGGACTTTCATTGGTGGGACAGAAAGCTCTCAGGTTTCAAAATATCATAACGTGTTTTGAAGAGTATATAAAGTTGTATGGGTTTAAATGACAGAGCGAGTGAATGATGACAGATTTTTTTTTTTGGTGAATTAACCCTTTAATGCACTTTTTCTGGTGTTTTTGTGATCTGTTCATAAGTGCATAGAGACAGTTTTTATGATTTTAATCGTTATGGATAAATTCTAGTCCTAAAGTCCTTCGTATTTTTCTTGTTGAATTGCTCCATTTAATTGGGAAATGCATCACACGGTCTCGTCCTTGTGGTTTTAAGCCTTTGGTCCATCATGGAAACATTGTCGCATACATTTTATATTCCCCGTCCATTAAACATTGATTTTGTTTCCACTAAGGGGTCTTGTTAGAGTCAAGATGCTCTTTTCTACAGATTTATCTGGAAAATTGTAGAACCTAAGACATTTGAAATACATTTCACATAAATTCTTGTGTGTTGAGAAGCTCAGCCACATCGTAGGTTGTATTTCTTTCTCTTAACTAAAATCACAAGCCTGACAAGACACAGCCGTAAATTATTTGGACACTTAAGCTACAGTAAAAATGCCTGAATGTCACTTAATTAGATAAATTGAATAAAAACATGTTATGAAAAAAAGTTATTAAACTTGATAAATGGTTCAAAATTAATACATTTAATGAATTTGGACTCTTTCTGGCTGTCTAGAATACAACCACTAAAGATGACCTGGAGACTAGTCGCAAAAGCAAAATGCCTCAAAAAGAGGAAATTCTGAGAAAAGCTTCCGCAGGGACACTTTTAAGCCTTGTGCTGTGCTGGAAATCTTTTTGGAACTGATTGATCATTTGCCTCACTGATCTGAGCATAGGCACCTCAGTTTTTGAGTGAAAAAAGCAATATTTATGGATAATTTTGGAAATATTCTCTTAGTAACTGAGATAAGCTCAGATCAATGGGCTCTTTGATCATTCAGTTCGAAAAATCAATATAAAACCCGTCCTAATTGAACGAAAACAAATTGATAAAAAGACTTGATTCCAATATTTGGTAATAATACGGCATAAGAAATTTATAAGCAATTTTTGTAGGCTGGATATTTTTTGACCAGGTACACCACAAGTGTAACAAGGTGGGGGAAAAAAATCCTAAATAAGTAAAAAATTATCCAAGATTTTTTTGGGGGGAAGCTGTTAAAGTAGCTTTAGTCCAATGCGACAACATTAGCATTTTCGAGAAAAAGTAAATCCTCTTCAGGCCAAAATGACCGGAACACAACAAGAGGGTTAAATGTGACTTAACAGGATAGTTCACCCAAAAATGAAAATTCTCTCATCTTTTACTCTCCTTCAAGTTGTTCCAAACTTGTATGAGTTTCTTTCTTCTGTTGAACACAAAAAAAGACATTTTGAATCACGTTGGGAGCCGAACTGTTGACAGTAGCCATTGACTTCCATGGTATGGACAAAATACTATGGAAGTCCATGGCTACCGTCAACTGTTTGGTTACCACCATTCTTCATAATATCTTCTTTTGTGCTGTGTGTTGCTGTGGTTGATGAGGAATGTCTAATGAAGGCTATTATAGATGTTTCAGCATGACCTCAGGATAAAAATGACATCTAGAAAGAGCGTAATGCAATGCCTGAGCGTTCTTTCTCTACGCTTAGATCCTCTTTCAGATGTGAATGTGTTTTGTGAATATGCTGCAGGAAAGCTGCTAGTGCATTTTAATCTCGAGTTTATTGATCTGTCTGTCAAGATCAACGAAACACGTCTGTGTTCTTTGATCCATTCCTGCATGGACCAAGGTTGAGAAAAACTGTCACATCATACCCTTGCTCAGTGCAAAACCCTGCAGGAATTACAATGATCAAACCTGAGCTTTGACTTTTCAAGCATGTCACAAGGAGGCGCTATATGCACAGCCTTGAGGTTCATTCATCTGCTTCTAATTCACAAGGAGCTTCTGTGCATGCAGTATCTTCTGTGATCACTAGAGCGCACTGCCATGACTTTGCATCTGCGGTTGCAGCAGCAATGCATTATTTTTAGGTTTCCAAAAAAGACATGCTTTATTGACCTTGCCAGAGGGAAAGGCGACGACAGAGCGGGAACCAGAGTTGTTGCTCTTGGCCATGTTATGGTGTCTGTGTCTCAGGCTGTGTATAATTGGAGCATTATCCACAACCCTTGTAAGCGGTTTGTCTCTGTCCAAGGGGACTTTTCATCCTGAATTAACCGCTACTGAGAGAGGAAAAGTCCCTTATTAAAGAAAGAACCTTATGTCTGTCAGATGTTAACTGAATTGCTCTGTCATTAAGCTTGTATGGCAAGTGTGACCAAGAAGTCATGTGCCTGAATAATTCATTTTCATTGGTGCAAGCAGTCTTTTAAGTTAGTGTGACAGAATTGCTTTTAAATATAAAAAAGATAACTTCTTGAATACTTTCAGTGATATATACACTTTACTTTAAAGATTACCATGGTGCATGTCTAAAAACATGGTAATATCTGGTGCTTTTTTTGTAATTGAGTTGCATGTTGTACAATACAAAACAATACATGTTTGACAAATAGAATGCATTGGTACAATCATGTTTTTGGGCATGTGCCATTATAGTTTTAGCATGTTTTTGCTAGTAATGGCATTGATGAACAGTATTGCATTATAACTGTTGCATTACATTATTGCATTTCAAGAGATAGTTAAAGCACATTCAAATTGTTAGAAATTAAACTTTTTTTCATATACATATTCATATACAGTACCATAGTAAAATTATTAATTGTTTTTGTTATGTAATGTATTATTTATATGTATGTGTATATATATGTATAATTTTATATAATCTATTAAATTTTTTATTACATTTGATTACTGACATTGCATTTCATTATCTTAACTTTTCTTTGAATATGCATGAACTACATATCTTTTTTAGCATTATATAATGCTTAATGAAAGTCATTATAAAGCGTTGTCAGTGCCAAACTGACAGCAAGCAGACTTGTACAGAATCAAACGTTTGCTCAGACTTGCTAATATGCATGACTGCTCTTTTCTGAGTGTGAGAACCTCTGGCAGATTGAAATCATGTGTGGTTTTTCTCAACTCCCCCTGTCGCCTGTTCTCACTCCTGACTGATGAGATGCAGTTGTAAATATCTGCTGGAGACAGTCTGATGT
>NW_015505449.1:1436354-1468719 GCF_001515645.1 Sinocyclocheilus grahami | reverse complement strand
GTGTGTGTGTATATATATATATATATATATATATGCATTGTGTAGTTTTATAACAAATGTTTACTAAATTAATATACTTTTGTTTTTTATATGTATTTGTGCAATTCAAACTTTCTTGAATGTGAATTTATTGGTCTGTTAATAATGCATGATGACTGACTGCTAAGTTATCATGTGACGTGACGTGACATGTGGCCAAGTATGGTGACACATACTCGGAATTAGTGCTCTGCATTTAACCCATCGAAAGTGCACACACACAGCAGTGAACACACACGCACCGTGAACACACACCCGGAGCAGTGGGCAGCCATTTATGCTGCGGCACCCGGGGAGCAGTTGGGGGTTTGGTGCCTTGCTCAAGGGCCCCTCAGTCGTGGTATTGAAGGTGGAAGAGAGCACTGTACATTCACTCTCCCGGAACGAGATTCGGACCCACAACCTTTGGGTTACGAGACCGACTCTCGTACCATTAGGCCACGACTTCCCCAGAAGATTGCACTTCGCCTGAACAGGGACTTGAACACTGGACCCTCAGAATAAAAGTCTGATGCTATACCGACTGAGCTATCCTGGCTCTTAATATCATAAAGTTATTATGAAGTGTTGCCCGAAAGCTTTTTGTCCTGAAGTTTCTCTTTGTCAGTAAACGCAACAAGGCAAAGAAAATATATATTCATGCTGAGGAGAAAGGAGAAGAACAAATAAGCTGTATACGGATCCCATTCCAAGTTATTTATTCAGAGGGCAAAGCCAGCAGACTTTGTGTCTCTGGCTTGTGAGCGCTATTAAATTACCGCGGGATGTTTTTAATTACCGCCCATAAATGGAGCAACACAGCCGGCTCAGAGTGCTTCAGTTCTGCTGGGGAGGCCGGCCTCGGTCCCCCCTCGTCCCGGTGGTCTTCCTGTGTGTTTGTCTGTGTGTGTTTATGTAGCCTAATGTAAGTGTTAGAAAGTGTGCTCTTTTTTTAGGGAATAGTGAGCATTCACGCTGCTGCTGGAAGGGAGGAAATAGCTAATAAAACAAGGGTGAAAACGGAGAGAAGGGGAAGCAAGGAAAGTGGGACGGGGTGGGAGCGGGGCTCTGATCCACTTAATTGCTCTTAAATTAAAAGAGTTTTGGCTTCTTGCGCACTGTGTTTAAGGAAATTTAAACGCAATCCCAGATGTACAGCCGCAAAGCGTCACTCTCACTGGCCCTGCAGGCTGTAATCCGTCTCCGGCGCTGGTGCCATCAGTAATAGCACTTGTCGCCAGTAGAATTGCTGTTAACGTCTCTTTTGAAACCTCAAATCTGGTGCCATATATTTTCTGGAGCTGTGTATGTCGAATCAGACCCGGCTACTTACAGTTTGTTTGACCTTATTTTACACACAGGGCCTTTTAAAGCGGAGAGAGTCAGTAAATCTCTTGTTAATGTTCGCTATTAGTATATGAAACATTTTTTGGTGTCGATATCAGCAGTTTGTCTTTTGTGAGGCATGACAGACAAATGGACCGGCACGTCAAGTCAATTCGAAATGCTTTTGATAAAGCTCAAAGCAAGACTGAGCCATCAAATGACATTGTGCTGTGCTTTTGTCAAAAGCAAGACTGCAGAAATGCACTGTCGCTAGTCATAAAAATCATCAGGATAACTATGTAGTGTGCATGGCCTGAATGAACTTTCTCTGTCATCATTTAATCATGCCGTCATGTCGTTCCAAACCTGTATGACAGACTTTCTTGAAGTAAAAAACACACACACACAATATATTTTGAAGAATGGGATTGTGCCATTAAAGCCATTATGTTTTTATTCAGGTAACTAACTAAATATTTTAACTAACTTTAAAGGGATAGTTCACCCAAAAATGGAAATGTGTGATCATTAACTCACTCTCATGTCATTTCAAACCTGTATGACTGACTGACTTGTGGTGGAACACAAAAAGTAGATATTCTGAAGAACATTGGGAACCAAACAACATTGACTTTTATTGTATACTGTAAGAAATGATTTTTCAAAGTTCTACATAATAAACAAGAAAAGCTATTTTTGAAGAAAACCTGAAACCTATTACAAGGAAATGTCATCTACATCAAAATTTCACATTTAATTTAACATTACTTGTAATTTCTGTAAGTATTTTGAAATTTACTAGCAGTTAATTAAGTGAAAATCATTTCTAAATCAATTTCTTTCAGTATATAGATAAAAATAGAATTTGATTACACTTTATTTTATGGTGTCCTTGTTACTGTGTGATTATATGTAATTAAGCAATTACATGACATTTAAGTACTGAGTAATATTAATTAACTACTTTATGGTTAAAGTTAGGATGAGGGTTAGTTGCATGTAGTTATGCACAATTTATTGTTATTACTTTAGTAAGTACATGTGACGTCTAACAAGGACACTATAAAATAAAGCGATACCAGAATTATTTATTTACAGGTGACCTATAACTTTTTACTACTATAACTAAATTGCACAGTAAGATTCCCTTCAAACTCTTGCTGCATCATGACAGTAGTCGAACTGAATGAGAAAACTTTGCACTAATACTTGGCATAGTGCACCTTCTGGCAACTTGCGTTCCATTATAATCGGCGCCTAACAATATTTTTGCAAAATTGATGCTTGGATCATAAATTTACCTGGTTGTAGTTTTAAATTAAACTTAAATATTACACCTGAATGATGTCGGTGTTCAACGATTGTTGTGTTCCAAGAGGTTCCCAATCAACTGCATTGGAGACCAGAATGGGACTTCCAGTGCCTTGATAACTGGCCATTCTTCACAGGCTCCAGTGGAACAGCCGTAAACCTGCAGAGGTCGGACTAGCGGACAAATGTTGTGGTGACAGACTGGCTGTAAAGACAGTTGGTCCCTGTTGGTGCTGTTGTGGCACAGGCTGCAGAAGTAGTCCACAGGATGTAGGACAATACCGGGAAGGAAAGAGGAGGCAGTGAGAATAAGGGACATGAACCTGCCAACCTGTGAAGCCCTGATACAGACAATATCACTTTGCATGACTTGAGCATTAGAGCTTCATTGAATGCATTCCACTTCCTTTAAAGGCTAGAACCATAACTTAGGTGTCAAGTTATATATTTTATCCATTCACACATTCAAAAGTGTGACCTTGGTGTTTCTGGTGGATTTTACTGAATTACAATTCGAAGAAATTCAAGAGGCAATGGCATTCTGGAAAATTAAGTGTTCTTTCAGCTTTGTCAATGCAGTTTTTGTACATTTCTGTTTGTTTGTTTATATCCATTTGGCCTATAAAACCTTCAAACCTTTTAAACTTATTTACACTTTCAGGCAAGCCATAATTTAAAGTTTGCTTGATGAACCTTCTTTTTCTAGTTAAATATTACACCCATTTATTTCTTGTGAATTCCCACTTATTTAAAGGGGTCATATGATGAGATTTCAATTTTTCCTTTCTCTTTGGATTGTTACAGGCTCTTGTGCATAAAGAAGATCTGTAAAGTTGCAAAGACTAAAGTCTCAAATCCAAAGAGATATTCTTTATAAAAGTTAAGAGTCAACCCCGCCTACCTAAAACGGCTCGTTCTAACACGCCCCCACATGTCTACATCACTGTGTGGGAAGATTTGCATAACGCCGCGCAAATGTTCACGCAAAGAAAGAAGGCATAACTTTTATTCTCGCTGTATTATTGTTGCCGCCGCCGCCATGTCATGAAGGCGCTGTGTGTTTCGTTGTGAAAGCGAAACTACTTTGTTTGGCCTTCCAAAAGAGGATGATATCTGCTTCGTCATGCCTAGAGCTGATCAGTGCTGGTCGCTGAGGAAATACATCAACTTCGTGCTGTTGATCGCCGGATCGGCTTTCACCGTGGACGAAGCGGAGTCCAGCCCGGGGTCGTCACGTGGTTGCCGCAAGCCCGCCGGACTCTCCTTCGTCGAATCCACCGGCCGCGCCGTTCTCAAGCCCGCCGGCCTCCGCTCACTCTAGCCCCCGGCCGCCGCTCCCTCAAGGCCGTGGTGTGTGACGCTATGTTTCATTGTGAAAGCGAAACTACTTTGTTTGGCCTTCCAAAAGAGGACACAACTAGAAATCAGTGGTTAAGTTGTATTTACAACACTGTTCCAGAACACTTCAACCCAAATATTCAGATGTGTGCAGCACATTTTATGGAGGACTGTTTCCTGATCCTGGGAGAGTAGACTACAATGCCGGCTGTTCTGACTCACAGACTGCAAGTACGTTTTTTATATTTAAAGAATTTGCCACTGATGATTAAAACGCGCGTTTTTTGGGCAGTGTAGAGTAGGGCTTGTTGTTTGTCATTTCTCCGATCACAAATGCAGACATGGTTTTATGTTTACGCGGCGCGATGCAACACATAAAAAGACAGTATAAGTCATTATAATCCATAATTATGTCCCCACTGGATGAAACAAATGCCTCGTTTATAATGGCTTTTAATATTTTTGTCTCTGTGATTAGCTGGCCAATCACAGCACACCTCGCTTTTCAGAACGATGAGCTTTGTAAAAATCGGCGCGTTTCAGAAAGGCGGGGCATAGAGGAGAAACAATAATGTACAGTATGTGGAAAATAATGCGTTTTTTTTTTACCTTAAACCGCATAAACACATTTCATTACACCAAATACACAAAATAATATTATTTTTAGCAGCATCATATGACCCCTTTAAATTCAAATTCGAATTGCATTCCATTTGCTACCTTAAACGAATATATGTGTTCTAAAAGTGACTCAAAATATCAAATATGTTTGATTTCCTCTGACTGGATGAAATCATAGTCTATAGTTAAATAATAAGAGTCTGTGTCCATCATACCCAGTATTATTTTCCAAGACCTGCAGGCAGACTTCTTAGACTGTAAATTGGGGCAGAAATCTGAAAAAAGTGGCCTTTAACTGAATTGGAATTTTAAAAACATTCAGTGCGCTTAATTGTCAATTTAACATTGAATAGTGCCCAACCCTGTTACTGCTTGAGCTTCATGTTTATGTGTAGGCCCTTGAGTATTGAGGTTTGCCATGATGCAAAAGTGCAAATTATGTATGTTCAGTGGTACTGTGTGCTTTAATACATGAGTCAAATATTCGCATGTTTATTTGCGTGAATGTTTTTGGCCTAACGGTTGATTGGAAGCTTTGCCCCATAAACATCCACAACAGGTGAATCTTTCTAAAGGGGCCTTCAAATGATGGAGAGTCATCAAATTTGTGGTTTTTATTGGTGCATATTGGCTGTATGTATCAGTAACGGTATTAGATTTCATTCATCGTTCATCTCTCTGTTTACTCTCGAAAGACTAATGAAAGCATGTCAGTTTTCTGTGTTTTGAAAAGTAGAAAAGCGGCCGCAGTGGTGTTTCCTCTGAGGTTTTGGATGACGTTCCTCACCTTTGGATGGGACGGAGCTAGTCTCGGCGCAGACGAGAAATGGAGTGTGGGATGTTTCAGAGGCTCCTGCGGCCTTGAGACGCGGCATAGCTCTGGAATGAGCTCATGTGTGCGGCCAGTTAGGTCTTTCTCAGCACTGTCAATGTCCAACTACAGCATCTTCCAGACGTGTCCATGCAGATTGTGCTCGCTGTACCTCTCGCTCTTATTCCATTAGGAGGTGTATATGTTTGGGCAACAATTTCAACTGAATTTATGATGGGTGACCCATACACCCCCCTTCACCATTCATCAAGAATGAATTATTTCGTATGCATGATTTTAATCAGCCATTTAATGAATGAGAGGTGTTCACTCTCTGTGAATTTATATAGATTTTATTATTATTGTTCAATTTTACAAACTGACCTAAATTGCATTCAGGGCATATATACATTTGAATAAAAAATTGCAGGCAACATAATTAAGTGCAATATTTTATCAGTTCATGCATTGCCTGATAATCTAACCAGTGACCTTTCTGTTGATAGTTCAGCTCTGTTTACTATTTGTTCGATAGGACCAGTTTTTAGATTTAATAGTCAAGACACAATGTCAGCAGTATTAAGATGTAGTTTTAAGTATTTTATCATGTGATATTTACTATCAATTATTATTACAATTATATTTAATCATTTTGCAGTTTATTTTAAAATTAATTATAAATTATATTTTATTATTTTACCATTTTTTATTCTAAATTGAATTATTGAGTTGAGAAATTGAAATTGAATAATTGAATATATGAGTTGAGACTATACATAGCAATGAGATCTTAGTAATTGCATAGCAAGACCCTATATATATATATATATATATATATATATATATATATCACTATATATTTTCTTCTGAAAATATTCCAGTTATTCCACAGTCAACAGCCAAAAGATAATGAAAAGCCATGCTAAAGATGCTAAACTCGAGTATGCCAAGCAAACAATTGTACTGTTTCTTTATTCTTGCATGGAAGCAAACATAGATTAAAGGCATCAGAAGGTTTCTTGCTCTCCTAACCCAGCTCTGCTCTGACATGAAATGTATCCCTGATAATGCAAACTGGGAACAGAGGAGCCAGAAATAACTCCTCACACAAGATGTGGAAGCGATTAGCACCAAGTCTGTGTGTGTTTGTGTATGTGAGTTAAAGGCAGTTGTCGGTCGGCAAAGTGGTTATGAGCGACGCCAGCAAGCGTGAGCTGTGTGTGTGTGTGGGGAAGTAGTGGGGGTGTCTGGTTTTGTGCAAAATAACTCATAAAAGTCACATTTGTTAGTGATGCATGAGGAAGTGAAGGCAGCTTTGGCACATGTGTCTGTGGTGCTAAATTAACTGTTAACACAAATAATCAAAGTGCAGGGCCCATTGAGTACTGGCGCCAGTCGAACAGGAGGAGGGGCCCCGGGCTCCGAAACTGTACCTAAAGCAAGGGCGTTGTGTGCGTCCGTTCCCCTCCGCCACTGATCCCGGATCAGTGATATCAGTGTCCCTTCCTGGAAAGGTGGTTGGCCCCGAGCGCCTTTGACTTTCATGGCAGGTGGAGGGCTTTCTCTATTCTGAGGGACTTTCACAGGATGGAAGTGCTTACAAAACAGGGCCGTCTGCACCTCTGTCAGAGGAAAAGCTCCGTCACACTCCTTCTTTCCAGCTATTGTTGCTCCGAGAGCCGCGGTTCGATTTAGATTGCGGCTTTTGTGCTCACGGGGCTCGGAATGGCACAGGACGTGACGTTAGGAAGAGGTGCTCAGAGCGTCGGATCTTTCTAATCAATGGGGTGTAATTGTTACTCTTCTGAATAACAGATTAGCGCGAATGCCGAGTCAGAAAGCCAACTGTCAGAATGTAGGATAATTATGCAACAAGATTAGCCAAAAATAAAACGAATAATTCCTCTCTGAATGCTGGATGTTTCTTTTGTTTCTCTTACACAATGGCCCGAAAAAGTATTTTGACAGTTAAACCACTTAAAATGTATGAATGGCATCTGCAAAGAGCTTTTCTTCTCATATTTCTTCATATTTTTTCTCATTTAGTGGATGTGTGACGTCACTTCTCCTAAAGTTCACACAAGGTGTAGTTCATCACATTAAAGGAATAGTTCACCCAAAAAATGAAGATTTGCTGAAAATGTACTCACCCTCAGGCAATCCAAGATGTAGATGACTTTGTTTCTTCATCAGAACAGATTTTTTTTAAATTTAGCATCACATCACTTGCTCACCAATGGATCCTCTCCAGTGAATGGGTGCCGTCAGAATGAGAGTCCAAACAGCTGATAAAAACATCACAGTAATCCACACCACTCCAGTCCATCAGTTAACATCTTGTGAAGTGAAAAGCTACAGTGCCTTGCACCAGTATTCATTTTTTTCACATTTTATGTTATGTTGCTGCCTTATGTTAAACTGCTTTAAATTACTTTTTTCCACATCAATCTACACTCCATACACCATAATGGTAAAGCAAAAAACTGTTTTTTAACATCTTTGTAAATTTATTAAAAATGAAAAACTTAAATGATTCCATTGCATAAGTACTCATACCCTTATCTGGGACAGTTGAAATTTAGCTCAGGAGCATTCATATTGCTCGTAGATGTCACTACACTTCAAATGAAGTTAACCTGTGGCAAATTCAATTGAATGGGTATAATTTGGAAAGGCACACACGTCTTAATTAAAGGTCTAACAGCTGAGAATGCATATCAGAGCAAAAACCAAGCCCCGAGGTCAAAAGAACTGCCTGTAGAGCTCAGAAACAGGTTTGCATCAAGCCACACACCTGGGGAAGAGTTTCGAGAAAAAAAATCTGCTTCATTGAAGGGTCACAGAAGCATGTAGTCTCTGTTACCCTTAATGGAAGACGTTTGAAACAACCAGGACTCTTCAGAGCTGGCCTCCTGGCCAAACTGAGCAACTGATGGAGAAAGGTTTTGGTTAGTGTGGTGAACAAGAACCTGATGGTCACTCTAGTTGAGCTCCATGATCATATGTGGAGATAGGAGAAATCTACAGAAGGGCAAACATCACTCCAACACTCCACCGATCTGTGCTTTATGGCGGTGTGGCAAGACTCAATCTTCTCTTCAGTGTAGACACATGAAAACACAATTGGAATTTGAAAAAAGGACCTAAAGGACCCTCAGACTGTGAGAAATGATATTCTCTGGTCTGATGAACCTCAATTCCAAGCATCATGTTTGAAGGAAACCAGCTCTGCTCATCACCTGCAGAGTACCATCCCAAAAGTAAAGTGTGCTGGTAGCAGCCTCATGCTGTGGGGCTGTTTTTCAGCGACAGGGTCTGAGGGACTCATCAGAGTAGAAGAAAAGCTCAATGCACCAAAATATTGAGATAGCCTTAATGAAAACCCAGCCCAGAGCATTCAGAACCTCAGACTGGGCAGAAGGTTCACCTTCCAACAGGACAGTGACCCTAAGCACAGAAAGAGTCAATTATAGACAACTCTGTGAATGTCCTTGAGTGGCCCAGCCAGAGCCTGAACTTGAACCCAGTCAGTTTTTTACCATCTTACACTTAAATAGTTTAATTTTGAACAATAAGTTGTTTTAAAACTTAATATGCCTTTTTTGTAACATGTTTTACTTGTACTTTACAACTTGCAATTGTGAGATATAAACTCACATATTTTTTTTTTTTTATTATTATATTGCTAGACAGAATTGGGATTTCATATGTTAATACATTTTTAACTGTGATTTTAATGTACAAATACTGTTTGGGGCCATTGTATATTCTCAAAATCTAGGCTCACAGTCTGCTCTAATGTCACATTTTATGTGTGCTTTATAAATTATGTCCAGACTAGATTCTCTCCTTGTGGACACAGTCATTTTGTTTGTATTTTAAGACTGAAAGAAACTTGCAAGAGGTCAGATTAGGAGGAGTTTATGCATCAGTCATGTCTGAGGGCACATTTTGGGTCTGGGTCAGTTTCCTGTGTCTGGACGGCCCCACACCTCATTTGTAAAGAGAGCCAAGTGGCTCCAAACCCAATTAGGCTGTGACGTTACAGTCTTTCTCTGGTCTGATATATTAATGGTATTGAACTATATGTTATTCTGAGATTATGCATATATATATATATATATATATATATATATATATATGCGGGTTTCTCTTTGTCCACTTGCGGAGTGAATCATTAATATATGTATAGCATATGCATGATTTTAGTACTTCTAACGTTATTTTTAATTTGTAATTGGACAGAAGTGTCTACAAAATGAATAGCCTACATGTCGGGTTTTCTTTCCATATAGCTTATACTTCTACTTGTTTAAAAAGTTTTTATTCATATTTTTATGCATGCATATATACAAACATAGTTGACTAAACTGACTAAAAAAATAAAATAAAAAATCCTATTGTGATGCACAATTTTTTCTTTTCAAGTTTTTAATCTAATACTTATATTTTTGCATTGATTTAGCTGAGCAGGATGTGTGGCGTTTATATCATCAGATATTGTGTGCTCTCACAGCAGCTCTGGCCAGTAAAAGCAGGTCTTTCGCCGCAGTGCGGTAACAGTGAATTCAGGCACATTGATGTAGAAAGTGAGTTTTAGAACAATGTGCTGAAAAAGGCAAATTATGCTGCAGCGCTCTGTGACATCAGTGCAAAAACAGTTTGGCTCCCCCGATACTCCCCGTTTCCCATGAAGCCTCAGAAAGTGGGCAGCAGTCTGCACTTGCCTGGCGCCACAGTCATCATGCATGTCAGTCATTTGCGAAAGTTTCTGTTTTCCTTAGAGGATGAGCTAAGCTCCTCCTTTAGCCCTAACGATTTATTTTAGGCTCCGCCGTCCAAGACGAAATTCTCCCCCCAAAATACACACACACACACAACCTTCCTTCAAATCAGCGTTTACCTTGGCCTTGTTGTTTCAATGTGAACCAATCGTCTGAGCCGCTGTATGGAATGTCCCATGAGACTCTGCCTGCTATCCCAATAGAGCCATTCATTCTGAGGACACAAGCGCAACATCTGGTTTCCATTAATCCTCATACAATAGTTCTCATCCAGTCTAAGCACTGCTTACTAGGACAAGAGGGGATCCAGTATGCTTGAAAGTCTCTCTATTATAGTCATCAGATGCGATAACCAGTTAAAAGTGAGCGAGACCTCCTACATCACCTAAAGTTTGAGTGTTAACCTGGTTATAATTGAATGTGATATCTATTTTAAGAACGCTGACCGTAATACTCGTGCTAGTACTGACAGATGTGAAGGAATACTACAGGTGTTGTACAGGAACCTTGGGATGTATTATAAAACTATTGACACACTTTCAGAAATCCAATGATTTCCATCTGTGAAAGCTTTTAAAAGAGATCCAAGAATCTGAGATAGCAACCTCTCTCCTGTTATGACTTCATAGGATTTACTGTAATGTAGGATTACAGTGCTTTTCAACCGGTTTTGTTTCAGGACTCTGATTACACATTGGGCCCATGTGGAACAGTGCCAAATTTATTTATTGTACATGTATAAAAAATTATGTAATATGTATAATTGAAATAAATGTAACTTGTTTTCATTAACTTGAATTTTAATTTAATATCCCATATACTGTATATATTATGTTTAATACATTCATTTAGTTATATGTATCTTGTTTTCATTTTAATTAATATTTTAATCATTTTGTGGGACAGTGACAAAATTATTTATTTTACAGTATATATATATATATATATATAATAATTTGTTATATATAAATAATGTAATATATTTACAATATTTTTATTTTAACTAAGTACATTTTCTTATATAAAAATATTTATAATATTATGTAATATATACATATTTATATGATATATTTAATATAATTTATATATTTTTTTATATTTTTATATATAATTGTGTATATATATTAATATAATAATTAAATACAGGCTTCTGTGAGTAATGTAGTTAACAATTGTAATTATCATTTATATAGGGTTGTAAAAATTAATTTTTTATATACATAATAATCTCAGACAATAATTTACCATGCATAACACATTTTTATTCTTGTTGCATGTAGTCTGAATTATAATTTCTGTTATGCTGTATAGTTTTATTCATATATTTTGTGAATGAGAGTATGTCACACACAATCTGTCTATGTTAGCATCAATATCATTTGTCTAATTTACAGATGAATTTGCACCAGACCATAAATTGATATGTCTCTGAAGGTACAGTTTATATGCATTTGAATTTCTACAGTACGTGAACAAGATACATTTCAGTTTTTAAACTCAGTGGAACTTCTGGAGTTAAAGCAGAAACATTATAAATACAGAAGAGAAAGAAAATTTGTCTCTGCCTCTCTTGGTTTTTCAAAGTCAGATCAGAACAAAGCTGTGGCGCAAGTTCTTGCTGAAGTTGCACCTAAAAATCTAAATAGCCTGTAATTATGAATGAGGACCTGACACTGAGCCGCTGCGAGCTGGATGCCTATAAAAGGAATCGGTCGATTTCAGCTCTGCCTGCGGGGTCATTACTTGTTCTTATACACTTCATTTTTATGTCACGTTGTGCCCCTTTGCTCTCTCTGTGGCTGAGTCACATTATAATGTCTTTTACTATGTGTGCATTTGTATAAAGGTCAAACAGCCTTGTTATATTACCTGAACGAATGCTTAGGGATCTTATATGTTTAGTTTTAGTTAAAGGGGTCATATGATGCGATTTAAATTTTTCCTTTCTCTTTGGAATGTTACAAGCTCTTGGTGCATAAAGAAGATCTGTATCGCAACAACTAAAGTACATGTTTTAAAAATGTACAAGATGTGATTATGCAGCAACTCGTCATATCAGCCATCACTGAAGGTTATTGTAAGAAAGGTAGTATTGTGTCTTTAGTTTAATGATGTGACTCTCAAAGATTATTTCTTACACTTATACTTTTGTTTGCAATTTATGTATACAATTTATTATACCTATATTTTGACTTATTTTAAAGAATTTACGGTTGCCTGTCTGAGTAGTTTCTAGTGTGTTGTCAGGGGGTTGCTAGGGTGTTCTTGGTAGTTGCTAGGCTGTTGATAGAGTGTCCTGGTTGGTTGCTAAGCTATCAGCGTCAGAATTTTTGCCCTTTATAGTGCATATTTTCTTGTAAATACGAACTGTTTTTTATTGTAATATATGATACGGATATGCTGTTCCTGTTAGTGGCAGATGATCTTATTTTGCTAGCTGCTCTCTGCAATTGTTATTTATGTAGTGAATGTATAAAGTGTCTTGGTGTGCTGTAAATCATGGGTTAAGAAGATCACCTATTGGAATTTCTGTGAGCTCTTAGCATTTAACCTTTGACCCCTGAGAATGCTGGTGCAAGCACAACTTTTTAAAAACATGTTTCTATATTTGTTTATGTACACCGAAACTACAAATAATTTTAGTTACTGTACATTTACACTTATTTTCATGCATTTAGCATATGCAAATTATAATCTATTACAGATTCCAAATAACACAACAAAAGTTGTAGTTTGTAACGTAATCCATTACATTACACATTTTTGGTAATATCATTGGACTACATTTGATTACTTTTAGATTACTTTTGACCTAACTTTATTAACAACATGAAATGCATTAACCATTATACGTCAAGGTTTCCCAAACTGGGGTTGGTTATTTTAATTGAATTTCTTATGAATAATTTATTGCTATTATGTGAATAATATGCAGTCATGTAATCAATAAAGTAACTGTAGTCTGATTACAAGTATTTTAAAATGTAATATAATCTAATTACAAGTGCTTAATTTTTGGAATCTGATTACTTAATCCAGATTACATGTAATCAGTTACTACCCAGCACTGTGTTGGTGTGTGTATGTGTGTGTGTGTGTATATATATATATATAATAGCTAACTGTAGGTGTATTTTAACATTGTAATCTCTTACTTTTTGTTTTCTAAGGTATTCTCAGCCAACACCAGCACTTGGTAGATCACACATATGTTACATATCCGCAATCCATTAAACAAAAACGCTATTACACCAACTTCCACATACACCCCAGATACCGTGCAAAACATTGGCGCAGTAAATTCCATTTTTACCATTTCACATCCAGCACAGTGGAAAGAGATACAGGCAGCCAATTAGTCGTCATGATCTAATGGCCGACCATCACAAAAGAGCACATTTAGCTCTCAATGGCACAATTAGAGAGCTCATGGCGAGCTGTTAAGGTCAGGTTGGTGTGAGAGGCAAGTGTTTTATAGGTCATTTGGGAGCAGGGGCTTGGAGACGGGCTCACAGTGGGGGCCGGCGGAGCGGCTTGTAAACGTGACAGAGTCTGCCGCCAGGGCTGTGCCACACAACAGGCCTGCTTTTCACAGCATGCAGTGTGGAATGCATGTGTGCTGGGGGTGAAGGGGTGAGGAGAAGTCACAGAAAGGGCAGAGGAGATGTGCTTGGAGGGGGGAGAGAACCAGCTTTACCATCAAAGCCGCCTTTGAACGACTGCTCTGTGCTGTCAGATGATTCTGAGTCACTATCAGGCACTGGGTAAAGACATTTACCCCCCACAGTCGCTCCGGAAATAGGTCTGTGCGAATTGTCATGTGTGACAGATACAGAATGCTTGTTTGTGAGCTAATCAGAAAAAAAAAATTATATTATTAATGTTCTACGCTCATGTAGTGTTTTTGATGGCTTTTTGATATCATGCACAAAAATGGCAACAGCTGGCTGAAATGGTGCTACACTGATTTTAGGACTGAGAGGTGGAAATTAAGATGCTAGGCTGATAAAATGAGCATTTTAAGGAAGGTTTAATAGGTGGATTTGCCAAAGTTGTCCAGGTTAGTGACATCAAATATTTAAATATTCAGAGTTAACGGCATGCACTGTAAACTAGATATTCCCTACAGTGTAATTGAAACAATCAGTAGGTTTTACTTTTGGATTGATCACAAAGTTTATTTATTATTGTAGTTTTTAATTTATTTAATATTTATTTATTTATTTTATAATTATTTACTTTTATTTATATTGATATTATATTATGTTTTTATTTATATATAATTTTTATTATTTATTATATTTTGTCATGTTTATCTGTCATTTTGGTAACACTTTACTTAAAGCCTTTATATATAATGCATTCTAACTGTGGTTGCAATTATTTATGAAAAGATATATTGCATTACAATGTACATTATGAATACCTTTATAACGCATTATACATAAAGGCTTTAAGTGTTTATAATTTCTTTATTTTTCACTATTGCAATTTAATTTTATGTTTTTTTTCTTACTATTATGTTTGTCTTGTCTATAATGCATGTTTTTTGTGAAGCTAAAGATATTTTTTCAATAATGTTCAGTGCTGTCAGATAACGCCGCCCAAAGAGTACATTAAATCAAAACAAAAATTGTGATTGATCTCTCCAAATGTCAGTCAGTCACACCCTACCTGTATTAGTAGACAGTTCTTGGCCAAAATAAGCACCAAATGGACTAGCCTTGATACCAATGTTATGTGAAACTGTCATGACGGTATTACCAGTTGTTTTGAGATCATTGGAGTACAATGAAATATGGTAATCATCTAGTAGCATAGTTTTAAAAGTACGGATCTGATTCCATCACTGGATCACCACAATGCATTTGTAATGGTACCAAAAATAGTCCAACACGTTCCTTTTCATCAGTGGCTGTATGCATGACTTGTTTTATTGCCAGCGCTAAACAGCGCTAAGGATCACTTATGGAAGTAAAAATTCTTGGGATTGTCATGGCCAAGGGATAATAACCGGGAGAGGTGTACAATTTGTACGAGCAACAGGGAGTCGGGTTTATGACAGTGCTGCTTTCCTCAAGCCATTACAGTCTGGTTTTATAAGCGTCTTAATGGAGCATAACTGGATCCTTAGCTGGAGGTAATTGCTATTATTCATGCTGAATAGTTTATTGTTCGGAACTGTGGTCTGGACGGTGGTAACAAAGCGACATTGTGAGGTGATACATCTACTAGATGAGTAAAGAGATTAGATCAAGATAACACCACAGTGTTTATTACGATCACAATAATAATCAGAGCCTGTAAAGATATTCTTCAATATTTGAAGAAAATCCAGAACGAAATATTTCTGAAGATAAAGAGATGATTTAAAAATAAATTTTGCTATCCTAGACAGTACATTAAGCAAGTCATCTATCCTACTAAGAATGGTTGAATGTTACTTTCTACTAACTGCTTCAAACTCAAATGATTGTTTAATCGATTTGATGGCCAAAACCTTCCAAACTGCAACCAAATCCAGCGATTTTCAAACCTGTGCATCCTTGAATCCTGGAAAAGGTCAGTTAGACTGTTGAATTTGACCAGCATTGAATTTGATAATCTCTGACTGCTTTGACACACAATATGATTTGTTTACATCCACATTCTTAAAAAGAAGTTCCAAAAGGGGGTTTTCACAGCGAATGTCATAGAAAAACCATTTTTGGTTTCCCAAAGAACATTTTAAGTTCTAAGGAACTTTTGTCCACTCTTAAAAATAAAGGTTCTTTATTGGCATCTATGGTTCCATGAAGAACCTTGAACATCCATGAAACCTTTCCATTCCACAAAAGGTTCTTTATAATGGAACCTGAAAGTTCTTTGGGGAGCCAAAAATGGTTATATGGCATCACTGCAAAACCTTTGAGCCTTTATTGGTTCCAAAAATGTTAAAGTGTGGAAGAACCATTTTCATTTCTTAGTGTGAAGAACATTTTATAATCTAGAGAACATTTATCCAGCACATAGAATCTTTTGAATGTTAAAGGTTCTTCATAGAACCATAGATGCCAATAAAGAACCTTTTGCGCAACAGAAAGGTTCTACGGGTGTTAAAATTTCTTCATGGAACCATATCACTCTTAAAAATAAAGGTTATTTTTGCCATCTATTTTTCTACAAAGAACCTTTAACATTTCCATTCCACAAAAGGTGGAAAAAGGTTCCTTAGATGATTAAAATGTTCTTCACTTTAAGAAAAAATGGTTATTTTAAGAGCTTTCATTGAAAGATTCTTCGGGGGACCGGAATAGTTCGCCATCACTGTGGAAACCTTTATTTTTAAGAGTGCAGGTGCTTACAGCATCAGCCGTGCCTGTAGGAAGTAGGTCTGGCAGTGGAAGAGTTCGTTTTAGTGCTGATATCTGCTCTTTATCTCTTTATCTCTCAGTTCCTGATGCTTTGATCGGCTTGCCAGCATCAAGAAATCATCAGAGGTTGGCGATCAGCTTCTTCCACATTTTTCAAATAGTACACCTGCTTCATTCACTGCTGGCATATAGCAGAACATCTCATTTATTCATGAAAATCATCAAATGAAGCATATAGGACATAGCTTCAGGCATCACTGCTGCTTCAGACACACTTTTCCAGTATTTACCAAACACTCAATCACATGGTGCAACCACACACCCACTGCTGAAGAACATTCCTCACCGAGCAGTGTGTGAGATTTGTGGTGTGGCTGAATGTGTGTGTGTGTGTGTGTGTTATATATATATATAACACACACACACACTATATATAGTGAGTTACGAGGGCTGGGGTGTTGAGATATGCTCCTGAGAGTCTCAGGATAGACACACGGTTTTTGTGGATTGGAGGGAGAGGGGAGGAGGGCTGTGTGTGTATGGGATGGTTTGGGAGCAGAGGGAAGGCTGGTGGGTTGGTCCAGGAGACTGTAAGTCATTGTGGCCGGTCCTCACGAGCTCTGGGTGGCAACGATGCTTGAGCCGGAGACATTCATCAACCTGCCCAAGTCGCCCGCCGTACTGGAGCCACATCGGCCGCTCGTGCTTTCACACTCACAGTTTTGCAATTATGTTTTTAAAAGTCTCTTACTTTCTTTTCCGTACTTTCCAGGAAAAGGAATGTGTTCTGGTATACTTTCTTTCCATGTTTTTCCGGCACCTTTTCTTTCTTTTTCATTTTCTCCACTTCCACTTCCTTTCTCTTTCTCTTTTCCTTTCAAAGTCCTTTTCTATTCCATTCCAGTTCCTTTTTCTTTCATGCCCCATTCCTTTATTTTCCTTTTTCTGTACCTTTTATTTCATTTAGACACTTTCTGAACACAAAGTAACCTTTATTATTTTTTTTGTTCTGTAATAATAAGACACTTTCTTTATCTTCATCTTTTCTTCCTGTCTATTTCCTACTTTCTTCCTTCTCTTTTCCTTTCCTTCCCTTCCCTTCCTTTTTCTTTACCTTTTCTTTCACATCGACAATTTTTTCTTTCAATCTTTATCCTTTTCCGGTTTTATTTCCATTACATTTTCCCCCTTCCTTTTTAATTATATTTCCTTTTCCTATTCATTTTCATTCTCCTCTACACTTTCTGGATCTTCATCCTTCTTTTTTTCTGTTTTATTTCCATTCCCTTTTCCTATTCATTTTCTTTTCTCTTCTTTCCTTTCACCTTTGCATTTCCTTGATCTTCATCCTTTTCTGTCTCTCTCTCTCTGGCTTTCTCACTCACACAGGCCGTCAGAGGCCCCACAGGAGAGACAGACTCGGGTCAGTGAAAATAATCAGCTTGCTGACGCCGGGGTCGGTTGCTCAAATACTCACACAGCCTCAAATATGTACGATGGAGAACAGGGATCCCACAGGAAGTTGGCGACACTGTTCTCCAACCACGCTCTGAGGACGGGGTTTGAGCTGCGGCAGTCCACACGCACCATTGTTGTATTCATTTATAGCACAGTCATGGGTACAAAAACATGAATTTCCATGCATGAATATTCAGAGAGAGACATTGCATGTACAGTAAACTAAGTAGACTGTATATATGGGCAAGTGTGTGTGTGCGCACACAGATGCTGTTTCTTCATACATTCCAGCCCACTCATTTTCCCAGGCTTTGAGTCAATCCGAGTAAGTGCTCTTATCACAGAGCCAGACGCATGCAAACTCTCTCACACACTCGCACCATCGCACACACACAGAATCCTAATTCTACAACTCTGACTCAACTCCCTTAATTACATCTGATGTGCTTTCGAATTTGACAGGTTCTGAGCATCCACTGCTCTGCAGACGTCACCGGCCGAGTGAGTAAGGTCTAGGTTAACCTTCTCCTTGAAAAGTTTATCTAACATCAGCACAATTCTTTCTCAACCTTTCCAGCTCTCCCCGCCATTGACGCATTGCCCAATTCTTGGTCAATTCGAAGTCTCTAGTGTGTTTATAGATGTGTTGAAACATCCGAGCTCTCTCATTCCCTCTGTTTATTGTCTTGTTTGAAAGAGAACATTTGTTTTTTTTCTCTCTGTCTCTCACTCTTTCACCCTGATCTGTCCCTGAGGTTCGTCTCGTTTCGTCTGGAGTGGAGGAGTTAACAGAATTTGGATCTGCACAAGCGTCAGGTTACCAAATGAACGATGCGGACGCTAAATTTTCATGCACTGATGAACGATTTACATCTGGAAGTGGGTGTTGAAAGTCCTAAGAATTGACTGGCCACACTCTTAAGTATTTTTCTATACATAAGTAAGGTGTAAATATTGTTTTAAATAAATTAGGAATATGAATATTCATGATTCATAGCTATAAAGCATCCTTACAGAAATTATACTGTGATGATGTTTAGTGCAGTGATAATGTTAGATGATAATACCATGTTACTGAATGATTGCCATATTCATGACCATGGTATGTTTATGCATGTATGGTGTTTTCTAGTGCAAACATTCATAACTGTGCAGATTACAGTACCGTATGTGTAATAATTAATGTTTCTTAGTTCCTTACAAATGTACTGTGGTGCCATGGTAAAATAAATGTCATGGTACTTTGATATATACCATGGTACTGATTAAAATATGAATGCACAATGGTATATGGTACTATCAAAAAACATATTACAAATAAATAAATCAAAATTCTAGAAAGTACCATGGTACTACATTGGTAATTTGGCATGGTATGCGTCCAAATGTTAAGTTTTGAAGTACTATGGTACACAAATGTCTTTACCATAGTGTATATATGCAAGTACTGACAGTACCTTTTTGTAAGGTTACAAAAAGGTAAACTAAACATGGTATTACTATGGTACTTGTCTAAAAACATGGTATTATTATGCTTTAGTACATTTTTATTAGAAGTATGTGTCCCGAAAAACCCTCTAGTACATGGTTCCATGCTAAAAAGTGTCAAAATTACTTTTTTATAATACAATAGTGCATTAATATAATCTGTAACTCAAGCATCATCAATTACCTGTTTATACCATGCTACCACTATAGTACTTTCTTGTAAGGATAATCAGCACATTTTATGAATGCTTGCGCTAACACAAATACCACGATGACGTGCGCAAATACTACAGTAAACCATGGTACTTTTGTGAGGGATTTCTGCTGCTTTGGGGTGCACATTTCTCCCCCAGACTCCTTTTGAAAATGTTCCTTGGCTTCTGGTTCTTGATTCCGCGTCAGCACCATCCACAAACCCTCTCGGGATCTCCAAACTTCCCGCAGAGGCCGCGGCATTGGCGGTGAGGAGGGGGCGGCCGGGGCGTGCATTCGCTCAGTGCCCCGCAGATTGACGAGCCCTCAGATGCCGATTTACTGTATATGTCAGCCACACTGGAGCCACGGCACATCTGGAGTCTACTAGAGCGGGAGAGAGAGAGAGGGTGAGTGAGAGAAGGAGATTTAAGGTGGAAGTAAGGGGGGGTTTAGCGCTTTGGCTAAAACAAGTGTAGCACACCACAGTCGATGAAAGGAGCTCCCCAAACCTCTCTTTCCATTTCCATTCCCTCGTTCCTGACGGAGTTTGTGGAAACGGGTCCGTGTGGAAGGATACTGCTCGTCTGCAATCTGCTTCCCTTGATAAAAAAATCTCATCTTTCAAAGTCTGAAGCGTGTTCGTTCAGGCGTCCAGACGCGCGTGACATAAAAGTAAAAATCCTCAGTCATGATGGAATTGTGTGGATGAACTGGTGACAGATTCAGTGTCAGCACAATGTTATGATGTGATTCTCATGCGATACGATACCTTATAGAATATATGAGCTTAGCAATGAATCACTACTTTAAAAAAGATGTTATATCACACTTTCAAACACTTTCAGACTTCTTTTTCATTCTTTCTTTCCATTCACCCACCTACCTATCCATCCATCCATCATTAATATATATATATACAGTGGGTACGGAAAGTATTCAGACCCCCTTAAAATTTTCACTCTTAACAATATTGCAGCCATTTGCTAAAATCATTCAAGTTAAGTTTTTTTCCTCATTAATGTACACACAGCACCCCATATTGACAGAAAAACACAGAATTGTTGACATTTTTGCAGATTTATTAAAAAAGAAAAACTGAAATATCACATGGTCCTAAGCATTCAGACCCTTTGCTGTGACACTCAAATATTTAACTCAGGTGCTGTCCATTTCTTCCGATCATCCTTGAGATGGTTCTACACCCTCATTTGAGTCCAGCTGTGTTTGCCCAATCAACCTGCTAGCCAGGCTGGAGCCGCTGGCCATCTGGAAACATTGCTGGGTTTATAAACTTGGCAGGGCCCCGCACTGTGGGGCTTGACCTCCCACACAAATCTGGAAACAATTAGAGCAAGACAGACCGACCGATTGCTGCGAATGGAGCCGAGAATGCATCTCACTGACTGCGGCGGGGACATTAGTGCCTTGTTAAAGAAATCACAGACTTACACACAGCCAGAAATGTACTTGTGTACAAATGCCATCTTATATGTAGTTATGTTCAGTATTAAATAGGAAAGGAATTTATTCTAACAGGACATAAATTGGCCAAAAAAGTATTTGCAAAGTATTTGTGAGTGTTTTTGAATTATTTAACAAATGTCAAACCAAGTGGCATTTATTTTAATGCAATATAACGCACCTTTCAAATTATGAAACACAAGATATACTATTCAAATAAAGAGAAATGTACTTTGTTAAATGTTAGTGCAACATGTTTATAGTTAATGTGGTTACTCTGCTAGGACACCTGTTTGGAGAACTGACTTTATACATCCACTAAAAATCACCAAACGAAAAAATGGTTTGATATTTTGCATTTAATGAAATTTAGACGTTATTAAGTGTGACTTAAATGAATAGTTCACCCAAAAATGAACACTTGGAACTGAAAATGTACTCACCCTAAGGCCATACAAGATGTAGATGAGTATTTTTTTCATGGGAACAGATTTGGAGAAATGTAGCATTACATCACTTGCTCACCAATGGATCCTCTGCAGTGAATGGGTGCCATCAGAATGAGTCGCCAAACAGCTGATAAAAACATCACAATAATCCACAAGTAATCCACACCACTCCAGTCCATCAATTAACATCTTATGAAGTGAAAAGCTGCGTGTTTGAAAGAAACATTCTCCATTAAGCAACGGATTGAAGTTAAAAACATCCTAATGATGGATTTGTTTCTTACAAACATGCAGCTTTTCACTTCACAAGATGTTAATTGATGGACTGGAGTGGTGTGGATTACTTGTGGATTATTGTGATGTTTTTATCAGCTGTTTGGACTCTCATTCTGACGGCACCCATTCACTGCAGAGGCTCCACTGGTGAGCAAGTGATGTAATGCTACATTTCTCCAAATCTGTTCTGATGAAGAAACAAACTCATCTACATCTGGGATGGTCTGAGGTTAAGTCAATTTTGATCAAATGTTCATTTTTGGGTGAACTATTCCTTTAAGTGTTCAAATGCTTTCTAAGGTCGCTGTGTATCTTAAGATGTGTATCTCTCTCTGTCTCGTACGCTCTCACAGCTGGATTGTTCCAGTATTGGCATGGTCGACTGCAGACTCAGTAACTTCCCACTTTCTGATATCATGCCAAACAGGAAGTGCACAGACACACCATTCAGAAAACCCCATCAGTCTTCCTGGCGACTGCTCCCGTGGGCCGCATCTTTCACTTGTGTGGGAATCTACCATCTCGTAATTGGTTGTAAACTAGGGCTGGGTATTCACAATGCATTTGCAGAGATTTTAATATGTCTTTTATTAGACCATTAAGTATGATTACACTAGATTTGCAGTCCCTCCTTGCCTTTGCAACGTGCATGTTCAACACAGTTAGAACAACTTTTAGAAGCAATGTCTCTCATTTAAATGCAACAAGCAAAATGGTCTTAGAACATTAGGTATGTTCACACTGACAATGATTCAGTTGCTGGAGGTTTGCAGAGTCTCTGGACTCATTTGCATGCAGTTTATCTTTGCTAATTCAATGATAATGTTGCCAGAAATCGGCAGCTCTCATTAGAAATTAATCTCTTCGGGTTGCATTGTCACTGCAAATCATTGTCAGTGGTTCCATAAGTTTGATTCACTTCTGGCAAGTTGTTCAAACAGTCAGTTTCTTCGATTAAATAAACAATACTGTGCTAAAATTTGAGGTCAATTTTTGAAAGAAGTGTCTTTTGTTTGCCAAAGGCTTCATTTATTTGATCAAAAATACTGTAAAAACAAAAATAATGTGAAAAATTATTAAGTTTTCTATGTTAATATAGTTTACTATATCATTTATTCCTGTGACGCAAAGCTGAATTTTCAGCATCATTACTCCAGTCTTCAGTTTCACATATTTATATATTTATTATAGAATTGTTCATGCATTTCAATGTGTTTATATATAAAATACCTAAAAATATAATGATATTTAGAGTAATAAATACCCTTATAATTTTAATTATAAACAAATGATAACTAAGGGCTATCGCTCCACTCCTCTGGTTTTTCAAAGGCCTTTTGCATTCAAGCTTAGATTATGGTTTAGTTAATCTGTTTTTCTGTTTAGTTTTCCAAAAAATATTTGTTAGAAACAACAAAACGGTCAGAAAAAGGTTACACTTTAAATCTTCACCCATTGTCTCAATACATGTGATTTAGGAGCCAGTATCACTGTGATTTGATTCTGAGTCTGACTGCAGGACAAATAGGTAATAGGAAACACTTTGTCTTTTGTTCAGACAGTGCGGTTACTCTAAAGGTCACTGTGACCGTCATCAAAACCCAGCAACATACAAAATCACACATCCAAAATCCTGATGATCTTGTTTCATTTTCTTCATCATGTGAAATGGTGAGGTGTGTTTTAGCGGAAGCGTCGGTATGTGTGTGTGTGTTTCAGTGGTGACAGGCCGAGTCCGGCCCCGTCTGTCCAGGGCGCCGGAGGTTAACGTGTGTGTGAAATGGCAGAGGAAGTGTGACGGCCGTGTCCGTTCCTGCTTCCTCCCAGCAGCCCTGATGGAATGTCATTTGGAGTCTTCCACTAAAGCTCAAATGATGTCAGGTCGTACTATTGTCTGGAAAGCTATTGATCGTAGATTTCTCTCTTCCTCTCGTCTTTATGAGACACTGTGTCCTCTCCGAGTGGCTCCATTTGTCAGTCCTGTCCCACTGTGCCCTAGATGATGTGGTCGCTAAGGGAGCATCACTTTTATTATTGCCTAGATTTAAGGTTTTGCTTTTCTGACTTTGACTTACTATTGTAGTCTAGCAGACAAAACAAAATTGGGGGAAAAAATAAATAAATAAAAAATTTAATTAAAAAAATCTCATAGACTTACAGTGAAAGAGGAACCCAAGCCATATCTACACACCATTTTGATTGCATTAATTTATATAGAATTATATTAATATATGAAATAATATATATCTACTTCTCTCTCTCTCTCTCTCTCTCTCTCCCTCCCTGTATGCATATATACATATGGGTGAATATGATGCATAACATTTTTTTTATAGGACACAAATGTTGTCATGTGTAAACTCATGTTATTCAATATTATAATGAAATGTATCGATTTTTGCAATATGCATAAAAGGTATATTTATATTTGTATCATTTTTTATTTAATATATTTTAATGTAACAACATTATTATTAAATTATATTTAATAATATTGTTTATTTTATCATTAAACCTTTATATTTTAATTTAATACACTTTTAAAATACACACACATTTATATGTATATATTCATATGAATAGCCTATATACATTGAACAAAATTGTAAACGCAACACTTTTGTTTTTGCCCCCATTTTTCATGAGCTGAACTCAAAGATCTAAGACTTTTTCTATGTACACAAAAGGCCTATTTCTCTGAAATATTGTTCACAAATCTGTCTAAATCTGTGTTAGTGAGCACTTCTCCTTTGCCGAGATAATCCATCCACCTCACAGGTGTGGCATATCAAGATGCTGATTAGATTATTACCTGTGATTATTGCACAGGTGTGCCTTAGGCTGGCCACAATAAAAGACCATTCTAAAATGTGCAGTTTTACTGTATTGGGGGTCCTGGGGGGTCTGAAAACCAGTCAGTATCTGGTGTGACCACCATTTGCCTCACGCAGTGCAACACATCTTAGATTTATACACCACCACCAAAATCTGGAATCTGAGGGTGCAAAAAAAATCTAAATATTGAGAAAATCGCCTTTAAAGTTGTCCAAATGAAGTCCTTAGCAATGCATATTACTAATCAAAAATGAAGTTTTGATATATTTACAGTAGGAAATTTACAAAATATCTTCATGGAACATGATCTTTACTTAATGTCCTAATGATTTTTGGCATAAAAGAAAAATCAATAATTTTGACCCATACAATGTATTTTTGGCTATTGCTACAAATATACCCCAGCGACTTAAGACTGGTGTTGTGGTCCAGGGTCACATATATATTCATACATATGCATTTATACATTTGACATTTAATTGTTATATTCATATAATAAATGAATAATTTATAAACATATATAAACATATGTATATATATATAATTAGAATTTGATATTTATATAATTGATTTTTTTGTTATATTGCACATACAGTATATGTATATATAGATACACACACATATATATGTTAGTTTAGAAATTTCTTAAAAGCGCACATCTTTCTAACTACTAATCTATCTACTATTTATTATTGTTCTTTTTTGATCACATACAGTTCTTGCATTGACCAGGTTTCTTCTCTCACAGGTGCACCACATCACTACACCAGGTGGTGGCAACAAGACACAGCATCTCACACACCTGTGCACATCACACATACACACAGATCACACAATTTAACACATGCATTCTTCAGTTCACAGCCAGAAACACACACACACACATAAAGGTGCGAGTCTGATTTTATGTATTTGACATCGTAAGCATAACATTATAATAATGTTGAAATTTAGCTGATTAGGAAATATAAGCATTATGTTCTTGTTTCATAACCAGAGATCTGTGTTTAACAAGCAGGCTGGCTATGCGTAATGGGATCAGCATTTATCTTCATGACTTTGCACTTCTTATTGGCTGTCACAGAGAGTTTTAAAGAAATACAACATACTTTCAAACTTTCATGCAGTCATGTAAAGTCTTACATTTGACTGTTACAAATCTTACAACTAAAGCAATTATTAGCTGAATCAACCTCTTCGGTAGTATATAAACAAAATGTGCAGCTGCCAAAGTCTATCAAAATCGTTGGTTTCAGATGTCGCTTAGATATTAAGGGCAGGAATGTTTTTGTAAAGATAAGTATACCACAGTGATTTCACTTGGCTGGATTTGGCTCAGTCATTTCTCAGTAGATGCTCACAGATAGAATCTCTGCCTGAGGCTACAAGGAACATCTCTAGGAGCTGAGGAATGCACGCAGTCCCTTACATTCAAGTGTAAGGTGACTAGCTGGGTGTGTTCCCGCTCTCCAGCGCTCTGTCCCGGCACTCTTTTACATCTTTCTCACGTCGTGTGTTGTGTAAGCGAGTGTTTCTGGAGCGCTTGAAAGAGCAGGTGGTTTGGATTGTTGGACAGGTGTTGTCTCCTGTCTGTAATGCCGTGAGCCGAGGCGTTTGGACCACAGCTGGTCAGCAGTCGACTCATAGATGCAGTACAGAAAGCATAGACACATTTAATGTGAATAACCATTTAGGTGAACATGATGTCATTTTTTTAAAAACAAAATATCCCAACTTAATATTCAGTGACAACAATAAATAAGACATTTCATAACGAACTAAAGGCATTTCTATATTGATTTCCCCAAAATATGTAAACATTATTATTTTTATATTATTATTAAATGTTATGTTAAATTTTTTTTAAATATACATACAATTTATATTTTTTACATATACATTTATAAATGTGACATTTATATTTTTATATATTTATACAAAAAATTAATATGAATAATATTTAAGAATACAATTATTATAATTAAATGTTATCACACATAAATATAATTTTTGTAATAAAATGTGTTATTTTAGTATTATTTATTGACTAATATTGTATTTATTCAGATTTTGAATTAACTTTTTAATATATTTTTAATTTATTGTATATTGTATAAACACTAATATATTTATTGTATATTGTAGTAATTTAATTTTTTATGATTTAATTTTTTTTTATTTCTATTGAACTTTTATTCATTTTATTTCAGTTTTAGTTTTAGTAATTGTATCACTTCAAATCCAACTTACTTTATTTCAGGTACTCTGCAAGGCAACATTTCCCATTTTTATTAGTTTTTTAGGTTTACATTTTTCATCTAATAGTATATTATATTATATATTTTTTAATTTATTTAAGCTTTATTTTAAAACCATTTTTAATTCATTTTAATTTTAGTTTTAATTAACAATAACAACACTGATATATATTAATTTCCTGATTGTAGCTGATTAGCTTTGGATATGGGTTCTTTAATGTCTTCTTATAGCCAAGAAATAAACAAAACAGTAAGTTTTTGGTCACACGTATGATAATCATTTTCTACAAAGTAAATAAGTGGCTTTTATCAGTGTTAGATGACAGCCTTGACATGCATGCGCACAGCGTTTGACATTCTCCTTCCTATCACCCTCTCATTCATACACTCCTTCTCTCAAACACACACACACACACACACACACACACACACTCTCTCTCTCTCTCAGCTATCTAACAGGTGCATGTCTTCATGTGTCGTGAATCCCTGCCTGGAACAGAGAAGTGTTTTGTAGCCTGCAGGCCTGAACAGCCCATTCACTGTGTCCCAGCCTTGGTGAAATGGCACTGCCCCAGTGGCTTGTGGGAGTTTTTTTTGGCCAGAAGAGACAGATATGACTCTGATGAGCGTGTTTTAACTTGCGGTGGGCATGGTGCTCTGCACTGAAGAATGCAGGGGCTGGTGTGTGTGTGTGTGTATGTGTGTGTCCTGACTCTTATCCTGGCCTCGCCTTGCTCTGTCATTAAAGACAAGATCTAACGCTGAGGTGTGAGAGAAACACATGGCAGATAGTTTAAAGAGACACTTGGGCTGCAGCCAATAGCCTTTCAACACCCCAGATTTGCTGCAAGGGTGTGGCTTTAATATGTAGCTGTAGCATTTCTAACTGTTTCTAATTATTACTCCGGGAACACTTTTGTATAGGGACCATTTCTCAATATTAACTATAGTTGCTTATTAGCATGCCTATTATTAACATATTGGCTGTTTATTAGTACTTATAAAGCACATATTCTGTATGACCATATTCTACATCCCTAATCCTACCCAATACCTAAACTTAACAACTACCTTACTATTAATAAGCAGCAAATTAACAGTTTACTGAGGCAAAAGACCTTAAAATATAGTGTGACCATTACTGCTTTGTATATATTAGATTCCATCTGTATACCATTCAGTGCTTCCAAAAAGTCATTTAAAACACACTTGAAATGCATAACAAAACAGTAAACCAAGTGGCATTTATTTGGCAATAGCACACATTTCAAGCAAAGTATTTCACAATGCATTTTAAATTATGAAGCAATAGATGTAGTGTTCAAAATAAAACAAAAGCTATTTTGACACTTGTGAAACATTAACTGTTAAATGCACTTATTGTGCGTATATATATATCCATACATACATACATATACATATATACATTATAGCATTATAAATAAATATTATGAAAATAAAGCAATATTTTTATAATAAAAAAGTATTTTAAATTATGATGCAATAGATGTAGTGTTCAAAATCAAACAAAAAGTATTTCAGTTTTACATTAACTACTTCATACTTCATGAACTACTATATATATATAGTAATATATATTCATTTAAATGAAAATAAAGTAGCAATCTTTTTTTTATTAATTTAAAATAATGAGACACAGCTTTGATATTTTTCATAATGGATTTCAATATGCATAATACTGTATATTGTCTTTCCCTTAGTTTATGATGTCATTTTTTCACAGTAGATTGTGTTTATGATCAAAAATTTGAGAGAAATTATTCTTGTGTCATTTTATTCACATATTATGAATTTTATCTCATAATGACACGACTTTATTCTCATAATTTTGACTTTATTTTTTGACATTCAAGTTATTACATTAAATTATGACTATTCTCAACAAAAAAAACAACACGGATAATTTTGGGGGGCCTCTGTACTGTTTAGAAAAAGGCTTTACCAAGTCCTTTCATACAGGGGCTTTTGATTGATCTGAAGGGTAGGGGGTCTTGGAAAGTGATGATTATCTCACTGATAATGGGTGGCTTGAATGTTAAAACACCCCCCTACAGCTACGATTGTTACACCCTTGCTTTCACAATTTCAAATGATACATGATTCTAGTCCTGGTCACCACAGCAAACAATGTTTATCTGTCAGACTCATGATGGCTTCTTCTCACAGACTGATGTTGATAATGTCTTAGTCAGCAGCATTTCACACCCAGGGCTCTGTAGCAGTTTGTACAGCTTAAAGGTAAAGTTAATTGTTACTGACAAGGACAGTCCCTCAAGGTAAAATGCCTCATTTGTGGGAACAATGGTCAGGAAAAGCCTTAGGTGTGTTTAGTTTGACCTATTGACAAAAATGTCTAGCTCAGGCAAAACACAATAGATAAAGTGTCATGTGTTCTTCCACATTTGCTTGAAAAATGCAATATATTTTATTTATTTGATTGTGTCCTTGTGTTTATCCGTATCTTAAAGTCAGGTGTTAGCAGGAGAATAAATGTCCTTTAAACTCATGAAGATCTCAGTTGACTTATAGATTTGTGTTAGACACGTCTATAGTCAGTAATGTGTTTGTTTGTCATCTGTATGATGCTATGGATGCAGAAAAACACATGCATCTGAATTTTAAATGTCATTTTCTGTAAAACTGATACTTGAAATCTGTGCAAACCAGACTATTTAATACTACTATCTGTAAAAGTACATATTCGTGTAAAATCAGAAGTGTGAATTAAAATAGACATTGTGAATTTTATGAAGATTATTCTACTTTTTTAATCAATGTTTTACTTGCCATTTCTATTATTTACTACATATTTATTAGCCATTTTTGAGTGTAAAAAAGAAAATCATTCACTGAAACTAATTTGATGTAGAAACAATTTTCACATAGAAATTGCAAGTACTGTACATTTCAGAAATGCACTCCAATAATCTTTATTTACAACTTCAAAAAAAGGTTTTACATTGCAGTCAAATGAAAAAAAAAAAAAAAAATCAAAATTAACATGAACTATTTTTCAGATAGCATAAAACTTAAAATTTTTCTGTGAAATTTTTACTTTAAATAAAATAAAAATGTATTTCTCATTTTTATATTTCTCATTTATGTTTAGTTTAAGTACTAAACTAACTAAAAGTAAATAAACTAAAGCTAAAAAACTCAAACTTAATAAAAACTATATAGACATGAATAGTAAAAAAAAAAAATTCAAATCTATAATAGGATGATACTAAAAGAACATTGAAACTTCTGTGAAAAAATGAATCAAATGTTAATTAATCAGATCAAATTAAGATGGCTTAAGTAAATATACTGCAACATAATAATAAAAATACCTAAATTTGATTTTAAATGTACTATTTTACACAATAGTTGTGTATGCTATGTATTTTTGTGCATGTTAATTATTGTAATCAATTGTTAGCAAAAATAATACGAAAGTTTGGTCGATGCTGCCTTAAAAGTAGGTATCAATATATTTATTCTAAATATATTGTAGAAACTTAATTTCCTGTAAAGCTGCTCTGCAACGATTTGTATCGTGAAACGCGTTATACAAATGAACTTGAATTGAATATCAAGACAGCTCCCTTGGTTTTAAAACAGAGCATGTCAGCTTATATTTAGCAGATTTGAAATGTTAGAAAACAGTAAACAAGCATTTCCTGCCACCGCAAGTTAAACCTTAAGCCATAATTCCTGTCTCCTATACGGAGGATAAATCGGATAAACAAAGCTTTTGTGGTTTCAATTTTGGCCATACATGTTATGACTCCCGTTAAAGAAGGTTTGATACACACCCTGTGCTCAGATGCTTCAGAAGAGACGCCGGAGCATTACTGTAGAGCAGTGATTCATTGCACGCTTGTGGCATCATGCTCTCTTACAATGGGAAATTCCACTGGCACAAGTTCTTCACGTGCTTACTCAACAATTCACCTGATCTTATTATTACTGCGTAGGAGAGGGACTTAAGACAGGTTTTAGGGGGGTATAAGGCGCTTCTGTTCCCATATAGCACTGGGGTTTAAGTTTACATTAAAGGAACAGTTCACCCAAGTTGTTTCAAACCAGTATGCTGTTATTTTTTGTGCAACACAAAATCATGAAACTCAGCTGCTACATAGTTACAAGTTTGGAAGAATTAAGATTTTTTATGTTTTTGAAAGACGTCTCTTATGCTCACCATGGCTGCATTTATTGGATCAAAAATACAGTAAAAACAGTAATATTGTAAAATATTATTACAATGTAAAAGAACTGTATTCTAATTGAATATATAGTAAAATGAAAATTATTCCTGTGAACAAAGCTGAATTTTTAGCATCATTACTCCAGTCTTCATGATCCTTCAAAAATCATTATAATATGCTGATTTGCTGCTCAAGAAACATTTTTAGTGTTAATTATAGGCTATACACTGTCTATCAAGTTCCAAAATGAAAATAAATAAATAAATAAAAGTATAATTACAGTATCTATAAGACTTATGTGCTATATTTCAAGTCTTGTGAAGGTTTCGAAAATGGCGGTTGGACATGGTTTGATATGCCATTAATTTTTGCATGTGCTATAATCAGTTGAAATTGTAAATTAGAGAGATTATTAGAGTACATTTTACATATTATTTCAGTTTTTCTATTTCAAAATTTCATGTTTAATTCAATGTGTTCAATGTGCCATTTCTTTGTAAGTATTTATGAAATTTACTAGCAATTTCTTAAATGATTTCAAAGTAAACCCTACACTATTTTCCCCCAGTCTACATTTATGAAATTTTTATGTTTTTTTTTTTTTTTTTAGCTTGACAGATGTGGTCACCATGAACTGCTCTGATCACTGCTCTCCTGCCTGAGCGACAGGAACACTGTGAGGCTTAGAGAAATTTGGCAGGGCTAGAGTAAGTCTGCAGTGGGAACTGCACAGTCATGTCAGCATGCATTAGACTCATAGTGAGTGTGTGTGTGTGTGTGTGTGTGTTTGTGTTTGTGTGTGCATGTGCCCAGGATGTGAGGTCACAGCCTCAGGGATTGGAGGTGCTGAGGTCAGAGCTGCCATCACTACAGTGTGCCAGAGATCCAGAAAATACACTTATCTGTACATCAATTTTATTTGAGTGCAAATGTGGTCAACCTTGCCGCTAAACTTTCCAGAGAGCACAACTCCAAAAGAATATATATCTGTATCTAAAGAGAGAGAGAGAGAGAGTGAGACATGCTTTATTTTATTTATTCAATTTTTATAATGAATTAATTATGCATTATTATTTTATGGGTTTTTTTATTTGTAAATTTTTATTTTTGTTTTTATTTATTTTACATTTTTTTCAGTTAACTTAGTGCATACATACATACATACATACATA
>NW_015505449.1:1416753-1427473 GCF_001515645.1 Sinocyclocheilus grahami | reverse complement strand
AAGTCAGAATTACCTCCTCTCCTAGGTTCACGAAACGGTCGTCCATAAAATGCATTGCTGTTCTGTTGTAAGTAATCTTAAAGATTCCTAAATGCATCTACTTTCGAAAGGCCATAAAGTGCTTTTGCTTTCGCCTAGAAACACACAGCGTCTCCCTGACATGCTGCTTCAACACTAACTGCGGTTACTGAAACCACGCCTTCTTTCTTTGCGTGCACATTTGGGGCATTATGCTAATATTTCCACATAGTGAGGTAGATATGTGGGGGCGTGTTAGAACGAGCCGTTTTAGGGGGGCGTGGCAGAGTCTTAACTTTGATAAAGAATATCTCTTTGGTTTTGAGACTTTAGTCTTTGCAACTTCAGAGATCTTATCTATGCACAATCAGCTTGTAACAGTCCAAAGAGAAAGGAAAACTTGAAATCGCATCATATGACCCCTTTAAGCAGCACATCTGTTTTCAACATTGATAATAACAAATGTTTCTTGAGCAGCAAATCAGCATATTAGAATGATTTCTGAAGGATCATGTGACACTGAAGACTGGAGTAATGATGCTGAAAATTCAGCTTTGATCACAGGAATCAATTACATTTTTTAAAAAGAAAACTGTTATTTTATAATATTAAAATAATAATATTTCAGAGTATTACTGATTTTACTGTGTTTTTGATTAGGTTTTAAGGTCTCAGTATATAAGGCCCTTCCACTCATTCTATCAGAAAAGTTTTTTTAAAAAGTTTCCTTTCTTTAAGTTCTACCTTCTTTTGTTTGCACAAGTTGTTTCCAGCTGTCAGCTCTCCCGTGTGGGTACATGTCCTCAGGATTCACTGACGTCCATTTCTTTCAGCATGTCTCTGTTTTTAAAAGACCAGGCGATAGACCGTGTCTCATTTGTCCTGACACCAAGAGGATTGCTGGGAAATCTGAAATTCACTGCCAAATATCAACAGATTAAGCAACTTCAAAGAGCCCAGCTGATATTTGAGTGAATCTTGCATATAGCTTGTGCAAAGATAAGTATTTCTATCCTCTATCTCAGCTGCGCTGTATATATAATGTGCTCTGGGTGTCTGTGTAAACTGGCGACTGGTGAGACTCAGCATCATTTTCATACTGTGTTTTTCTTTTGAATGCAGCCCTCTTGTGATGAAGGCACTGATAGACCTTCACAGGTGATTCTGATGAAGGTGTAATTACAGGGGTCTGTCTGGACACGACAAGACTTGCTTATTTACATAGCTGTGAGGTTTAAGGATTTGTGTCAGCGCTCACACACAGCCTTCATTCCATTAAACATAGTTTGTCATAAAACATCGCTTTGATGGGATTCTTAAAAAACACAGCGTTATTTATTTATTTTTTTTGGCAAATGCATTCATAACCTATGAGCATTCAAACAAAACACCTTAAAGGGACTATTCATTTCCTTTATAGTTCATGTATAGTTACATTTCATAAACAATGTACTGATTTCTTGTCCACATAATTCAATTTTTTATTTTTTTTGTAAATTACTTATTCATAATAATAATCGGAATAAACAGTTCTACTGTCAAATAGTCATTGTTTTATGAATGTACAGCAACTTTGATGTTGGTTTGAGAAAGCCTGGTCTTCAGTAGAACAATAAAGAAGATTTTTAGGTGAAACCGTGGTTCTTGGTGATTCAAAAAATACAAGTCAGGGGCTGCCTGTTTGTAAGAATAAAAAAGCCATATCAAGGAACACAAAAATAATACCCATGGCATTCCTGACAATATATATTGAGGTCTTATGAAACGAAACAGCAAAACGATCAATCTGTGCAAGAAACTGAACATTATTTACAACATTATTACGGTAATCCAGAGCCTCGGGAAATGGTCCGGAGTGATGTTCACAAATTAATCATTCTTTTTTTAAACTGTACTTTTTGGTTAACTAGTTGAACCATGTTCACCAAATCAGACTGAATGGTCTGAAACAGTTTGTGGCTCGAGCATCACAGATCTACAAGTTACTCAATCAAAACTCAATTTTCTACATCCAACAGGCACTCCAACTCAAAATGAGCCAAAATACTGGGGTATATGATCCTATGATGCTGGTTTTTGCCAATTCATTTAGCGCTTCAGTTCCTCCATCAGTCACTGAAATGAGGAAACAATTCTGACTCGAAGACCGATGAGCTGCTGATGTGCGCATACATGAACCGCAGTTGAATGAAGGGGCGAAATGAACGATTTTATGGTTTCTCATTGTTTATGTAAAAAGGTGAGCTGATGAAGACATGTTTATTCACTTTATATGCTTTAGACATGTAAAACATCCACTTTTCACATCATTATTGGGTCCTTTCATAATATAATTGCATATACGTTACATTGCGTGGTTATGTAAACAAACTAGTGAACTGAATCAGTTCCTTGAAACAAACTTTCCGAAAGAACCAGTTCATGGAAAAGAATCACATAGGCTCTGGATTACAGATAATAATGTTGTAAATAATGTTCCGTTTCTTGCACAGAATGATCAGTCCACTTCATTATACCTCAATATATCATCAGGAGTCACAGGTTTTAATTTTGTGTACCTCTCTTGATATTCTTTTTATTATTCTCAAAAACAGGCAGCCGCTGACTTGAATTTTATGAATCACCAAGGACCATGGTTTCAGCTAAAAATCTTCTTTACTCTTCTACTGAAGAAAAAAAAAATCACCTACATCTTGGATGGCCTGAGGGAGAGTAAATTAACGCAAATTTTCATTTTTGGGTGAACTATTGCTTTAACTGTACATTATCCCACACAGGCACAGCTATGTAGGAATCATGAATGGTCAGTTATACAGTGTTGCCCTGGAGACCGGTTGTTATTCTGAAATATATTGTTGCTGGATGCTGCAATTAACCATTCATAATTCCAGACAGCTGTGAAATAATAACACTCTAGTCATTAAGTCCTAATGACTTTTTCCTATTTAACTTGAGATAAAACATTGGCTGAGGTATTTGTGTGTATCTAAGAGGGTGTGTGTGTGTGTGTGTGTGTAACACAGCTCTGACTTGCCCTCACAGATTTCACCAGGTTTTAAATCCCTTTATCTGCCTCCTCTGTGCACCTGCCACAGGCCGCACACACATGCACACACACACACACACACACACACACTCACTCACACACAGGCCTCAACATGTCACCATCAGCAATCTCTTCTTGTTAAAACCAGACTGCTTTAACCTGTGTTAACCTTTTCGACAATCGATTTTTGTGATGTAAAATTGTCTTTGTGCTCTCAAAAATGTTTTACAGGCAGGAAAAAAAAGACATCCATGTCGCCCATGGAATTGTGGGTACATTCTTGGATGGAGCTAAGAGGAATTTCGTCTGAATGTGTCTCACTGTCCATATGTGCAAACAAGAAGCTCTGGACAACACTGCCGTATGGCTGGTGTCATAGAGGTGACTCTCACGAAACCTGTTAGGAACATGTTAAAGGGGTCATTGGATGCCCATTTTCCACAAGTTGATATGATTCTTTAGGGTTTTAATGAAAAGTCTGTAACATAGTTTGGTTAAAATTTCTCAATGGTAGTGTAAAAAACACCTTTTTTACCCGGTCAAAAACAGCTCTTTTCAGAGCATGCAGTTTTGTAGCATTTTCCTTTAAATGTTAATGAGCTCTGCTGACTACGCCCCTCTTTTCCGAGCCGCTGTCTGAGGGTCTGTTTACTTTAGCCGCATTCATCGTGAAACTTGCTAATTAGCACATTATTAGGAAAGGCGAATTGCAAAGATTAATTAAAAAACCTTATACTCACTTCATCTGTAGGTGAAGCTCGATCACGAATGATTCACGTGAACATAAATGCATTTATGTAGATCGGGGGCGCATTCCCTTCAAAAACAAATGTAATCCACTGCGTCTTCAGCGGCTCAGATGTCGGGAGTAAATGAGGACTGCTATGTTCATTATTACATCCAACAACAGAACACCTTAATCGCTTAGGAGTCATTCTTGTCTACATCTGCTCCGGCGGTGAAACAATGGCGGACTGATAATAATCACTTAGGGCGGAGCTAAGGTAAGACACCATCCAGTCTGTGCTGAAACGCTACTGTCAATCAAACTATCGTGGGAGGGGCCTGTCTGTGTGACGTCACACATCTGAGATCGGCTCGATTTGAGAAAGGGGTAAAGATTTTAGTAGATAAAAAAAAAACACTGGGTGGATTTTTATCATTATAGGGTGGTTGTGTACACACACTGCCAACACACATTTCAGTATGCCAACACTCATTTCAACTTGTAAAATGCGTGTAGCATCCCTTTAAGGTCACATTTTACCACAAAATCAAAAGGAAATAAATAAAGAAAAAAGTATTTTTTTTAAATGCATGACATTTTGACATTGTTATTATTATAATGCAATAAATAAATAAATAAACAATTATAAATAATAGTAATATTTTGCAATATAAATGAAAATATAGATTTAATTTTTATATAAATACAAATAAACAATTTAAATGTAAATTTAAACATGTATTTATATCAGTGTTTAATTGTATTTATTCATATTTTGAATAAGCTTGTTTTTAATATCGGTATTGTCTTTATTTATTTTTAGAATTTCTACTTAAGTTTTAATCTTAGAATTTCAAGATGCCAAGGCAAAAATTCAAATTTTCATTTGCTTAGGTTTTTTTTAAAGTTTAGTTTTTATTATCTGATGTTTATATTTCATTTTATTCCAGCTTTCTTTCAATTACAGAAAAATTTTAATAGTTTCAGTTTCAGTTTTTGTTTTATTTAACAATAACAACACAGATTTAAAAAAAATATTCATTTAAATCAAAACAGCATCCAAAATTACTCTAATTAAAAACTGTAATTATGCTAATTAAATTAAGAATAATTAGAATTACACAATTTAGAATTAGAATTTGGGTGGAAATGGCTTAATTATCATGAAAGTAATGTTACAGTTCAACGAACATTAAATATGCTTCTTATTTGTGATATACAGTGGGGGAAAAAAGTATTTAGTCAGCCACCAATTGTGCAAGTTCTCCCACTTAAAAAGATGAATTTTTGTCTTTTTATTTTGAGCTAAAAATAGATTTATCTAAATCACTTTATCTATACATTTTAAATACAAGCTACTTGGTCACACTTTAGCTTGGGGACCGATTCTCTCTATTAACTAACTGTTAACTATGACTTTTGCCTTAATAAACTTCTAATTTGCTGCATATTGATAGTTAGTAAGGTAGTTGTTAAGTTTAGGTATGGGGTAGGATTAAAGGATCTAAAATATGATAATGTAGAATAAGGCATTAATATGTGCTTTATAAGTACTAATCAACAGCCAATATGTTAGTAATATGCATATTAATAAGCAACTAGTTAATAGTGAGAACTGGTCCCTAAAACTGAAGTGTTACCAGCTACTCCTGCACTACATCCGTCACATGGTGATTCCCCATTAATAACCCTGGTTTAATTTGACATTGAGTCTGGAAACTGGCTAAAATCACAGTCGATCACAGAACACTTTAACATAATCTTTCCATTCAGTAAAACACTGCACTATTATCCAACATCTCCACACGGTCCTTGTCTTACCATGAGGCCTCTATCTTAAATATGCAACAGACAGAGAAGTACTTCGGATTGTATATTTTCATTTTTGGAGCGACTGGAAGTCGGTGTGCTGTTACATATGCGACCGGACTTTAATGCATTCATGTGCCCTGAACCGTGCTCGAGGGAAAATCCACAAAGCGATCAACTTCACACTGAGAGCGAAAAGCTTCATTCTTTCAGATAAACAGTTGTTTGGACTCCTCATCCTACGTTTTGTGGTTCCAACATCAAATACCCTCACCTCCTCCTTAAAACCCAGGCGCATAGTTTATGCGGCTCACCTACAAGCCTGGAGCTGCAGTATTACATGTGATTTGAGCTACACCTGCAGCCACCGAACAAGTGTATGAGTGTCTGGGCACTCGTGTTCTAACCTGTCCGTTCTTTCTGTGTCTCAGGTGAGGAATGCTGCGTTAAGACTATCAGGTGCAGCAGGGCGCGTGGCAGCACGCTACGAACAGATAACCTGCTCCACCGCGACCGTACGCAACCGATTGCCAAACTTCCTTGAGTCTGATCTGAAACAAACACTGACGAATGGACTGTCATGAACCAGGATGGATGTTGCTTCGTGATGGAGTCAAAAGAACAGATTTTCAGAAGAAAACAAAGCATGCATTGCTTTAGCCCGAGCGCAGTGCTTGAGTCAGAGTCGAACTGGGTGGAGGTTGATAACTGTAGCCTGGGGTGATGAAAATCTGGCCCTCTCGCTTTCTTACCTCCTTCACTCCACCCTTTTCCGGTGAAAGGGTGCATGAGGTGAAGAGAAGGCACAGTTTTTATCTTTTCTGAATGTTATGCTTCTTTTCATATTTTAATTGATTAATTACGTTAGTCGACACAGTAAGTGACTTTCATGTGGCCAAGTATGGTGTCCCATACTCTGAATTTGTGCTCCGCATTTCACCCATCCAAGTGCACACACACACACATACACAGTGAATACACACCCGGAGCGTAGTCACCTCAGTCGTGGTATTGAGGGTGGAAGAGAGCACTGTACATTCACTCCACCCACCTACAATCCCTGTACCGAGACTCGAACCTTTGGGTTATAAGTCTGACTTTCTAACCATTAGGCCACGACTGCCGACTGACTGTAGTAGAGTTTGCCATTTGAAAATGTAAAAACATTGAGTTATTTTATAGTTATAATTTATAAATGAATACAGTATATTTGTGATGAATATCACACAACATTTTATATAAAATTTAATTTAGTAATTTATAAATTACATATAAAATGAAAATTAAATATAAATGTAATGTATATTTAAATATGTAAAAATAAAATATACATAAACTGTATATGTAAAAATATATTAAATATATGTAAATATATTTAAATTTTAATTAATAAAAAATGTTAATAAATCATATATATATATATATATATATATATAAAAGTAAATTATAAGTAAATTAATCATTTATACAATTCATTATAAAATTTAAATTAAATATACGTTTATTGTGTATGTATAAATATCTATAAATATATAAATAAATAGTTTTATTTAAAGGTATATATATCTATATACAGTATATAGACTTAATTCAATATTTTTTAACAAATTGTTTAAAAGTTATTATAAAATCTACATTTGTATATTAAGGAATTTTCTGTACTGATTTTTTTGTTGTTGTTTTTATTTTGAATTTTGAATTTTGCTTGTTAGCAGAAATGTCCTTACAATTTATTGATTACCAGTACATTTTTTACAGTGTATATAAACATGTATGAATATGACTACATTCTTGCCGAAGCATTTTTACTAGAAATTAATAGAGAAAGAGGAGTTGTGAAATTGTATGTCATTTGGATTTGAACTTGCTCAATGTGTTGCACACAGATGGTGTAACCCCCACACCATGACACTTTCTCATGCTTTGCTAACACCTACCTAGCATCTGTGACTGTTATAATTATAGTTGTACATTCAGTCATCACTCCATATGCCTCTGCTAAAATGTAACCTTAGCAGTCAAACTCCAAATAAACTATAATCAGATGCATAATGGTGTATTGCAAACAGGCGTTTTATTCTGTCCACCCCCTCCTGTCGACAGGATATGCACCGCTTATGAGTTACTGTGACAAGCCATAGAAAGTCTTCTAGTGTTTTGTTTTCCCTAACCAAGACCTTCTGTTCTTAACACAGTAAATCAAACCCAATTGGATATCATTCATCGTTGAGTTACGAGTCATTATGTTCCACTCAAATTCATTCATTAGCCGCAGTTTTCACTTTTGGACACTTTCCCCCCGGTTCTGTTATTGTTGCCCCTTTGGAGGCGAGGGAGATAGTATTTATCATTGAACGCCAAGCAAATTATTTAAAAAAAAGAAAAGGAGGAAAAGAAAAGGTTGAGGGGGCCCTTCTCAAGTTTTCATTTTTCCAGAATGTGTGTGTTTTTGTTGTCTTAAGTTTTCCTTGGTGGCGGTGAACAAAGTGTTCCTCTGTGGAGCAGGCACTGGGGCTCGCAGACACTCTGTCTGTACTGGGAGTTCCTGTTCCCAAGTCCAAAACCCACAGACCCACAGCAAAGAGGACAAGGTCAGCTTTTGCTCTCCAACATAAGAGGCGCATTACTGCAGACGAGTTGCAGCCCTTGGCAGGCGCAGATAAGTGTGTGTGTGTGTGTTTTGATGGTGGATGGTTAAATGGTGCTTTTAACTATCCAAATACTCACATTGCACTTGTAAGTGGCTGCAATGGACAGTTTCAATCAACCGGTTTGCACATGTGAATGTAATTTCCACCTGTCTTGTGTGTTTCCAGCAGATTTTACAAAGAAGTACAATGCTATTATTTTTTAACTTAACCATGTCATGTTATTCTTTGAAGTAACTCATAGTACTATTTGAATACCATGTAAGGACATATATGGAGATAGATAGATAGATAGATAGATAGATAGATAGATAGATAGATAGATAGATAGATAGATAGATAGATAGATAGATAGATAGATAGACAGATATAACAATACACTCTAAAAAATGCTGGGTTAAATATAACCCAGCACTGGGTTAAAAAGGGACAAACCCAGCTATTGACCAACTGCTGGGTCAAAACAACCCAAACACTGGGACAAAAGAACTCAATAGCTGGGTTTGTCCCTTTTTAACCCAACGCTGGGTTATATTTAACCCAGCATTTTTTAGAGTGTAGATAGAATGATAGATATAATGATAGAATGAAAGTTAAAATAAAAGAAATAAAGATAGAATGAAAGATGGGACGATTGAACGAAAGATATACCGATAGATATAACGATAGAACGAAAAATATAACAATACACTCTAAAAAATGCTGGGTTAAAAAGGGACAAACCCAGTGGTTGGGTTGTTTTGACCCAGCTGTTGGGTTCAAAACAACTCAATCGCTGGGTCAAAATAACCCAATAGCTGGGTTATATTTAACCCAGCATTTTGTAGAGTGTAGATATACTCCTATAATGATAGATATAATGATAGAATAAAAGATATAACTATAGGATGATAAAATGAAAGATATAATGAAGTTATAATTGAAGATATAACGATAGAATGAAAGATATAATGATAGAACGAAAGATATACCGATAGATATAATGATGGAATGAAAGTTATAACGATAAATATAATGATAGAATGAAAGATATAACGATATAACGCAAGATATAACACTAGTTATAATGATAGATATAATGAGACAGAATGATAGATATACAGTGGGTACGGAAAGTATTCAGACCCCCTTAAATTTTTCACTCTTTGTTATATTGCAGCCATTTGCTAAAATCATTTAAGTAAATTTTTTTCCCTCATTAATGTACACACAGCACCCCATATTGACAGAAAAACACAGAATTGTTGACATTTTTGCAGATTTATTAAAAAAGAAAAACTGAAATATCACATGGTCCTAAGTATTCAGACCCTTTGCTCAGTATTTAGTAGAAGCACCCTTTTGATCTAATACAGCCATGAGTCTTTTTGGGAAAGACCCAACAAGTTTTTCACACCTGGATTTGAGGATCCTCTGCCATTCCTCCTTGCAGAGCCTCTCCAGTTCTGGCAGGTTGGATGGTAAACGTTGGTGGACAGCAATTTTTAGGTCTCTCCAGAGATGCTCAATTGGGTTTAAGTCAGGGCTCTGGCTGGGCCATTCAAGAACAGTCACAGAGTTGTTGTGAAGCCACTCCTTCGTTATTTTAGCTGTGTGCTTAGGGTCATTGTCTTGTTGGAAGATAAACCTTCGGCCCAGTCTGAGGTCCTGAGCACTCTGGAGAAAGTTTTCGTCCAGGATAACCCTGTACTTGGCCGCATTCATCTTTCCCTCAATTCCAACCAGTCGTCCTGTCCCTGCAGCTGAAAAACACCCCCACAGCATGATGCTGCCACCACCATGCTTCACTGTTGGGACTGTATTAGACAGGAGATGAGCAGTGCCTGGTTTTCTCCACACATACCGCTTAGAATTAAGGCCAAAAAGTTCTATCTGGGTCTCATCAGACCAGAGAATCTTATTCAGGTGTTTTTTAGCAAACTCCATGCAGGCTTTCATGTGTCTTGCACTGAGGAGAGGCTTCCGTCGGGCCACTCTGCCATAAAGCCCCGACTGGTGGAGGGCTGCAGTGATGGTTGACTTTCTACAACTTTCTCCCATCTCCCAACTGCATCTCTGGAGCTCAGCCACAGTGATCTTTGGGTTCTTCTTTACCTCTCTCACCAAGGCTCTTCGCCCCCGATAGCTCAGTTTGGCCGGACGGCCAGCTCTAGGAAGGGTTCTGGTCATCCCAAACGTCTTCCATTTAAGGAATGGAGGCCACTGTGCTCTTGGGAACCTTAAGTGCAGCAGAAATTTTTTTGTAACCTTGGCCAGATCTGTGCCTTGCCACAATTCTGTCTCTGAGCTCTTCAGGCAGTTCCTTTGACCTCATGATTCTCATTTGCTCTGACATGCACTGTGAGCTGTAAGGTCTTATATAGACAGGTGTGTGGCTTTCCAAATCAAGTCCAATCAGTATAATCAAACACAGCTAGACTCAAATGAAGGTGTAGAACCATCTCAAGGATGATCAGAAGAAATAGACAGCAC
>NW_015505449.1:1405213-1416251 GCF_001515645.1 Sinocyclocheilus grahami | reverse complement strand
TAAATATAACCCAGCACTGGGTTAAAAAGGGACAAACCCAGCTATTGACCAACTGCTGGGTCAAAACAACCCAAACACTGGGACAAAAGAACTCAATAGCTGGGTTTGTCCCTTTTTAACCCAACGCTGGGTTATATTTAACCCAGCATTTTTTAGAGTGTAGATAGAATGATAGATATAATGATAGAATGAAAGTTAAAATAAAAGAAATAAAGATAGAATGAAAGATGGGACGATTGAACGAAAGATATACCGATAGATATAACGATAGAACGAAAAATATAACAATACACTCTAAAAAATGCTGGGTTAAAAAGGGACAAACCCAGTGGTTGGGTTGTTTTGACCCAGCTGTTGGGTTCAAAACAACTCAATCGCTGGGTCAAAATAACCCAATAGCTGGGTTATATTTAACCCAGCATTTTGTAGAGTGTAGATATACTCCTATAATGATAGATATAATGATAGAATAAAAGATATAACTATAGGATGATAAAATGAAAGATATAATGAAGTTATAATTGAAGATATAACGATAGAATGAAAGATATAATGATAGAACGAAAGATATACCGATAGATATAATGATGGAATGAAAGTTATAACGATAAATATAATGATAGAATGAAAGATATAACGATATAACGCAAGATATAACACTAGTTATAATGATAGATATAATGAGACAGAATGATAGATATACAGTGGGTACGGAAAGTATTCAGACCCCCTTAAATTTTTCACTCTTTGTTATATTGCAGCCATTTGCTAAAATCATTTAAGTAAATTTTTTTCCCTCATTAATGTACACACAGCACCCCATATTGACAGAAAAACACAGAATTGTTGACATTTTTGCAGATTTATTAAAAAAGAAAAACTGAAATATCACATGGTCCTAAGTATTCAGACCCTTTGCTGTGACACTCATATATTTAACTCAGGTGCTGTCCATTTCTTCTGAGCATCCTTGAGATGGATATAAGAAGAGTGGAAGAGCATTTAATTTCCCAGAATGCATCAATTGTGTTGAAATTCTTTGAACTGCAATTCAGTAAATTCCTCTTCCTGTCATTCCAATTCAACTTCCTGTGGGCCACTTCGACTCCAAATCACATTTGTGAATTTAAAGAGAGGCAATTCTTCAGTTCTGAACATTGATGAACACTTCATGGTATATGAATGTGCTAATCAAACAGTACTATGGTGCCCATCAAAATAATAGCATCTGATACCATCACTGACGTATGGAAGGGAAATATGTCTACATATAGCTAGACTTTTACATTTTCTAAAGAAAAGAGGTTTAATATTTAAGGGAAGTGTTTGTTCAAATTTTAACTCAATATGAATAGCGATGATCGCCTAAGCACTTGCTAAGCTCAACTTGTGTGCATCCATGCCTGTTTTCTTTTTTCTCTGCACACACATTCCTAGGGTTCGGTCAGGATTATCAGGTCTGGATTCCAGCCGTGGCCAGACATCATTAAAGAGGTTGAAGAGCATCAGTGTAAGAGATTAAGAGAAAGACACAGAGGGCCTGCTATCAGACGAGAGCGTCACAGGTCCATGCCGCGGCTCTTTGATGTTCAACGTCCTCGTAAGACACCGTAACTCTCCCATCCGTCCGTCTGCTGTAATGTGCTGCAACCCCACTGAGGTTTTATGATGCTCAGCTCAACTGCAGAATGTTTAAACCGTAAGAATTTGTTTTTTTTATTGCATTTGGCTCTAGAGCCAAAACAAGCCAATTTATCTTTTCATTGATGTCTTCTTGATTCACATCATCTGGCCGATGTGGATCCCTCTAACAAACCCCTCCTTAGATTGGGATGTAATGGAGATAAGAAATGTATTTATGTATTAATATATTCATGCACAAGCTGATCAACTTCCATACCAGAGGAAAGAAGCATCATAGCTTATGGAATTTTTCTCCGAGACACCAACGAGTTTAAATGGAGACCTTTGCTGAAGTCTCAGATATTTCTTTAAGTGTGATCTGACATTTGTCACCTTTAGTTTCAAACTCATCTTTGGTTTGCCAAAATCAGAGATCTCAGTGTGAACGCAAATATTTCTAATCAAATTCTTCCTTAACCAGATTATCTGAGTGGTTACTGGGTTTCTTTATGGTTTCTAGGGTTTTGGTTGATGATGGTTGGTGTTGGTGGTTGCTAAATGGCTGCTTGGGTGTTCTGGGTCATCGTTAGGGCATTGCTAGGTGGTTGCTAGGGTGTTCTGAGTGGGCTAGGTTGTTACTAAGCAGTTGCTAGGTGATTGATAGGGTGTTCTTGATGATCTCTAGATGTTTAATTTAACAACTTATATTGCTATATTGTTGCTAGGTTGTTGCTACATGGTTGTTGGCCTGTTGTAGGTGGTTGCTAGGTGGTTTCTAGGGAGTTCTGGGTGGTGGCTAGGTCACTGCTATTGTTTTGAGTGGTTGCTAGGTTGTTGCTGTGGGATTGTAAGGGTGCACTAGGTGGTTGCTAGACAGTAGCTAGGGTGTTCTTGATGGTGGCTAGATGTTAAAGTTAACAAATTATATTGTTGCTAGGTGGTTGTTTGGGTATTTTAGGTGGTTGCTAGGTCGTTGCTATTGTTCTGAGTGGTTGCTAGGTTGTTGTCGGTGTGTTCTGAATGGTTGCTAGGTTGTTAATAGGCGGTTGCTGTACAGTTATAAGGGTGTCCTAGGTGGTTTCAAGGCAGTTTCTAGGGTGTTCTGAATGGTCACTAGGGCATTGCTAGGTAGTTGCTAGGGTGTTCTGAGTGGGCTTGGTTGTTATGAAGTGGTTGCTATGTGGGTAGTAGTGTGTTTATGTGGTTTTCAAGTGGTTGCTAGGGTGTTGCTAAGTGGTTACTATGCTGTAAAAAAATTGTCCCCCAAATCTTGAATATGGCTACTTTCTTGTTTAAAAAGATAAATGTCAATTTGAAAAACAAGTTTTTGACATGACACCCTATTTTGAATGTTCACTCGTTCAAAAGCTTTCACTGGAGTTGTACTTTTGAAAAATGTACACCTTTGTACCTTATTTAACCTTAAAGAGTGCATATTAGTACCTTACAAGTACATACTAATGCCCAAAGTGTACATATGAGTGCCTAAAGTGTACATACTAGTGCCTAAATGTATATTTTAGTGCATAAAGTGTACATACTAGTGCCTAAAGTGTACATGAAAAGGTACTACCCCAGTAACTTTTTTTCAGAGAGTGTGCTCAGCATCTTAACATCACTCTGAAGTGTCCATTTTGGTCTGTCTGTAGTTTTGGCAGCGAGCTGCACTAAACCTCTGCAGTTCACCAGACCTCTGAACTAATCCAGAGCAGATAACTCACCCGTATCAGCAACAGGCAGAGACTAGTGGAGTGCAGGTTGATGTTTTCTCTCTGTGAGTGTGTCTGGCCTCATATCCTCCTCAACGGCTGAAATCTCGCATCCCAGAAATGCTTTCAGGCAACAAATTCGGTAATTTACCATTCAAGCGCCCACCGCCGACTATGTAAACACACATGGAATACCCTGTTAATTACACAATTTTGTTGATTTAATTGGAACTAATTGCGCAAAGAACTAGTGCGAGTAAATCATCCAAAGCGGATGCTTGTCAAGTGATGGGAGATCAGAAATGACCCCCGACCGCAGGCATAAAGAGAGAAAAGAAAAAAAGGTGACTCAAATGGAAAAAACAGAGCTGAAGAATAATGAAATGCTTGGCTCATTCATTCTGAATGTTCAAAAGTCCCCGAAGTGCACTATAATGTTACTATTATCATCACCTTCCACCAGATATCATTCCTGTCTCGGGGCTGTTGAAACACTCCCAAAACTTGTGCAATGACTCACAATGCAGTTTCCATTTTACATACGCCTGAACGCTGCGAGCAACACTTGCACAGATGGAAAATTCGAATAAATACACTTTTATTTTTTGCTTGTAAAATTTTTTTTTACTGAAAGTAAAGCACTGTAACATTGAGACAAATTGGTTGTGATGAATTTGGGAAGAAAACCATCTTAGACTTTTTTGCATTTATGTGAAAAATCAAGACTATCTAGACTATATGTTATACTATATTATAGATATTTTGTAATATAGTTAACTGAAAGTAAAATATTTTTATATTATTAAATATTGTTATATATAAATATTTTATATTACTAACCATAATTCTTAATTATGAACAGTTAATATATATATATATATATCAATTATTGAAATGAAAAACAGTTTTCATATTATTATTAGTACTTTTACATCATTAATAACTGCAAAAATACAGAATTACATTTTACATTCAAATAATTCTTGAAATTAAAGTTACAAATATTAATATTTATTAATAACCATTTTTAATTATTAACATCTGTAAAATGAATTATTGTGGACTGTATGCCAGTTATAGGCTTATATTTAATCATAGGGAAATAAAATTCATTTTATATTGACTTATAAAACAATTTTTGTATCATTATTTTGTGTTTAATAATTTTGTTTTGCTTTTCCCAGCAAATGTTGACATGTGATTAATTAATCACCATGATGTACTTCTTCCAAATAAAATCTTTAATCAACTTGCAGTCTGATAAAACTTTGTAGGAATTTTTTGTGAAGGTGCTCCCTTGAGAGACCAATAAATCCCAAGCCAAAGATGGGATCTCCAGGCTTTTCCCTTTTGATTGTTGACTTACACATTGCTAAGGACTGATCTGGCGCGGGTGGTGTTTCCTCAGGGCACACAATCATGAGCTCGGCGTGAGGGAGCGGGGGAGCGGGGGAGCAGAGCGTCTGCGCCACATCCTCCTGAGTCAGAGATCTTACAGCTGGACCCGACTGGCCCTTGTTACTCAGTAGACACAACACTACAAACACACAACACCACCAAACATTACATCACACACAAACACACAATCTGGAGCACATCTGAACCGTGTATTTTTAGCTTTGCCAACCGCTAGAATGACTATAGCTAGAGTTATTGATTCAGTCAGCAATTTTAGTCATGTTTACTCAAGTAATTCACCTGAACATTAGAGTTTATTAGCATACATTTGCAGGATTGGAATTCCTGCAACAAAATATAAAGAAATGTTAATTAAATATATATATATATATATATATATATATATATATATATTCAAAAGTTTGTGGTCAGTACAATTTTAGCAAATTAAAAATATATTTATATTTTATTAGGGAAGATGCATTAAATTTTTGAAAAGTGACAGTAAAGATAAGTGTGATGCAACACACTCAAAACCAGTCAGAACATATTTATTGTTTATTTAGTTTTTTTGTGGATTTTAGATGAATGTGATTTAATTTTGGGCGAAGCTATACTGATCCATACACAACTAACAAAACATCTTGTTGCTCGGTGCTACATGCTGTTAGACAGAGAACTGACTTTCATGGAAAAGATAGCTTTATCGCTTATCACTTTATCACATCGAGTCTGGATACGACATGGTGTATAAGATCATAAAAACAGTCTACAGCTTACAATGTGACCTTCTGACCCTCAGTATATATTAATGCACGTCTGATCGACTGCACTGATTCAGAGCAACATTCACTTGTGAAAGTAAAATGACAAAAGCCGACATCGACCTGGTCAAGCAATCACAGTGACAGGTTCATATTTTGTGTCTCACTGTGCTTCGGTTGACAGGGTCATATGTGGATTTTACATTTACCGGCATCGCGTTGGAAATCAGAATGCATGAATGCATTTTAAGAGCTTATATAAATGGTCCTCGGAAAGGGCACATCTGATATCCAGCCGTGTTTATTTGAGCCTCATGTGCTGGTGGGTTGGTACTGTTCGGGCATGTTTTTTGACTACAATACCATCATGCGGTGGATATTTTCTAAGGCTTGTTTGTTCCAGATTCTTTTGTCTCCATGGTTAAAGGCTATGAAGCTAAATGCAGGTACTGGCTTGATTGTGAAATGTAAATCGATCACTTCCCATTTCTGTTTTGTTTTGGAATAGGCCTTGGTTTCAGGATAGTTTTGGCAACAGACACGATTCATTCTGAAGGGGATTTTAAGCATTACTTGAGCCTATTTCATCTGCAGTTGACAGGTCCAATCAGTTTGCTAGGTTTTGAATCTGCTGAGTGTTGAAGCGGTTAATGGTTTGACTCGAACATTAGGTGTGGCTAATGGTTTTTGCACTAAAACTATTCAGGTTAAGTGCTGCAATACAAATGAATAAATAAATGCAATTTTGGTCATTTTCAAAAATAAATTTGACATCCTAACAATAAAAAAGGCTTGTTATAGTCCTTATTTGTAAAGCACGTTTTACAATACACATTGTTTCAAAGCAACTTTACAGAAAATCATGATGTTAATATTTATAATATCTCAATATTTTCATGCCTTATAGTCGCATTTAGAAGATTAGAGCTGACCAATAATAGAGTTTACATTTTGTGACAATACATCAATATTTCGCCATACACGAGTATACTGTATGTATGCAGATAAAGTTGAACATACTTATATATCCAACTTTATATAAAGAGCTGTGCAATAATATAGCTAAATTGTGTGACAAAATAAAAAATCAGGCAGTTGAGACTTACTATATAGTTCAGTGGTTCCCAACCCTGGTCCTGGAGGCACCCCAACACTGCACATTTTGCATGTCTCCTTAATCAAACACACCTGATTCAGGTAATCAGCTCATTAGTAGAGGCTCCAAGACCTGAAACTGGTGTGTCAGAGAAAGGAGACATGCAAAATGTGTAGTGTTGGGGTGCCTCCAGAACCAGGGTTGGGAACCACTGATATAGTATATGTTGCTTACTATATAATATACATTGCTATTACGTAAATGTATTGTGTATATTTGGATAAAGTTAGATATATTGTATATCCAGCTTGCATGTTTTACAAAACATAATGTGAATACATTTTGCAGAAAAAGGTAAACCTGTTTAGTTTGGTGTCTGCAATGGAGAGGCTTGATCATGTGAACACATTACATGTAACATGAGTTTTTTCAAGTAACTAGTAAAGTAACGCATTACTATTACATTTACAACTAACTATCCAAGTTAATTTTACAAATAAGTAACGTAAGTTACTTCCAATGCATTGCAAGTAACGTAAGTTATATAAACAGATTACTTTTTCAAGTAACTAGTATAGTAACGCATTACTATTTATCTAAATATCGGAGTTACTTTTTAAAATAAGTAACGTTTTCCAGTCACCGTGTTGATAAGGAGTTGAATTGGGAGTGAGGTGCAGAGCCACTTCCTTCAGCCTGAGGCTTATTATTTTCACTTTTGGTGCAAAAGGGCCAAAAAGTGAACTTTTCGGCTTTTTGTTAATAAAAAACAAATAAGCAAGCCCAGCCCAGATTTAAAAAAGAAACACAAAAGTAACATAATGCATTTCTTTCCATAAAAAGTAACAAAGTAACGCAACTTTTTTTAATGGAGTAACATGCATTACGTTTAAAACTTACCCCAACTCTGCATACGACTCAACCAAAGCATAAAGCTTCTCTTATGTGTATCCATGATATTGCTTTTTTGAAGTTTGCAAACCAGCAAATCTATAAACGCTAGCTGTGCATCAACAATTGAGCTAAGTTTTATAGAGAGTTCGTGTCTGGCATTGACATGCTAGCGCTACCCAGAGTCCTGGAGGTACGTTAACTGAGGCTAGTCAAGCACTAGTGATGTGTGTCGGGAGATAATCATCTTGTAAGCAATATAAAACAAGTTAATGTAATAGCAGTGAAAACACCATAACAGTCATAGACTTGCTAGAAGGTGGGAAATTAAAGTCATTCATCCTGGAGGACCAACTTCATTAATAAGCTAAAAATAAATCTCTTTCCTTAGATTGTGTTTCATTAGACTTAACAACAACAATCAGCCACTTGCCTGCATGGTGTAAGAAAAACAATCATTTTCTAACAAACCGATTAGCTTCAATTGTAAATTGAAAGATGTAGTGTACTATAAGGCTTTAATGTTTGCTCAGTTTAAATTAAATCCATTATGAAATAATATGTTAGAAATAAACATTAGCATGTTGATGTTGTGTAGCTGAATATGGTATTTGGTGCTTTCAAATCCAAGATTGGTGTATTGACTGGAAAAACATTTTAGCATAAAATCCATAGATAATGTTCACAAAGGGCATATTCTTCTCTTGAAACATAATTAAAACATAATTTCTATATATATTTGTACTTTGTATGGATGTCCTGGAGTTATGAAACTCTCACATGGATGGTAGATATCTTGTAGGTCATCAAACCAAATGACCTCAACAGAGGCAAATATTCAGGATCTGGCATATGATTGTGTTGATATTGACTGTAATTGATTTAGAAGCATGTGATCACATGATAGATCAGACATCTTAGGTTAGCAGAAGATTGTAATGATATTTGCCTAAGAAGCAAGCGCAAACATGTCTAGCTGTTCGTATTCTTTCCTTCCCTTTTTCCTGATGTGCAAATGTGATTTGACACAAGTATCGTTTTTGGTTAGTAATGTGGCTACTCGCACACTGAAAGCTAATTAGATTCATTCAGCTATTGGCTTTAGGAAAATGTTAGGTCTAATTACTCTTCATTATTTTATTTTATTATTATCATTATATTTATTTATTTTTGGATCAATCACTGTTCTAACAAACTATATTGATTAGTTATTCTCATGCATTTCAGTGTTATGTAGATTTAGCATGCATGTTGCTATAAAAACCAAGGAACACAAGTGTCCTTCGCTTCTGGAAAATCCAGCTAATTGTGTTTTGGAACATAGTTTGGTTCAGACGGGTTATTAGGTGGACAAAAATGCCTACTATGTTCCAAATACCAACATCAACCACCTTAAGCTGGTATTACCAGCTGGTTGGAATCCAACTACCATCTTAAAGGGACCGTTCATCCAAAAATGAAAGTTAGGTCATTTACTCACCCTCATGTTGTTCCAAACCCTGTATGGCTTTCTTTTTTTCTGTTGAACAAATAAGAAACCATTTGAAAAATGTCTCCATATTTTTTATTTTATTTTATTTTATTTTATTTTATTTTATTTTATTTTATTTTATTTTATTTTATTTTATTTTATTTTATTTTATTTTATTTTATTTTATTTTATTTTATTTATTCATTCATTCATTCATTCACTCACTCTATAAAATGGAGATCAATACTTACCAAAACTGGTTACTAATATTACTCAAAATATCTCCTGTTCTGTTCCACCGAAGATATATATATACAGTATATGTGTGTGTGTGTGTGTGTGTGTGTGTGTGTGTGTGTGTGTGTGTGTGTGACTCACTTTTGTCTTTGGAGTTTGGCGATCTACTAACCTCTATTTCCAGTTAATAGTGACCTATTTTTCAGTGAATAAAAAAAATTAATTTCTTCACACATATCTATAATATGACTTTAGATTACTTGCAATATAGTGCATGTCATATGGACTACTTTTATGGTACTTTTTAAAGCTTGAAAATTTCAGTTCCCATTCATTTGTAAAAAAAAAATTTTTTTTAAATGTTTGCTTTTTTTTCCCTTTGAAGACAGAAAGTAAATTTTTGGGTGAACTATTCCTTTAACAGCAATAGAATGGACCTTTCAGGCTACTAAGAGAAGAATCTTATTCTTCAGGTCAGGCTTCTTCTGTCACACACTAACCAGAACAAACAGGCCTTCAACCAGCTTTCTAATCGAATCTGTTCTGTTTACAGGAGCCGCTGCATTAGTGTGAAGTCAGCAGGTTGCAAAGAGAGAGAGAGAGACTAACAAAGATAATGTACTTCCTTTGTAACCTTGTCAGATCTGTCCTCGAGCCATGGTGATGGTAGTCTTGTGAGGGAGAGGCCTGACATGACGTGGGGTATCAAAAGTTCAATGAGCATGTGACAAAAGAGCAGAGAGTTAGAACGATTTGAACGTGTTCTTGCAAATTGCATTAGAAGCAGGTTCTGTCACATGTATTCCTGGCGACTGAAAGAAATTGGACAAGAACGGTTTACTGATGACCTCAAAGCTGATAGATGAACTAAAAGCCACATATTTGATTTCATGTTGTCTATAAAACAAATTCGCTACATAATGTGCCAAGTTTTGTTATGATAATAATCTGCCAATATTATGCACAAAAAGTCATAATATTTATTTGAATTTACAGAAAGCCACAGATATGTGAACACCTGTATGGCATCACAGGGGGTCCTGAGGTCTGATTGTGAGGTGTGTCATGGTGAACACCTGGAATAGTGCTTCCATGAGTCAGATCATGGAAAGATAAAACCACAGAGCATGAAAGAGACAAGTGTTTTCCCAAAACCTTTCTATAGGGTGAGTGGTCACACCAGGCCTCTACATGTACTCAGTCATTTTTCCTTATTCGTACACATACAGAACTGTATAGTACATTTGTCATTTTTACATATTAAATATATATTTATTTAATAAATTATTATTTCTATACCTAATGAATCTCTCTCTCTGTAATGTCATTAAATAGCACATTTTCACATATTATATTTATTTAAAAAAATTATTTATATATAGAGTAAATGTGTGTGTGTTTATATATATATATATATATATATATATTCACAAAATTCATGTTTAATTCAATTAATTACTTCTTTCTAATTGTTTTTGAAAATAAATAAATAAATAAATAAATAAAAGAAAGAAAAAAAATATATATATATATACTACACTCACTTTAACCACTTTGTCAACAGAAAATAAGAAATTTTCATTTATTTTCTTGAATAATTGTTATATTACTTTTGTTATATGATCCTATATAAATGTTGGATAATACATTTTCATATATTTACATTTACATTTAATCATTTAGCAGACGCTTTTATCCAAAGCAACTTACAAATGAGGACAATAAAAGCAGTCAAAACTAACAAAAGAGCAACAATATATAAGTGCAAATAACAAGTCTCGGTTAGCCTAACGCAGTACACGTAGCAAGGTGTATATATATATATATATATATATATATATATATATAC
>NW_015505449.1:1404000-1404363 GCF_001515645.1 Sinocyclocheilus grahami | reverse complement strand
AACAGTTAATGAAAAAGTCAGTGAAAGTGATTTTGTGCCTCTTTTAGATCGCACAATAATACGCCGTTCACTTGCAGAACGCAAGCTTCTAGAGGGCAATTAACTCTGAAGTAATGAATTTAGGTAAATGGGTGCAGAGCCAGTGGTGGTTTTGTAGGCAAACACTAATGCCTTGAACTTAATGCGAGTAGCTACTGGTAGCCAGTGCAAATTGATGAACAGGGGTGTGACGTGTTCTTTTCGGCTCATTAAAGATTAATCTTGCAGCGGCATTTTGGATTAATTGTAGAGGTTTGATAGAAGTGGCTGGAAGCCCTACCAAGAGAGCATTGCAATAGTCCAGCCTGGACAGAACAAGAGCTT
>NW_015505449.1:1356222-1403959 GCF_001515645.1 Sinocyclocheilus grahami | reverse complement strand
TATATATATATATATATATATATATATATATATATATATATATATATATATATATATATATATATATATAATAAATGAAAATGTATCATTGGAATACTGGTTATCATTCACTATAAAATCAGGAATGTTTATTAAATAAGCCAATAGCATCAGTTTTGCTTTCATGTGTATTTTTAGGTGATTTTGCAAAGGAGTTAAGAGCTGTTTACTTCGGTTCAAAATTAGATTCAGTAGCTGAATGTTTGAAAACCCGCTGGTTTGCGCAAGTCCTGTGAGTTCCCACTGTGTACTGTGAGGTTGCTGAGTAATAATACAGTAAAGGACTTTCAGATGTGCGAGAGCCAGTCTGGCTTTGCTATAGTGGCTTCTTCAGAGACCCGGAGTCTTCAAAGAAATTGGCAGTAAAGTGAGATCAACATAGGGAGGAGGTGTAACATTTGGGATTAGTTTGGGAGCCGAACAGGTTCGCTAGAACAGGTTCATGTGGCCACAAAACCACTGACTTTAAAATGAGGACATTCCATTGAGATGCACAACAAACCCACATCTTTTGACCACTTAATTTCCATGACTTTTCAAGTTGGTTCCGACAAACTTAGAATCCTGAACAGAAATGGCATCTCCACCAGCGTGACTTTTAAATTAATGATAGTTCATACAACTTGCTCTTTCCCTTTTCTTTCACAGTAACTGCAAACACATTTGTAGCATGAAATACTTAAACTGCGCTTTGATGAACTCCCACAATGCAAGTTAACTGTGGGAATGAGTCAAACCATATTAAAGCCAGCTCTTTCCATCACCCTTGACCATGTTTAAATGTAATTTCTAAACTTTAACTGTTAATTTAGATTTAAAAAAAGAAAGAAATCAGCATACTTTAGCAACAGATTCAACAGCACAGTACTTTTCATGAAATTGTGGTAAGAAACGTTCCTGTTGATGTGCAGTTATGCGCCTTCTTATTTGCATATCATTACAAAGACTATACACATGTAAACATTGGGCTAATTGTTATTGGATGCAAGTGTTAAAAGCTTAAAGGATAGTTCACCCAAAAATTTAAATACTGTTATCAATAGTGTTGTTTTGGACCACATTCACTTTAATTGAATCGTTTCTCTTCAAGAAACATTCTTATAACTAGCTTCTTTCCACAGATAAAGAAAGTCATGCATGAACTATCCAAAGAGTATAGATGCCAAATAGATATGGACCATCGCTGAGTTATTCAAAAAGTGTAAATTTTATTTTTTGTACAAAATCATACCATTCATTTACACTTTGCAATACAAAGTACAATCATATCAGTGTCATATACATTCAGATAAACAATTACATGGCAAAATCTCTGAAGTTCCTGATGAAAAAGGTACATGGCAAAGTATTGCATGTCTGAGTGCTGGTTTAAATACTAGTTTTAATTCAAGAAAACATAATTTTGCACTTGTTCCCTGTTTAAAAACATGGCATTAATTATTCCTTTGGTCTCAAGCTCATTGGTGTGCTACCATCTACGGTGTGAAATGTCTGACCGATTACCTCTCAGAAAAGAAAAAAAGAAACAAAAAGTGACCGTTACACATTTAACATTTAGTCACAGGCATAAACCGCTTGAAATGATTGCTTATTAGAGAGGCTACACATTTAAAACCTCCCAAATTGTACGTATCCGTAAACAAATGTACAGTACACATCAACCCGACCCAGACAGGGCAAATACTGTTGAAATGGAAGGCACATGACGGGCGCATGAATCTGCATTTACACTGAAATGAAAAGGCTTCTTAGTCAATGAATTAAGATCATCAGGGATCCAGTAAACAGTCTTTTGTTTTGTGCCGTTTCCTTTCTGAGGGTGTCGAAGGTTCTCCAGGAACCAAACTTAAAGCAGAAAGGCTGTTTTGGGTCAGTTTTACTTGTTAGCCTGTAGCGTCTTGGTTGGAATCTGACTCCACAAACACTTTATTCATTCAGACCCTGGGGCGGTGCATTTTTAAATTGCTTTTGGGATGCATTTTGCACTTTGTATCCAGTTTATCACGAGTATACTGACAGGAAGAGCAGATTCGAGATCAGCGTTGACGATTGGAGGCACTTAGTGAATGTGTGTGTGTGTGTGTGTGAGTGTCTCAGTGTGCAATGCAACAGCCAGATTCCTCATGTTTGTGCAGCAGCGACATGCGAGAGAAGGTTTTGGAGCAGTTCTTGCACTGGTATTTCTTCACATCTGAGTGAGTTTGCAGGTGAGCTCGGAGGTTGGACCGGTCTGCGAATGCACGACTGCAGTGGGGGCAGGAAAAGGGTTTTTCACCTAATGAACACAAAAGTCATGTCAGTTCATATTGAAGTACTGCTGCATCATGCAATGCAATGTCCAGCACAATTACTGGCTACAAAATGTGCAAAAAAGCATTCAATCCATATCATGCAACAAGAACTTTACGTGTGCATTAAAGATCTGCACTTTTCCACATCCACATGCTCAATTATGTGGTCTTCTCACCTGTGTGCGTCCGAATGTGTCCTTGCAGCAACCAAGGTCTGGAGAAAGCTTTCCCGCACATTTTGCAAACGCACGGCAGCGTGTGTGTCCTTATGTGCATCTTTAGGGCCCCTAGACTCACGTATTCCTTCTCGCAGTACTTGCAGCTGAATGATTTCCTGGTCTGTGCGTCGCAGTGCAGCTGCTTGTGTTTCATGAGTCCGGAATACGTGCTGTAGGACTTGTTGCACAAACTGCACTGAAACTTCTCAGCGTCTGACAGTTTGGTCGACTGTATCCGCTCGTCTTCATCGCTCCTGGGGCTCTCCGAACCGCTGTGGTCTTTATTAGAGGACGTGTCGGAGAGGGACGAGGGGTATCCGGAGATGGGGGACAGGTCGCTGGGCAGGGGTGACAGGGGCAGGTTGCTGGTAGTCCAAACTGTTATGGGGTTGTATGACACCGGGCTTAACACTTCAGGCTGAGGTATAACAGGCACCGGGAGGGTTTTTAAGACATATGGAGAAATAAACACTGCAATAAAAGGGGAAATGCAATCATATTATTTCACTGGAATCAGTATTTGGGTACTTGACATAAAATACTTGAGAAGTTATATGCTATATTCTTAAATCTGAAACTATTTTAAATGCATTTTCCTTTTATGGCTATATTTATTGAGAAAATTGAGTATTTATACTTATAAAAAGTTTTTTTTAAAGATATGCTTTCCCTAGAGCATTCATATAACTTTGATAGTAAACTCTAGTTAAATGTTATGCACCCATTTAATTAACTTTACATGGAGTTACATTCAGACAATACTTTTACAAAACTGATACCAGGTTATCATTCGCCAAAAAAACAATCCTAAAACATGTGCACTGGATTTTAAAATGAGACGCTTTGGAAACAATCCTAAAAGTGGGATCAAATAAGAGTCAAATAAGATCCAAATGGATGCAATTAAACGGCAATTTTTTCAGTTTTAAGTTTATTCGGCAGATTCCATTAGGATCATTTGGATTGGTTGGCAATTATTCCGTTTGAATCCACATTTAGTCTACATATAAAGACATAAAGAAAAATAGCAATGGATCAATTCAATAAAAGTAACTTTTTAATGTGTTGCAACTCAAAGTGTCTTAACTTTAACGAAGACTTGCAAAACACTAAAAAAGTTCAACTAACTTCAACTTTTCATTATTAGGTGTTAGAATCATCAAGTTTATTACCTGTTGGACTCTCCAGTTCACTATAATTCGGTTTCTTGGCTGCATTGAAATGCTTCTTTACTAGGAATGAACGAGGCATCCTGGAATACGTATAAAGTTGACTGGCAGATATAATGGTCCTCTCTTCTCTTTTCTAAAGTCAAATCACTGTAATCCTTATTGCTCGGTCCGGCAGGGCTTCATCTTCTAGCGCAGAGCTGCTCTAACACTCCAGCATCTCAGTGCAAAAAACAAGTAAATACTACCAATCAGGTGCAAAGGGAGGGGCCGAGGGTTCGAAACGTGCATATTCATGAGCTCCGGTCCAATCGAAATAGAGGCGTGGCTTTTAGGGGGCGGGGCCGAGGCGGCTAAGGAAAGTAAGACAGGTGTTCACGCTAGGGATATGTATGGAGGTGAATTAATGTTCAGACTTGTCACAGATGGTCAAAGCACACAGGCATGCCATTATTCCTGAATGTTTAAAGCAGGATAGCCAATTTTAAAAAAAAAGGTGATCCTTAAAAGGGAATGTAGCTATATCTTGTTAACTCTTGGTCCTGATTGATTTGTGAATATTCAAAACGAAAACAATAACATTAGACTTTATGTCTGCTTGGTGGCGTTTAATTGTACTAGATGTTCCCCTAAAGTGTTCATTTTGGCACCTCTCACTAGTAATGTTTAAATATATGTCATATCCAACAGTTTTTAAAAAATAGCAATTTCATATAAATGTAAGTATGGATTTAGAGTTAAAGTTGTTTACTGAAATCCAACATGAACGTTCAAGATAAAGCACGTCTAGTTTAATTGCAGTTTGCTAGCGTCCTCTTGTGTTCACGCGAAAAACTCTAGTATAGCATGATTTAAGTTGCCTACGAATAAGGTTAATTAGGGCTTGTGTAATTTTTATGTTTTTTTATGTATAAACAATGAAAATGGCTTGACAAGTAGTCTAAATTAAGGCTAAAACAGAATATTTTAAATATGTTGGCCTACATAAAAATGTCACCAAGTTTTTCTGAAAGAGTTCAGTTAATGTAGGCCTACTGTATAGCTACTTAAAAAAATTATAAACCACGCGATGGACCATACAATCAAGAAACCAGTTGATTAGAGCAATCAAAAGTCCAAAAAAGCGCTGTTTTTATTTTTGTTAGATTTCTTGAGTGATAAACTTAACATTTTCCATTCTAATATGCTGCTTCTCGTTTTTATTTGTGCTGTATTTTTATTAAAATAAATGCCATTGTGTTTTATTTTGTTGTCTAATGCAGTGCATTTTAAGTGTGCCTTGAGTGTCCAATTTCTTTTTGGAAGCACAGTAGCCTATTCATTGTGTTGTAAAGTCACTACATTTTTATGCTGATAGAACCCATTAGCACCTCTTTACATTTAGACTAGCAGCTATTCTAGAAGCGATTCATAATTGGAGAGCTGCTTTTAGATGGGTATTTCAGTGAAAACAGGACAAAGAGTGTTTTCAGAGTTAATGATGATAGGTTATAATTGCTCAGCATAGACCTTAGTCAGAGTAGTACTGACGGGGATGAATGAAAACGAGGCTGTGAGGGAGGGATAAAATTGTACTGTTTTTTAATAACGGAACGTTCTTCCGAAACAAAAAACTTTCGGTAGACAAAAAAAATTCATAAACCAGTTTTGAAAGTTGAGTTGTTAAAAACGTGATCTAGGATCTAGGCTATGCCATTGTAAAGATTGTCGTCCCTCACAGCCTCGTTTTCATCCGCGTTAAATTCAATGGCTTTTAAAGGGATAGTTCACCCAAAAATGAAAATGTGATGTTTATCTGCTTACCCCCAGGGCATCCAAGATGTAGGTGACTTTGTTTCTTCAGTAGAACACATATGATTATTTTTAACTTTAACCGTTGCAGTCTATCAGTCGTATAATGCATGGCAATGGTAACAAAATCTATGAGAGTAAAAAAAAACATGCACAGACAAATCCAAATTAAACCCCGTGACTCGTGCCGACACATTGATGTCCTAGGACACGAAACGATCGGTTTGTGCCAGAAACCGAACAGTATTTATATCATTTTTTACCTCTAATACACCACTATGTCCAACTGTCTTTGGGCGCGCGCACGGTATCCGGTGCGTGAGGTGTGTACGCGCTCTGGCGTAGTTTACACAAGCGCCGGAAGTGATCTCTCGCGCGTATACGTCACTCATTGTTTACACAGTGCACAGTTATTGTAGGTACGACGGCTAATCAAAATGATACTTACTTGCGCTTATCCGGATTGTTCAAACCGACTTAAAACTAAAAGATTACGTCCTCTCGCGCGAACTCGTTCGGGCGCGGTGACTTTCCACGTATTCCCAACTTCTGAGCGTGCGCACCTGAAGTTATGGTGGAATGCTCTTCAGCGCGATATCAACACACCCATTAACGTAAACTACGGGGGTAAGCAGATAAACATAACATTTTCATTTTTGGGTGAACTATCCCTTTAATAACCCGATTAAGGTCTACTTTAGTCAAACAACTTAGACCAAAAGAGACCAATATATATTTGGCACATAATGATTGAAAACTGTAGGCCTATACAAAATGATATTTGGATTTGTTTTCTGTTCAGAAAAAAAACCTTGTTCTGTTCAGAAGCATCATAAGAAAAGTGAATAATAGGTAAAATCAATAACCATCAAATGAAGATTAAAAGATAACCATCATCATGTGAATATAAAGGAAGCACCTCTCAATAGGCCTCTTGTCTTGAGTAATTAAAACAGGCACACACTAAGCAGATTTTCTTCCTCTTCTGGGGGAATTTTTAATTGTAAGTCAGATTTCTTATCTGCCAAAACTAATTACAGAAATTGGGTAGTATCCTTTGTTCATTGCGCAGTAAAAGCAAGGGCATTCATTTCTCTGTTCTCAATGACACAAATACATCTGTCTGTATTTCTCTCTAAGTCTTTGTGTTTGACAGTATAAGCACAGTAACAGTTTGTTTTATTGCAGTAAAACATTATATACTGAAAATATATTGCATTATATTTTCTGTACAAAAACAATACAGCATTCCATTTTAATTATTTGTAAACAGTTGCCTGTAATTTGCAATTATTTATGTCAACCAGTCTTGACAATTGTTTGTACATGCATTGTTGCAATTTCTCTGTTCTCAATGACACAAATACATCTGTCTGTATTTCTCTCTAAGTCTTTGTGTTTGACAGTATAAGCACAGTAACAGTTTGTTTTATTGCAGTAAAACATTATATTCTGAAAATATATTGCATTGTATTTTCTGTACAAAAACAATACAGCATTCCATTTGAATTATTTGTAAACAGTTGCCTGTAATTTGCAATTATTTATGTCAACCAGTCTTGACAATTGTTTGTACATGCATTGTTGCCTCCAATCACACAGGGCCTGATCAATGTATGGATGAACAGAGACTAGATTGTGTTTGCTGAGAGAGGGGAAATAAATGTGAGCGCAGCACAATCGGGCTCCTTCACAACCTCTGGTTCTAGAGATCATAGTAACAGCCTTTTTAGATAAAGTGCAATGGGAATAGATATCCAGCAGTATGTCTACTGACCTAATGTATGCTTTTTTAAATTAATGTTAATCTGCTGTGGAGATTGTATAAGCAAGTCATTGTAGCTTTATCTAAAGCGACGTACAGTAGTTATTACAGAGACAGTCGCTCCAGAGCAACCTGAGGTTAAGTGCCTTGCTCAAAAGCACAATAGTGATTGCTCACGGATAACCTATTGTGGGAGTCAAAATTGTAACCTTTTCACGATCAGCCCAGATGTTTAACACCTATATCCTGCATACTGAAAATGAAAAAGAAAGAAAGGGTGTTATGAGAGTTAATTATCCTTTTTAAAATTAGCATTTGCATGTCAGTGATGGATAAAAAAATGCAAGAAAACCACAGCAGATAGAGAAAATGCTGACTGCATGTATTACTAAAACAGTAGCCTATGCCAGAGGCTCTTCATACTAAATTCTTTGAGTCTTTCCTGTAGATCTAGCGTCCCTGCGTAAACTCATTGCTAAAACTGAAATATCTCTGCTAATTTGAAATGTTGTGTAGAAACATCGTTGGTTATGTAAAGCTTTGTGGGGAATGTTCTCGTACAGCCCGTGGGTTCCTCTGCCTCCTTCACCAAATAATACCGCATTGAGAAGCACGCACATGATGGAGCCTTAAAGTGCCACCCTCTCATGCGTTTGTGCACCGCGTCTTTCCCCCACAGCTTTGATTTTCAGTTATACATATTCTGCTAATATATTCAGACTAAAACGCACAGATGTTTAGCGGCGGTGAACAATGACGCAATGAAAGGGCAGAGGAGAGAGAGAGGCGAAAAGCGCTTGTGATTAGCACAGGCACGTTCGGTTCATTTTTGCGAGTCGGTTCGTTCGGGCGGTTCGTTTCAAAGGAACCGGTTCAAAACACAAAACCACAAATTCGATTGAGTCATCGCTCGCAAATGTTTGCGGATGTCCCTGCTTTAGGTTTTATATTACATTTAATTTATAGATAAATGCCGATGTGCTCTTTATAGCCATTTTGTAATTAGGTAAGCCTATAGGCTATCGCGTTGTTTCATATGTCAGTTTAATTCAAAACATAGTTCTTTAAGTGGAAGATTACTGCAAGCTGGATTCTGCTATATAATGCACACTATTGCTATAATGCAATACTATGAAGAATGGTAGTAGCCTAGTCTGTTTAGAAAAAATAGCCTACTCTGCATTATGAAGTATGATGCGTTATGTTTTGCACATTTCCAATATTCAGATGGCTTTTACAACTTCCAACATGCACACACTGCTCCGGGTGTGTGTTTACGGTGTGTGTGTGTGTTCACTGCTGTGTGTGTGTGCACTTTGGATGGGATAAATGCAGAGCACTAATTGCCAGTATGGGTCACCATACTTGGCCACTTGTCACATCACTCACTAATGAATGATAAAAAGTGACCCAATTTTAGGGCGGCTACCTGCATTCACTCTGTGTGTGCGCACTGCATGTGTCCTATCTGGTGCACTGAAGAACCATATTTATTTCCACTGAAAACGGTACGTCTCATAGGCTACTAAATCACATCATGAGGTCATGTTTTTTTAAATAGTAAAAATAGAAGACTGTGTAAAATAGTACTTAAAATAGAAGACAGTGTACAGTATATATTGCCAACTTTGGCTATGTACAGAATATAGCCAAAGTTCTCCCACATGCGAGTGATTTCGCTTTCACACGCTTTGCGATTCGGCTCGATCGAATCATTCAGAAGAACCGGTTCAAAGAACCGTTCGCTCGCGAATCGGACACCGCTACTTGTGGTTTTCAGCCGGTCATTATTATTGCTCAGGATGCCTAGCGACAGCAGAAGATATGTAGATGGAAAGCTGCATGGCTCGGATTGCGGAGGATGCTGGAGAGCAAGACGACAGATGTGTCTCGCCTGTTGTGGGAATATAAACTAAGAGCAAGTTTAAAGGACTCGCTTTGGAGGATTTTGCCAAGCGGTTGCGGATGGAGACTGTGCATTAGTGGTCGTTATGATCCGGAGGCTGATCATCACTCGTTTTCACATAGACAGTGATGACAAATGCAAGAGGGATGGAAGAATTGTGAACTTGAATGAGTGGAACCAATTCCAAATCACCACCAGTTGAATATCAGGTAAGCTTTTATGACAAGCAGTACTGGGATTTCCATCTAATGCAATACAATAAATGTACATATTTTAACTGACCCGTCATTTGTCTATTTGGCAAGCTTTTCTGATAAGTGTTTCTAACCAGATTAGTCACCGTTCAGACAGATCTAATTATGGAGATTGACAACTGAAGGAGTGAGATCCAGAATCTCACTGAACACCCATCCAAATGATCTAAAAACGAAGCTTTGTTGCCTCAACTTGAGAGCACAAATGAGTGTATGAAGCTGTGATGCTGCATTAGAGATGCTGGAGCACAAGGACAGCCTGCTTATGCACGTTTTGCTGTGTCAGATCTTCCATTCACATCAGGTGCAATAAAACACATACATCCTTGTTCTCATCCTTATGCGAAACATTGTCTATCAAATTGTTCTTGGGCTGGCAGCCCGACAAAGATGAGTCTTCAGGGACGCCCATCATTTTTAATTACGGGTTTGCATGCCCTCAAGCTCCCAATTTGTCCTCAGTTTAATGTGATTGAATAATTCATTTAAATAAACATGTAAATATGATGTAGCTTGTTAATATCTGGCATGCAAACATCTCCCAAAGAGATTTTTTGTGTAAAGCTGCTTTGAAACAATATGCTGAAAGCAGTGTAGACATAAAACTGACTTGACTTAGCACCACAAGTGTCCAAGTGTCAGACGGTCAGCTGTCAACTTTTTCGTTGCGATCCATCTTTGTGTTGCATGTGTTCACATTCATATCCATTATATCAAATACATATTTCTTTTGCTCTACTAAGCAAGTAACTAGAAGGAAGACAGTGCCACCTGCATTCTTCAACATAAACAGGCCAGCATTATCATAATGTTTTGCCAGCGTTATATACGACAGGTTGTTAATTACGCACATACACCCTATAGTGCCTCATTAACACGAAACACTGTTTAACTATAGTGATAATGGTTCACCGTGTCGAGGGAGGAGTGACTGTGTTGTGTGCGTCGTTGACTCAACCTGAATGTGAACTGCAGACACCTGGTGAATGTCTTGTGGCTTTCCATACCTAGAAAGATGTCTTTCTTAAGCCTGTCTTGTGTTTCATGGTTTGGTATAGTGCAAACAAAAGGACAATTCTCAAATATAGTTCTCAACCCAACCAGAAAAAAATATATGCTGACAGGTAATTAGGGAGTTGAGTTTTTTCTTGAGCTATTCTGTCAAGACAGTAGGAAGCAAAACCAGATTTAGAGTTAGAAATAGTGTTTATGTTTTTATAAACATTCATAGACATGATTTCTGAGGTGATAAAGGTTATATTCTAATGAGAGCATGCTATAAATATTCATATACCTTTAATGAATATTTAATGCTTAATGTATCTGTTACAGACAAACATAAAGGTTTTTATACCTTTAGATTTTTTAAGGAATAGTTCATCCAGAAATTAAAATTTGCTGAACATTTATGCACTCTCAAGCCATCCAAGATGTAGATGAGTTTGTTTCTTCATGGGAACAGATTTGGAGATATTTAGCTTTATGATCACTAGCTCACCAATGGATCCTCTGCAGTGAATGGGTGCCGTCAGAATGAGAGTCCAAACAGCTGATAAAAACATCACAATATTCCACAAGTAATTCACACAACTCCAGTCCATCAATTAACATCTTGTGAAGAGAAAAGCTGTGAGTTTGTATGACATTTTTAACTTCAAATCCTTGCTTCTGGCCAAAATACCAATTTGTTTAGAACAGTTTTGGACTGTTTTTGCTTGTAAACGGTGCTTGATCTATTCATATTTCTCTCCTTAATTAAGACAAGATGATTTTTCACTGGAGAAAGCAATATTACGGACAGAGGACTCGTGTTTTAGCTAGAAGCAACGGTTTGAAGATAAAAAATGGATAGATCTTAAAGGGATAGTTCACCCAAAAATGAAAATTACCCTATGATTTACTCACCCTCAAGGCATCCAAGGTGTATATGACTTTCTTCTTTCAGACGAATCCAATCAGAGTTATATTAAAAAATGTCCTGGCTCTTCCAAGCTTTTGTCTGAAAGAAGAAAGTCATATACACCTTGGATGCCTTGAGGGTGAGTATGATGGGGTAATTTAAATTTTTGGGTGAACTATCCCTTTAATTTGTTTCTTACAAACATGCAACTTTTCTCTTCACGAGACATTAATTGATGGACTGGAGTGGTGTAGATTACTTGTGGATTACTGTGATTTGTTTATCAGCTGTTTGGACTCTCATTCTGACGGCACCCATTCACTACAGAGGATCCATTGGTGAGCAAGTGACGAAATGCAAAATTTTTCCAAATCTCATCTACATCTTGGATGGCCTGTGAGTGAGTAGTGTTTCAGCAAATTTTCAGTTTTGGGTGATCTATTCCTTTAAGAGTATACTTTCATGCGCTCTTCTTTGTGCATGCAGCTGTTTCAGACCCACTAGAGAACCACCCCGAGACCAGTCAAATCTTTGCTCACGCCTGCAGTGCACGGTTTATCGTTTTGTCTCACTTGCAATCGCAGCGGTGGCAGCATTGAAGATTACCCAGGGTACCCTGAATAGTAACAGACAAGTGCTCTTTTGATCCATTAGGCAGCGGAAGCATCCAGCAGACATTTCTCATAAAATGTGATGGGACAGATGGCGAGGCTTCTGTAACAGCAGTGATTTCTGTGGAACAAGCTAAAAGAACGCAGAAACAATGAAAATGATGGGGTGCGTATAAGAGCGATATGATGATAATGGTGCGCTTTGACGCTGGTGCACTCCGGGCTAAATTATAAATGGCGTGTGTGCTCTAATGCAACACTGCCATTAGAATTTTCAATGCATAGAATATAACACTTGGTATGTCAGTCAAAAATGTCTTGCATGAACATTATTATGATTATACAACATGGTTAAAAGTGCATCCATAATAACATGGATTACTGATACCTGAACATTTCTGCAGTGGCTTTGAAGGTGTGCATCTAATAAAAAGCTTTCTCAGAAGAGTGGAAGATGTTACATCAGCAAAAACAGGACTATTTCACTATTAATGTGCATGGTTTTGAATGTAAATGTTCAATAAGCACGTATGAGTGTGGATGCACACACACTTTTGGCCATGTGGTGTTGGGAAGAGTGGGGTAAAAATGGGGTTTCACCCCATTAATCAGATAAACTGTGCATAATTCTTTGTCATATGATAGAAAATGCCAGTTATACACAGCTGACTGTGTTTGAGTGATGCACATACGGAAACTTTTTTTTTTGCACGACTACATTTTCTACATTGCAGGTAAAATGCATTTTATTTCAAAGAAACTTCTAAAGATCTAAATATTATAAACATGTTTAAAACATGTACAGTTTTTGACCAATACTACAAATACAATGCAAAATACTGACAATTGTTTCATTACATTCCTATATTTTTTTTGGCTAGTTTATGAACATGTGAATAATGTGCATTAAAATAAGATGGTAACATTTTACAATAAGGTCCTATTAGTTAACATTAGTTAATGCATTAACTAACAATAATCAATACATTTGTTACAGTATTTATTCATCTTTGTTAACGTTAGTTAAAGGGGTCATATGATGCGATTTCAAGTTTTCCTTTCTCTTTGGAGTGTTACAAGCTGATTGTGCATAGATAAGATCCCTGAAGTTGCAAAGACTAAAGTCTCAAAACCAAAGAGATATTCTTTATCAAAGTTAAGACTCTGCCATGCCCCCCTAAAACGGCTCGTTCTAACACGCCCCCACATATCTACCTCACTATGTGGAAATATTTGCATAATGCACCCAAATGTGCACGCAAAGAAAGAAGGCGTGGTTTCAGTAACCGCAGTTAGTGTTGAAGCAGCATGTCAGGGAGACGCTGTGTGTTTCTAGGCGAAAGCAAAAGCACTTTATTTGGCCTTCCGAAAGTAGATGCATTTAGGAATCTTTAAGATTACTTACAACAGAACAGCAATGCATTTTATAGAGAAAATAAATATTCCTTGAATTGATAAATGATTATATTGTCTGCTCGGTGGACGGACAGATCAAATAATTGTAATATTGATTCTGCTACAGTTAATTCGAAGATATAATCTAAATATTTATTATGAATCATAACCATTTATGATTCGTCATAAATATTCCCCTTTTTAGAGCTAATAAATAATAATAAACGTTACCGTGTGAGAGGGGAACAGGGTCACATCACAGGAGAGTGAACGGTCTGTCAGAAATCATAGCATGTCAGCTGTCTTAACCGCGGCTTATGTACTGCAGCATCACTGTGTCTGTCACGCGACTCTGTTGCCCTTTCGGGCTTGAACTGATGGTAAAACTAATGACATTATTTACTGTCTTTACATTTATTTTGAAAGATGAAGCTCGCGATTATGGTAAAGGGAGTTACATTTCCGACGCGTGCTTGCGGTGTTCGGCCAATCACAATATACTGGGTCAGCTGGCCAATCAGAGCAGACTGCGCTTGTCGGAAGGAGCGGGCTTAGTTGAAAACGAAGCGTTTGAGAGAGGCGGGGCATAGAGGACCTACAATAATATACAGTATTTGAAAAATAATGTGTTTTTTGAACATTAAAGCATGTCAACATAATCTGTTACACCAAATACACAAAATAATGATCTTTAAAAAAGCATCATATGACCCCTTTAATAAAATAAATTGTTCATTGTTGTTAGGTCATCTTAGTTCAGGTCCATTGGTTTTAATAATGTATTAGTAAATGTTGAAATTAACATAAACTAAGATTAATAAATGCTGTAGAAGTACTGCTCATTGCTAGTTCATATTAACTAACAACAACAACAACAAAAACTTATTGTAAAGTGTTACCAATAAGACATTCAAATTAGAATATGCATTGGATTACACTTAATGTAAATAAATAAAATGGTAAAGATTATATTTTCAATATAAATGTCAATTTTCACATACTTTTTTGAACATTTATAATTTTGAATATATATTTTACATCCTGCAGTATAATTAGGTGTATTCATTTAATCCAATTTCCGCTTGACTAGAGGTCAAGTAAAAAGTGACACAGCTTACCCCGCTCTCCTCTATAGCGATGTTGGAATATGCTGGAGAAAAACACAAAATGCAGAACTCTATAATCCATATTGTGAAAAATGAGAGAAAACATTTTTTTCCCCCCTGAAATATTCATCTATGTATGTGTCTACACTGTCACTGAGCCGTAAAGTGTGTAAGGATGTGTGTTTCTTTATTTGGATGCAGATTGTCATGGAGCATATGGTTGTTTCAGAGCATGTAGTTTGTTTGCATGCATGCAAGGATGGTCAAAGTCTAAAGTGAACAATAGCTTCAAGCAGTCATGCTTGTTCATTCTTGTCAAGCGCATACAATAATAAGCTCAGCCTTTTGTTGCCAGATGATCCTTGTTTCTTGGCTGATACTTCATGTTTTGCAGGTTAGACTGCTTGGTTTCCAGAACAGACCCCATTTTGTCATGCTGTGTGGCTGTTTAGTTGATTCCTGACCCTTGAATTTTATTGGCTTGAAAATGGGTGTTACCACAAACACAGAACCACCCCTTGGAATGCCTCAAAATGATGCAGCACCTTTAGAGACGTGATTGGTTTTGGAATGAGGTGCCGTTCACTGTTTCCATCGTCATTAAGCTCAGCGTCGTCCGTGTGGGGTTTCAGTGCATTGGGATTGAGCGGCCAGGTGGTGAGAATATAAAGTAATGGGTCATGAATAATAAACTCTCTTTGCTTTCTCATTCACACTTGCACTGATGCTAAGTTCCAGCATCTTTCGAGCAGCTGAGGGTTAAGTACAGCATTCAAGGGCAGCACGGCAGTTTTTAGCAACAAGCCTCATTGAGTTTTTTCAGCCTCTGTCCACTGGACCTGAGATGTGAACTACTTATTTCTATCTCTGTGTTCTTGAATTTCTTTAGTTCCATGGAACCTGTCACATTCACAATGACTGCCTGTTGTAGTTTATAGTATATTCATATATAAATATACTTACAATTTTCTGTTACCTGAGGCTTGACGGCTTGATCAGTGATTTACAAAACCTTAAGCAAAACAAAAAACTAAAATGTTTTATATTTATATATATATATATATATTTACATAAACACCATTTTTTAATGACTCACTGATAAAAAAACTAATCAAGTGTTTGGAACATGATTATTATTGTTAAGTAAAAATAACATTTAAACTTAAAAACATTTTTGTTAACTGAAATAAAGTCAAATATACATATTAGATTAAAAACGTAAATTAAATGAAAATTAGAAATGTTGCCATGGCAACTTACTGAAATAAGTTTAAATTGAAGAACTAAAATTACTAAATGGAAATAAATAAAAAATAAATAAATAAAGTTGAACTAAAACTAATAAATTAAACTTACGTACAAGTGCTAGGAAATGTAAAAAGAGATACAGTATGTGTGTTAAATAAATACATGTATAAATTAATAATAAATATAAATTAATAAATTAAACCTAAATAGAAATATTAAAAAAGTAATAAAAATGGCAAAAGCACATAACAATTGCTAAAAATTAAAAGAACATTTTTTAAAATTCAAAATAATAATAAACATAGTGGTATAAATAAAACTGAAATAACATTGGTTAAGTGAATGAATCATCGGTTCAGTGACTACGTTTACATGCGCACGAATAATGCGATTATTTCCAATAATCAGAGTAAGGACTTAATCGCATTGTGATGTTTACATGTCAAGAGCAAAGCTCTTCACTCCCATTTACATGCAATTTCCATTATTCTTATTATTCGCTAAGAATTGTGGTCATTCCTGTCACAAGCACATGCGCACTTTGGTCAGAGCGGCAATACTGCGATTAAGGTGTTTACATGCCTGCATATTTCGATTAAAATCGGCGTACGCCACCTATGTTAATACGATTATGCTTGCTGCGATTATGAGTTTAATCGCATTATTTAAATCAAAGTATTGCGTTTACACGAGGTAAAGTTAAATCACAATATTGCCAAAATCTCATTATAATCTCATTAAGAAGGTGCATGTAAACGCACTCAGTATTGACTCACTCAAAAAACAATCAATTGTTTCGCTCGTCTCGCATAAAAATCGGTTGAATGAATGTAAAGATCAGGGCTGTGTTTCCCGAAACCTTCTTAATGCTATGTCATTCTTAAGTTATGCCTTGAGTTGTACCTTATCGTTAATATGTGTTTCTTGAAACGTCCTTAGCTAGGTATAACTTCTGTAAGTCATACTTTTGTAAGGTTGTTCTGGACCAGTCTTAGCTATACCTTATCACTGTTGATACTTTACATTTCAGTCTATACGAAAGTAATTCTGAAGTAATACACCCAGTGTTAAATTAAGCTGCAATTCTTAAAAAAATAAAGATAAAGAAATTATTTAAAAAAAAGAGAGAGAGAGAGACAAACTTGACGGCGCTACCCCCTCAACCCCCGAAATTCAGCTGCTGGCGGCTCTTAGCTGTTGATTATATGTTTCCCATGCTGCGCTTTTATTGAGTAGCTCATTCAATAAAATAAATTTGTGATTTATACCTACATGTGATGCGGCTGCTGGGCAGTCAGCCCTGGTTGTGTAGTAAATGAGCACTCTTACCTGAATGTTTTTCTGTTGGACTTGTGTAGACCCAAGGTGGGGTTTTTTTCATCTCTCTTCTGTTAAATGCTGTTAAAATATTAAGCAGCCTCGTGTAGGTTTGTTTCCCTTGTATTTTATTTTGTGACCACTGGGAGGTGCTCTGGGCATATATTTTTCTTTCTTGGTCTTTCTTGGTTGCAAATCGAAAGTAAAATTTCATGCAAGTTCGTTGTGTTCTAACAGGAAAGAGTTCCGTGTCTTTATTTAAAATCAACACTTCTTTTATAAAGAACACCGTTTTCTCACATAACGCACTGAAGAAGCCCGTGCATAGAATGAATAATCGATTCTCTAGGCAACGAAATCAACCAATTCAGCACCACTGTCGTGGACAGCACTTGGTAACGTCGCATGTACGGAGGTATATCTTAAAGTCGGCATGAAACGGAAGTTGCGATTGTCTTTTCTTCTCTACTGTGATGTATATCCGAGTGAAACGGCATCTGAAATGAGATTTCGTCCTTCGGGAATTGATTGCATCGTTGGAAGGTGGGGCGTTGCAAACAAAATGGAGGCAGATCTGAATGCCAGTTTGCAGTTAGTGGTGGGGTTCAGCTTCAGCACGCGCAGCTCAACGGCTGCTATTTAAAACAGTGGTATTAATTTGTTACTTTTTCAAAATCATTGATATATTATTAATAACAACAACCACTTGTATTGTTCTCTTATTATTTTCATCAACAGTATGGTTTAGTAATTAAAATCATTTAATTATTGTCCGTGCAGAGGCTATTCCGTTTTATTGATCTATGGCGCATTCATTTTGATTCTTTACACGTGTAATGATGTCCAGTGACTTGTTTGCATTATTTATGCATTATTTTATTTATTTGTAAGACTTTTTTATGACTAAATTTGGTAATGGGAGAGTAAAAATATTTTTAAAACGTACACCGTTCAAACTAGGCTGCTTATGTTGAAGTGTTTGGGATGTGGCTTTTAATGATGAGACCTTTTTTGTAATCAGGCTCTCAAAAAGTATATAACAATTTGGATATAGATTTATCGGCCAACATATCGGTCGATTAAAATCGGCGTACGCCAATAATCGGTTATCGGTATCGGCCAAAATTTTCATATCGGTGCATCCCTAATTTAAATCAAAGTATTGCGTTTACACGAGGTAAAGTTAAATCACAATATTGCCAAAATCTCATTATAATCTCATTAAGAAGGTGCATGTAAACGCACTCAGTATTGACTCACTCAAAAAACAATCAATTGTTTCGCTCGTCTCGCATAAAAATCGGTTGAATGAATGTAAAGATCAGGGCTGTGTTTCCCGAAACCTTCTTAATGCTATGTCATTCTTAAGTTATGCCTTGAGTTGTACCTTATCGTTAATATGTGTTTCTTGAAACGTCCTTAGCTAGGTATAACTTCTGTAAGTCATACTTTTGTAAGGTTGTTCTGGACCAGTCTTAGCTATACCTTATCACTGTTGATACTTTACATTTCAGTCTATACGAAAGTAATTCTGAAGTAATACACCCAGTGTTCAATTAAGCTGCAATTCTTAAAAAAATAAAGATAAAGAAATTATTTAAAAAAAAGAGAGAGAGAGAGACAAACTTGACGGCGCTACCCCCTCAACCCCTGAAATTCAGCTGCTGGCGGCTCTTAGCTGTTGATTATATGTTTCCCATGCTGCACTTTTATTGAGTAGCTCATTCAATAAAATTAATTTGTGATTTATACCTACATGTGATGCAGCTGCTGGGCAGTCAGCCCTGGTTGTGTAGTAAATGAGCACTCTTACCTGAATGTTTTTCTGTTGGACTTGTGTAGACCCAAGGTGGGGTTTTTTTCATCTCTCTTCTGTTAAATGCTGTTAAAATATTAAGCAGCCTCGTGTAGGTTTGTTTCCCTTGTATTTTATTTTGTGACCACTGGGAGGTGCTCTGGGCATATATTTTTCTTTCTTGGTCTTTCTTGGTTGCAAATCGAAAGTAAAATTTCATGCAAGTTCGTTGTGTTCTAACAGGAAAGAGTTCCGTGTCTTTATTTAAAATCAACACTTCTTTTATAAAGAACACCGTTTTCTCACATAACGCACTGAAGAAGCCCGTGCATAGAATGAATAATCGATTCTCTAGGCAACGAAATCAACCAATTCAGCACCACTGTCGTGGACAGCACTTGGTAACGTCGCATGTACGGAGGTATATCTTAAAGTCGGCATGAAACGGAAGTTGCGATTGTCTTTTCTTCTCTACTGTGATGTATATCCGAGTGAAACGGCATCTGAAATGAGATTTCGTCCTTCGGGAATTGATTGCATTGTTGGAAGGGGGGGCGTTGCAAACAAAATGGAGGCAGATCTGAATGCCAGTTTGCAGTTAGTGGTGGGGGATTTCTCTCCACTGGATTCACAGCATAGCATGATATAAGCATGAATAAATGTTTTATTTATTAAGGATGACGACGACGATCAACGGCATAAAACATGCCTAAACAGCGTGCCCGCGCAAGAAAGAGAGAGAGAGATACTGCCTGATTGACTGAGCGCGTCCTCCATCAGGTTAAGTCATATTCATGAAAAAAATGTGTTTGCCATGTCCTAAAAGTAATGTTGTCGTAATATCCTAATATCTTTTCAATGTTTAGGGGTAACGTACTCCCTCATGACTGGTGTCAGTGCTATAAAGTGACGCATCAGCTTCAGCTTTTCCCCCTGTGGTTTATCCCAGCGTTTACCCCTCACATCACTTGATCCGCCCTTGCGCCATAGCTCGTGACCTGAAGAGAAGATGAGTCGTTTTGAGGGGGAGGGGAGTTTAACGTTTTTGATTAAAGATTACGAGGGCACATGAATTTTAAAACAATAATGAAGTACACGGATAAATTATTTATAATAAACACTACAATATTCCATTAAAAAATAAGAATTTTCAATTTTGATTTCATGGTGACTTTAAGCAGCCTCCTAAGGTATAGTTCGGGGAACACGCCTAGAACAGGTATACCTTTAGTTAAGACATACCTTTAGAGTCTTCGTAGTGCGCTAGAGACAACATTAGACAACGCAGCCCTGTTTTGTTCCTGAATGAATCAGTGTTTTAAACGAATCGGTTGAATGAATGATTCAAACGACTAATAAAGACAGTCACTTGTCGCTACCTAGTGGCGTAAAAATGTAAAAGAAAGAAAGAGTCACTGAAAACTTCACACCAGTATTGTTCCGACTGTGCAATGACAAACAGCGAAAAGTCCCGGAGTTGTTGCACTGTTGTATCAGTTAAACTATTTTTAAACATTTATAATGAACGTTTTATCATTGATAAAATTCGCTAAGTGTTTAATTACTACCAAAGACGTGGCCATGTTTGTTTACGTTGGTAGAGCATAAGATTACTCGTGCAGCTCTTAGAATGATCACACATTGAAGTATCACGTTATTACGCTATGCATGCTTAAAAACATGGTATTTTTTGCTAGTGTTTCTATAAGATTTCATATTCTCAATTCTGTGTCAGTTGTTGCATTCCTAACAAAATTAGGTCCATGCATAAATATTAATCTTGATTGTCATCAGAAACGCGATTTATCCGCCTCAGCGGCGCTCATCATGTTTACTAATGTGTGCCAGTTAGTCTCATGTCAACACAGCTAATTTATTGTGTTTTTAATGGGCTGGTCTCGCTGACAATTGAAGAGAGAGACTGCTAACGTTAACTCATAAACAAACCAAACTTAGTCTTGGTCTTGAATAAACGGTACGGCTCGGTCTGACAGCGGCAGTAATTACCCATCTTTGTTGGTGTAATGAGTCTCATGTGTACATTAGGTTTCTTCTGGCACCTCCACAGTGCTTTCAAGCATGGCCTCGCCAAAAGTCATCCATCATGGAGAGAGAGGTCAGGACTTGAGTCTATAAATCTGCCATTTGCTAATTTACCGAGCCTCATTCCCATTGTTGCCTCTGTGTCGATGTGGTTTGGTGTGGTGATGTAGGCCAGCGGGTCTCGCCAGTGTATTAACTAATGAGGGCTAAACAGACACCCGCCCAGCGGGCAGGAAAGGGTTGCTTTTGGCAATGAGATGTCAGAGCAGGATAATGCAAAGGGATGAAGCTGGGATCAAACTTAAATCAAGCACAATGCCGTGTCCAGGCTCTCTGCAGTGACCTTTGCATTGCTTGAACTAAGCATGTTCAACAGAGCAACAGTGTCAAGAAAGTTGAGAAACACTTGATCAGACCTAGCAGATCTGAGTCAATATGACATTTCTATCATTACTTGAAATGAGATCCTCAAATATGTGTTTATGTCTTTTGCTAATCTTACGTGGTGGAATCTTGTTACATTGTATTCATAGACGAAAGAGTTACTTGATTATTGTAGTTTTCAGACTTTGGTTGCTCTTTCATAAATTTTGAGACTTACTGAAACTCTCAGTTAACATTGTCTCAGATGTTTCTCCTAAAACTTCTTAGGAAAGGCAGAAATTGGATGTATTTATTTTATATTAGTAAATATTATTTTATAAATATGATTAGATATTTAAAAATATATATATTTAAAAAGTAATTTATTTTTTAAATTGAACTTAATTTTAATTGCAGGTATCTTGGCAAATGTGAGCACAGTTTGAGACATTGTTGGGCTCTTTTGCTCAAAAGAATAAATGGACATGAAATTTGCTCATAAATGTCTATTTGCTCTCCAATTAATCTTGTTTCCATCTATGAGAACAAAATGAGATACTAAAGAGAAAAAAATCGTGGTAATGATATATACATATGACATATATATCTATGAAATAAACAAATGGAAAAAATATTGATACAGTAGGAGTATAACGTTATAGAATTAACGTTGATATATGATCGCTCAAATAATTATGTCTTAGAGGTAACTGGTGAGAAATGCTCATATTATATCATTAAATATTATATTATACATGTTATTATATTAGACAATTAAAAAATCACACACACACACACAAATATATATAATGTAATATCTATGAGAACAAATTGAGATATTAAAGCGATCACATTTGTAATTAAAAACAATTCTGGTAATGATATATACATGTATATATTAATGAAAGAAACAAATGAGACAATCATTGATACAGTAAGAGTATAGTGTTATATCTTGAATAATTTTGTTTTAGATGTAATTGACTTCTAAGTCAAGAAAGTCAGAAATGACTTCTAAATCAGAAATGCTTATATAATTAAATATTATATTATAGATGGGAATATATTAGACAGATTTTATTGAGATCTTTGACTTTGAATTTATTTTTATTTTTTAATTTAACTTAATCTGGCACATTTGAGACATTGTTGGGCAAGCATGAAATTTGCTCATAAAAGTCTCTGTTTGCTCTCCGATTAATCTCATTTCCATCTAGAACAAATTGGAACATTAAAGGAATCATTTGTAATTTTCTGGTAATGATATATATATTCCATGCAACTGACTGATTACCATATTAATGTACCATGCATTTACATAATAGTTCAAAGAATAACATGGATCATGCCCAAAAAACATGGTAGTATTTTTTGTTATAAGTGATGTTTTTGTTTAGAAGTGCAAGCTAAAAAACTAAAAAGCATTACTTTTGTTGCTGTGAGATGGTGCAACATAAAACAGACTCTTCTAATAGTAAATATAAGCTTCAGATCATTTATTGTATTGGTTGCTTGCTGAAATAAAGCAATGTGAATACATCTAGCAATATAATTTAGCCAATATAAGCTCATTTTATGCATAATATCGAATAGAAAACAACCGTGTTATTTGAACAAACACTAAAAATCACTTTGAACCATGACACAGCAGTGGTGGTTTTGCCTCATTTCCAGGCAGTGGAAATGCCCAGTGCCCAGAGCAGTGTGAGTGTGTTTGCTCTCTCTGTGTCTTGGCTGTGAAATACACAGATAAAATGTAGTTTTCTGGCTTACATCTCATGGGAGCATGTTCACTCACCTGCTTGAGAGAAACCCGGTGAAAAACATCGACCTTGATAGGGCATCAGCATCACAGACAGCAGCGTGGCGAGCCAAACGTTTGACTTCTTGTTTCTGAGTGTATGCGGGTGTTCGTGGGAAGATTAGATTCATTCCTAAAGGAAACATTAACTGCATATGGTTAGTCAGCTCCTCATGCCAGCAAGGTTTATATCGCAGTGTGTTTTTATGTGCAGTTGCATTTATCAAATACCAGCGCTTGATGCTTTCAATTTTCCCATGGAGCACATGTGTTGAAATAAGTTTCAATATTTAGGAGCGCATTAAAAACTGCAATGAAAATCGATCAAATAATGGTTCCTTTAAAAATAATACAAAGAGACATTTACAAGCAAAAATGAATTTATTCAAATACAAAAAGTACACTAGGTTTTTAAATATTTCTGCTTCAAACTGTATTTAATAATTATGTAATTATTTAAAGGCATGCCTTAAACTGTATAAACTATATATACTGTAATAAACAAATTATTGTGCTGTTACTAGTAAAAGTATTGGCACAATTATTATACTAGCAGCCCAGACAGGGGCTCAGTTTATGTTGAATTAAATGCCCAATACAGTTTAATAATTAGGGGGAAATTTAATGCATAATGCAGGACTTTTAATTATAAACAAGCCAAAAATACACAGGGACTCTTATTTTGAAATTTCTATGCTTAGCTATTGCATGTTATAACAATATAAACACCATAAAGTAAACATTGTCATATTCATTAATCATAAATAATATATTGGCATAAATGCACGGTATACATCGTTTGCGAACTGCTCTGAAACCAAGACTATAAAACGCGCAACAGAGCAATGTTTTTACTTTGAGACATGCAGTGATCATATTTATTTAGTTAAATCATAGCGTTAATAATCACATTAGGTTGTATTGGGATTCCTGATTTTCTATTCTCAAAATGTAAGACCTCCTGAAATGATGACATTTGTTATACTATTTAAGATATTTATGACCTTAAATCATAAAACATCATAAAAATTTATGACCTTAAATTTCAAAATTCTAAATTCAACTGAATTTTTTAAACTGAAAGACAGTTAGCGGAAGCTAGAGATTCTGGTTTATAAAGTTTTAAATATGGATGTTTTTCTTATAAAAACACACTGCTTTGTTTCAGAATGCCGGAGCCATGTGGAGCACTTTTTATGATGGATGGATGCACTTTTTTGGACTTCAAAGTCTCTTTAAAGGGATAGTTCACCCAAAAATGAAAGTTCTATCATCATTTACTCACCGTCAAGTTGTTCCAAACCTGTATGAGTTTCGTCCTTCTGCTGAACACAAAAGAAAACATTCTGAAGAATGTTGGTAACCAAACAGTTGACAGAACCCATTGACTTCCATAGTATGGAAAAAAATATTACGGAAGTCAATGGCTACCGGTAACTGTTTGGTTCCCAACATTCTTCAAAATATCTTCCATTGCATTCAACAGCAGAAAGAAACTCATACAGGTTCATAGCAACATGTAGGTGAGTAAATGATGACAGAACTTTCATTTTTGGGTGAACTATCCCTTTAAGAACTCGCGCACATGCTTCTCAATATGTTTTACAATACACGTCTATTTATAGTCTCAAATGTGAGTGAAACGCTTGCACTGTTGAGCCCTGAATACAGTTCCACGGTTACTGCCAGAACGTTTTTCTGTAATTTCGTCTGGATCTTAGTTGCTCAGTAAAAAATTTAAACCCTTTGAGTTGCTGTTGCACCAGGGTCTCGCAGAAATGAATAGCTTTTGTGGCGGTCCAACGCTCTGGCCATTATGATGGTGATAAGTACATGAGCTCCCAGTCCACTGTGACCGGTGGAGACCACAATAAACTGTTTTACAGCAACAGCCAAGTTATAGTTACAATTGCAGCATTTTATCAAAGAAAAGGTTAAAGATGTCAGCCAGCGAAAAACGCAGAAGGTTAGTCGGCCAGGATAGTTCACTAATGGATGAAGACATGCCGAGATGTTCTGTTGCCCACATTTAGAGTTAATAAATGGCCTTTGTAATGGCACACACATATATGAAGCAAAATATGAGTCAGCCATGCATAATGCAGTTTGAACAATGACAATTAATGGTTTTATTTTAGACATTTCAGAAATCATGGGGTTGTGAAATTAAATGTGTGAAGTAGAGCTCACTCAGCATGTAGAAACGTGCACAGAACGACCATGGATGAATTAGCTTCAGGATGGGAGATCTCATTGCATTATGTTCTGTTGAAATAAACCTCTGCAAACTCCAAGACTGAGTTAATGCAGTAGGCAATTTACAAAACATACAGTATGTCTTGTTACTTTTTTTGGAGCTCATCCATGGCTTCTTAACCGAATGTTTTCAGATGTAATAGTTTAATGCTTGTGCTATTCCTACAGATAATGCTCGTAAACTAGCAAACTGTCTCAGAGCTGAATAGTTTGGAAGCAATCATGCACTAACATTATGAATCTAAAGGCGGGTCATGTTGTTGGAAGGCCGCTGTTTTCATTGAACCGTATTGACTGTGTGCTTTGTGTGTTCGGATCTCTCTCTCAGAGAACGAGGAAGAAAAAGACGAGGCTCACAATGGAGGAGATGTCAAGTGCTTTAGATTGTTTTGCTGTCAATGTTAGCCACTAAATGCAATTACCAGAATTCAATATTTCTTTTCAAAGTCCTGAAGAAAAGCTAAAACCATTACAACTGGGGGATTGATGTGTTCTCTAGACAGCAGCAATACATTACTAACCAAGTATTTTCGGATTTGTTCATTTTCACATAAAGAGGCCAAAATATCTTATAGAGCAGCTGTTTTAAACTGCAACAAACACTGGAAATGTTCATGATTTATTTGAATTTATAGTACTAGTATTATATAAATATAAAACAGTATTAATATAATATAAAATTGTAAAATGTATATTGCAAAATTATAATATAAAAGTATTAAAAGCAATAACTATTGGTGTTGATGTGAGTAGTGTTTATACTAACATTATTGATATTATATGTATATTAATATTAATCAATTTATTTATGAATGCGTTTACAAATACATTAATATTAATTATCACTAGCTGGACGAGTTTGTGCCAAATTATTTGATTGAATGCAAAGCTTTTAAAAAGCATTTTCTTCTCTATTTAAGTGAAATAGTTTAACTAAAAAATGAAAGTTTCACTATCATTTATTCCCCCTCGTGTCTTTTGAAACCGTTTCAATAGCTTTCTTCCATGTAGCACAAAAGGAGTTATACATAGCAGAATTTTTCGCTCTTTACTGTACAATGAAAGTGAATCGTTACCACAGCTATCAAGCAATGGAATATTTTCAGTGAATAACTTACATTTCACAAAGGCAAAGGTATCATATGGCGTTAAGCACTTATAAGATACCGAAGGGTCATAAAGCATTCTGTTAAACATCTTATTTAATGTAGAAGCAGAAAGAAATGACATGAAGGGGAGTAAATGATGACAGAACTTCATTTTTGTTGTTTTCTATTGCTTTAAAAGTTGAAGCCTATTAATTTTATTATACTAATTGCAAGATTATATGGTTAGTTGCATTTATTTAGTTGCATTAACTAACAGACCTCCATCTGAAATCAGACCAACTCAGCTAAATTCGGGGGGGGAAAACCCAGCTTGACAGATGACTTACTTTGAATGAAACAGAATGCCTTGATTTTTCTGTTTTTAACTTGATACGGCGTTCATGGTGGGGCATTTTAAAAATGACACTCTGTAGCAGCAGGAGATAAAATTAAAGAAACGACTTTTTAGAGAAGCTTTTACTGTGCAAACTGCCTTAATGGTGAAAGCGCAGCATGCTGCCTGCATGCTAATTCAAGTTTGAATGCTAAAAAGTGCAAAAATATATTAAAGAAAAAATCTAGTTAACTGAATCAAACTTGCTAATCGATTGGTTGTACCGCTGTACCTTACTAATTCTTTGTTTTACTCCAGCAGCTGTAGGACTCTGGCTGGGCCTGAGGGCCAAAACCTTGTAATAAAGAAAGGAAGAAAAGAAAAACATCAGCCTTTAACCAGCGCCTGCAAAGACTCCCCTGCCTCCTTCCCCATGGCTTGACCTCCATGCTGTGCTGTGCTGAAGATCTTTCCCTGGAGGTAAGCTGAAAATACCCAGGCCTCTAGCTGGAGCTTGACAAATCGACTCCTTTGCTGAGTAGGTGATCTTAAAGGAATAGTTCATCAAAAAAACGAACAATCTGTCATCATATACTCACCCTTGTGTCATTCCAAACCGGCATGACTTTCATTCTTCCGAGTTTTGAGTGCTACAGTTGCTACTTTATGGGATTTTTATGGTGCTTTTTTGTCCTTATTGAAGCTTGACAGCCACTATAACTGTTTGTTGGGTGCAAAAGAGCAGTGTCAGCATCTCCTTTGGTGTTTCGCTGACAGTGACAGTGATTTGGAATTAAAATTTTGAGTGGACTGTTCCTTTAAGAACATCTTAGCCAAATTAAAATTTGCTGTCATGATATTAGACAACATATTAAGCTCTATTTCTTGTACTAACGAGAGGAACGCTGTGTTTCACTATGGACATTGCAATGCAGGAAACGTCAGGAATTGTTAGCGACATCTCCCAGAAGGCTCAAAGAATTGTTGCGAGACAGCAAATCGATGAGGTGCCTGTATTAAAATAATGTTGCGGATGAAAAAAAACCCCGCACTGCACTGGCCTGTTAGCATGCAAATCACATCTCATTTTCACAGAACGGCAAAGCGAGTGAGTCAGTGTGAAACTGTATATGAACTGAATGCCAGGCATGTTACTGAGAGAAAGCAAAGCATAGAAACAACACATAGTAAATTATGTAGTCACGGTGAAGAACACCCGACAACATTTCTATTTTTGCTCGCAAGCCTCTGCAATTGCAATTTAATGAGCTCTGAATGTATACGAATGACCTTGGTATTGATTTTTTTTTTTGCAGTACAGCATATGGTGTTGTTTTTAATAAACCAGTACTGTAATAATACATGGTAATAGTTTTATAAAATACAAAGTGCTAGTGTTTAAAGGAGTATCTCATGATTCTGGGTTATAGAAAAAAATATGAAATTATATTTTGCATTAACAAAACTAAGTCCATTATTTGGACAAGCTTTGTGACTTTATTTTCATCACAGTTAAGCATAGGTTCCCACTCTTACTATTGTAACGTGAGAAATAATATGAAAGAAAAAATAATAATTCAAATAATTTACTTAGAGTAATAAGAATATAATGAGAATCACCATTAAACATAATAAGAATTACTGAATGCATTACGGTAATTAGAATTTATGTGCTTCATAATGTCACAATGCAATATGTCCTAATTTTTTGGGGTGAATATGACTTAAACATGTTTTGTGACATTGTTATGACTTTATTAGGGTGCTAAAAGTTTTTTATTTGGGTAATTTTTAAAACAAACCTTATGTTTCTAGTTTTATGTTATACTGTGTCTTTTATGATTTTTTGTGGTGTCATTTTTTATTTATTCGTTTCTATTGCCAAAAAGTGCCTCGGAGACTGCCTTAGGCCACTATGAAAGCAGATTCAAGCTTCATTGAATTAATAAAAAAAGCTATAGAATGTTTTTTTTAAAACAATCGACATTCTAATAAACTATTCTTTACAAATGAAATGATTAAAAATGATTACTTTTATAATCTAATGAGAATTACCATTAAAAAAATACAAATTTCAAAATAAATGAAATTAGAATGTCTGAATGCATTATGGTAATGCGAATTTAGGGAGAAATGTGCTTTGTAATGTCACAAAGCAAAATATCCTACATTTTTTTTGAGGTGAAAAATGACCTGTTTTGCGACATTGTTATGGCTTTATTAGAGCGCTAAAAGTTTCTTATTCGTGAAGAAACTAATTTCATCAGCTAGCATATTCTGTGTCTTTTGTCATTGTTTGTGACATGTTATGTTGGTTTATTAGATTCTATAGCCAAAAAGTGCTTTAGTGACTGCCTTAGGCCACTATGAAAACAGATTCGAGCTGCATCGAATCAATAAAATCATAATGAATATTTTTTAAATGTTCTGCATTATAATAAACTATTGAGCGTCCTTCTGCGCATTCCTCTGCCATGTCTTTGATAGATGACAATGAGAGTGATTTCATTAGCCACACGTTAAACTTATTGGCTTTTCTCGGCCTGTATGAAGGAAGCTGCAGATGGCACGTGAGTGGAAAGACCTGTAGACCTCATAGAGATGTTTATTAGGGAACACTCGTTCTTGCCACGCCAATGAATTATTCATAAAGCTGCTGTCTGAAGGCCTTGTGTATTCTGCCAGGACTTTCTTAGCTGGAATCGATCCGTGGTGGAAATTCTGAGCGATCCGTGACGTCTCCTCCAGCTCAGAGGTTTTAAAGGGGCATGAAGCTCATTTTGACAGATGGCACTCAAGAGGTACTCACCATTGCTGCTTTGGAGACACATATCCTCTCCGTTATGAGCCTCAGATTGCTATTTCCTCTTAAGTGCACTCCATGTGAGGACAAGGTTCATCACTGAGATGGCTTTTTGTAAATTTTTGATATATAATGGGGAATTTGGAATCCAAGGGCTTGCCAGTATATCTCGCTTATGAAGGTATCTTATGCCACATGCCACTTATGGAGAAATGTTCCAACATTTGACCATTCAAGCAGTCTCAGAGCAAAAACATGCTGATTAAAGTGGGGAAAAATAGCAAGGCTGTCCTTGCGTTCGGAATACCGACAAAATATAGTGCAAACCATGGAAGCTTGTTTCTGCCACTAGATTTTAAAATAATAATAAAAAAATGTAATTGCAACATTTTATCTCACAATTCTGATGTTTTCCCTTGCATTTCTGAGATATACAAGTGTAATTCTGAGGAAAAAAGTCAGAATTGTGAGATAGAATTTTTTTTTTATTCTGACTGAATTCATAAAAACTCAGAATTCTGAAAAAATAAGTCGTGCGAGATATAAACTCAGAATTGTGCGATGTGAAATTGACAAGCCTCTGCAATTGCAATTTAATGAGCTCTGAATGTATACGAATGACCTTGGTATTGATTTTTTTTTTTGCAGTACAGCATATGGTGTTGTTTTTAATAAACCAGTACTGTAATAATACATGGTAATAGTTTTATAAAATACAAAGTGCTAGTGTTTAAAGGAGTATCTCATGATTCTGGGTTATAGAAAAAAATATGAAATTATATTTTGCATTAACAAAACTAAGTCCATTATTTGGACAAGCTTTGTGACTTTATTTTCATCACAGTTAAGCATAGGTTCCCACTCTTACTATTGTAACGTGAGAAATAATATGAAAGAAAAAATAATAATTCAAATAATTTACTTAGAGTAATAAATTTTTGATATATAATGGGGAATTTGGAATCCAAGGGCTTGCCAGTATATCTCGCTTATGAAGGTATCTTATGCCACATGCCACTTATGGAGAAATGTTCCAACATTTGACCATTCAAGCAGTCTCAGAGCAAAAACATGCTGATTAAAGTGGGGAAAAATAGCAAGGCTGTCCTTGCGTTCGGAATACCGACAAAATATAGTGCAAACCATGGAAGCTTGTTTCTGCCACTAGATTTTAAAATAATAATAAAAAAATGTAATTGCAACATTTTATCTCACAATTCTGATGTTTTCCCTTGCATTTCTGAGATATACAAGTGTAATTCTGAGGAAAAAAGTCAGAATTGTGAGATAGAATTTTTTTTTAATTCTGACTGAATTCATAAAAATTCAGAATTCTGAAAAAATAAGTCGTGCGAGATATAAACTCAGAATTGTGCGATGTGAAATTGCAATTCTGATTCGAAAAATCTGAATTGTGAGATATAAATTTGTAATTGCGAGAAAAAAAGTTGGAATTGTGAGATCACAATCAAGTCACAGTTACCTTTTTTATTTTGTATTCTGTGGTGGAAACAAAAAAAAATATGCAGTTGCGAGATATAAACTCAAAATTCTGAGAAAATAAGTAAAAATTGCGAGATTTAAAATTAGAATTGTGAAATATAAAATCAGAATTTTAGATACAAACTCTCAATTCTGAGAAGAAAAGTCGGAATTGCAAGATATAAACTTGCAATTGCAAGAATAAAAGTCATAATTGTGAGATAAAAAGTCGCAGTTAACTTTTTTATGTTTTATTACGTGGCGGAAACAAAAAAAGGCAATTGCGAGATATAAACTCAGTATTCTTAAACTGAGTTTGCGAGAAAAAAGTCAAAATTGTGAGCCGATACAAAAACAATAGAATTGTGAGGTGTAAACTCCGATTTAAGACATATTAGCTCAGAATTGTTACATACAAACTCATAACTGCGCGATAAACTTATAAACTTGCAATTTTATATAAACTTCCAATTGTGATTAGAAAAGTCAGAATTGTGAGATATAAACTTGTAATTGCAAGAAAAAAGTCGGAATTGTGAGATGAAAAGTCACAGTTTTAATTTTTTATTCCGTGTCAGAAACAAAAAAAAATGCAATTGCGAGATATAAACTCAGAATTCTGAGAAAAATAAGTCCGATTTTTGAGCTATAAACTCGCAATTCTGTGAAGAAATGTCAGAATTGCAAGATATAAACTTGCAATTGAGAGAAAAAAGACAGAATTGTGAGATAAAAAGCACATTTATTATGTGGCAGGAAAAAAAACGGAATTGTTAGATGTGAACTCTAAATTGTGATATAAACAATTGTCGCAATTACGTTACATTTTTGTTTATCCCATGCAGAAGCAAGCTTCCACAGAAAACTGCCAGATAGAGCTGTAATCCCTCCATACTTGCCCCGCTGAGTGGATTCAGACTGTGCAAATTATGAGATTGTTCTGATTAAATGTGCTCCGCTGGTTGTGATTTTAATTTGAGCTACTCTGGGAGATGGAATAGCAGAAGTGATTTCTCTGTGAAGCAATCTTCAGGACGGTTTTAATCCTAGCACTCACTAGTACTTCTAAGCAGCACTTTAATTCTAAACAACAACAGCACTGTGGTCAGCTACTGCTGTGTGATTCTTTTTGCAATATGAATTATTAAGACGTTTATAAAATAGCACTGGAATAACACAGCAGGAAATGCCTCCAGTGATTTATTCATCCAGTACAAATCATTGTGTACCAGAAAATGTGTTGCTGGTTGAATCTCACAAACAGCATGTCTGAGTCATATTTAATCCCAAAATCAAAGGAAATATTTATATTTTTTATGATCAAATGTGATCTAGATGTGTTTTTGAAAGATTCAGCCTTCTGTGTCGTTCAGAAGACAACACTATGTTATTATTAGTATGATTCAATTATTATCCTGAACTTTAGAGATGCAATTCAACGTGGTTTGACATCCATAACAAAGATATTATTATCACTTGTTGGTTTAATAACATTAGCACCAGCCTTGACCATAGGGTTTGTTTGAATGCCATATTCTTATTGCACAATGAAGCGTTCAAGCAGACCGTGTACAGCAAACCAGAAATTGCTGTACATGTTCAGAAACCATCTCAAACAGGCTGATATATTGTTTGACAATAACGCTCACTGAATTATTTAGTAGGCCTCCGAGCAACTTGAAATGCCACATTTGCATTCGTATTCAGAAATGGTTATTGCTTTCTGGTTGGTTAATCTTTTCTCCCACCCGCATGTTAGCAAAGGAGTGACAAAATAAAAATGTAACACTTTTAGGAGTTTTAGAAAAAGCTTTTTACACCCAATATCAAAGTGAATCCTCCTCTTTGGCTTTGCACGTCCAGATGCTGTTGTTATTTGTCAAAACAAATTTGCTGTGAAGAGTTTTGATTACATTTCTGCACATCCAAATGCGCTTTCACGCAAGGCAAAGTTGTGTATTTCTCTCGCACTGCATGAACAAACCAATGATTAATTTCGAATGCATTTTCATTTATCTATAATGATTTTTTCTTTTCTTTGCAACATATGCAACTTTCATTGCAAACACCATTTATCATTGAAGGCCAGTAACGTTTAGCTTGAGCTAATGCAACTTGTTCTCATTACATTATGATCGGTTTTCTTTTTCATGTTTGCTCTCTAAGGGCTGTTTCTCTGACCTTAGCACATGGATTTCAAGACTTCAAATGAAGAGGTAAGTATTGCTTTAAATGCCGCTGTTGAAACACTTTGTTATTTTAGATAAAGTAGTGTTCGCATACAACTTGTAACAGATCTATTTCAGTGTTATTTGTTGTACAAAACTCTATCCAAATAAATACTCGCTGCAGTCGTGGAGGGAGGCAGGAGCACATCGATCAAATAAATGGATTTGTTGACTTTCCACTGGGGAACAAAGATGTTAGGTCAAAACGGATTGCTTTAATTCCTCTGTTTGCAGACTAGGAAACAGCTATTTAACAGATTTACAGTTTCATTCTCTGAAATACTTTCAATTTTCCGATGATAATAAGGACTTAATTGTAATGATTATAAAGAGGATCTGTTATAGAAAGTAAAAAGCGATATGCCACAAAATTAATCTAGCTATAAATAATTAAACTCTGTGAAGATATGGATTAAAGGTGTCATATGATGCTATTTTAAAGATCATTATTTTGTGTATTTGGTGTAACCGAATATGTTGACATGCTTTAATGTTCAAAAAACACATTCTTTTTCAAATACTGTACATTATTGTAGGTCCTCTATACCCCGCCTTTCTCAAACGCGTCGTTTTTTACAAAGCCCCTCCTTCCGACAAGCACAGTCTGCTCTGATTGGCCAGCTGACCCAGTGCATTGTGATTGGCCGAACACCACAAGCACGCGTCGGAAATGTAACGCCCCTTTCCATAATTGCGAGCTTCAGCTTTCAACATAAATGTAAAGACAGTAAATAATGTCCTTAGTTTTACCAAGCCTGAAAGGGGACCAGAGTCTCGTGACAGACACAGTGATGATGCTCGTATGTGTTTGCAGTACACAAGCCGCCATTAAGAAAGCTGACTCCACTGTGATGTGACCCTGTCTCTCTCTCACACACACACACACACACACACGACGCGATACTCTACACGGCGCAAAATGACGCATTTGAACACTCTGTAGCAAATACTTAAACTATTAAGAAACATACTTACATACTTAGCTGATTCAGAATAAGCGCCAGATTGTCATAGCAAAGTCGGAATTGACCCTTTTTTTTAGAAATAGCCTTTGCACAGCCAGCCTTGTAGGCTACCACACACACACACACACACACACAACGCGATACTCTACACGGCGCAAAACTCCGCATTTGAACACTCAGTAGCAAATACTTAAACTATTAAGAAACATACTTACATACTTAGCTGATTCAGAATAAGCGCCAGATTGTCATAGCAAAGTCGGAATTGACCCTTTTTTTTTAGAAATAGCCTTTGCACAGCCAGCCTTGTAGGCTACTCTCCTAGGTTCACAAAACTCATCCATAAAATGCGTTGCACAAATTTAAACATCTGGGTTGTGCTGTTCTGTTGTAAATAAATCTTAACCAATGATTCCTAATTGCATCTACTTTCGGAAGGCCAAATAAAGTGCTTTTGCTTTCGCACTGAATCACACAGCGTCTCCCTGACATGGCTGCATCAACACTACTGCAGTTCCTGAAACCACGCCGCCTTTCTTTGCGTGAACAGTTGGGCAGCATTACGCAAATATTTCCACATCGTGACGTAGATATGTGGGGGCGTGTTTGAATGAGACGTTTTAGTGCGATCTGGATCAGCCTTCTCTTTTAGATAGAATAAATCCTTTTGTGGGAGACTTTGAGCTTTGTAACTCTGCAGATCTTATACATGCACAAATAGCTACATAACACACTAAAGAAAAGGAAAAATAGAAATCGCATCATATGACCCCTTTAATGACTGAATAATCAATATTTGACTATTTTGAGAGTGTACTTTGCCATCATTTTGCTAAATCCTATGTTATGTTTAATGTATATATTTATTAGACGCTCTTGGACCCTTCCAGTGGTCAGATATTTCAAAGCTGTATATCAGTTGCTTTTCTGGGTAACTGAAATGATGAGTTGATGTAAAGATGTTCAGTTGTTTGTTATTATTATCATCATTATTGTTAATAGTTTATCAAGTGAAAGAAATTATATCTCATTAGATTTATTATGCACTGTATAATAAGCAATTATAAACACATTTTAAACTAATACTAATTAGTATGACTATTAGAAGAATAGTTCACCCAAACATGAAAATTTGCTGAAAATAGGACATCCAAGATGTAGATGAGTTTGTTTCTTCATCAGGTTTGGAAAAATGTAGCATTGCATCACTTGCTCACCAATGGATGCAATGCTGTGAATGGGTGCCGTCAGAATGAGAGTCCAAACAGCTGATAAAAACATCACAATAATCCACACCGCATCCAGTCCATCAGTTAACATCTCGTTAAGTGAAAATCTGCATTTTTGTAAGATACAATCCATCATTGAGATATTTAACTTTAAACCATTGCTTCTGGCCAAACTACCAGCCCATATTCTATAATAACGCTTCCTCCAGTGAAAAAGTCCATCTCCTGTTGTCTCTCACATCAAAATCCACCCAAATAATGGTTTAGAACTGTTTTCAGCTTGTGAACGGTGCTTGATCTGTGCACATATCTCTCCTGATTCAGACAAGATGATTATTTTTCACTGGAGAAAGCAATATTATGGTTTTAGCTGGAAGCAACGGTTTGAATTGAAAAAACGTCATGATGATGGATTCGTTTATTTTTTATTTTTTATTGCAAATTAACATTTTTGGGTGAACTCTTCCTGATTTCAGGGGCAGACCCGATTGCACTCAACACCGCAAACTTGAGCTCTCATTTCTAGAAGCGCAGCTGGTGAGATCTTGCATCTTAGTTGTGGATTATAGTGAAAATAACCTCAGACGACGTTATTATTAAAATTACTTTAATATTACTGTAGCAATGTTCATTTTGTTTAATAGTGAAAGCTTTAATATCATATAAAGGCAAGATTGGAAAATAATATCAACTCAAATCAATATTTAAGTCCAGGCATTTGTTTATTCAGTGGTCTTGATCACCCTATCAGGATTTATTTTGCACTAATGACCGGCTGACTGTACTTTATATCCTATATATCAGTGTCTATCGGCTACTGAGAAATATTGATCGTCCACTAATCTGGATGTTCTTCTCGATATGTTTAAATTCATTCAGTGGGTCCTGCATTATAGTAATGCAGTTTGGGATGGGATACAAGGCTACTATGAATGCAGAGAGCGCAAATTTAATAGCTTTTGGGCTCAGAAATGGGGACACAGAAGAGTGGTTATGTGTGGAAGATTAATGAGCGCTCAGAGGAGGATAAGTCTTGTGTGTATAGACAGAAGTATTCCTATCTATTTACAAACACTGCTGTGCTTTTTAAACATGATGTGCAAAGACCAGATTCAACATGTTGTGGTCAGAAAGAATTGCTTTTTTTTTCATAACATTTTTGATTACATTTGTTAAGGAATATGGTAGGGTGTTTTTTAGAGCTTGTAGGTGTTTTAACTTTGCTGAAGCATCGATATGAGAATCATATTGGCTGAGCTTCTTCTTAATGTGAATTAATGCAATCTTCCTAGACGAACTATAGTAATTTCACTTCTGGAATGGCCATAGTCTATGTCTGAGCATGTTTTGACTGAAAATCTCAAGGGTACACAAAAAATGGCTGACACTTGATTGCCATGGCAACAGAATCAAGCATGTGTCCTAGCAACTAAAGTTATGGAATAAATTTCATTCTGGTATAAAGTATTTGACTGACTTTGCAAGAAAGTGCAATGATGCAGATGCCAGACTCAACAGAAAATTCTGTTCTCTGCCTGCTTTATGAGCAACTGCTTACCAACCAAATAGGAACGAGTCTTACATCACAACTGGTCCCTGAGGAATTTATTGTATTTTTTATTTTTTTTACAGTGCTGACAAGTGGAAAGGCCAAAATATACAGACAGTCAGTTTTATGCAACATTTCAAATCAGAAAACTTTAATGAAATAATAATGCAAGCACCATGATGTTGGCAAAAAAAATATATTTCAGTGTAAAATTATGAAATATGTATTGACAAAAATTCTGGAAATAAACTATCTAGGGATACAGTCTCTTTTCACTGTAAGTTTCTTCTGAATTTATGATGATTAGATAATTTTATGAAGGCTAAATGTTTGCATGCCTCTAATAGACAAACTAGCAACTAAATAATACTTAATTAATAATTTAATAATTTTAATTATTTAAAGTTTATCAAGATGTTCAAAATAATAAACTAAGAGAGACAGATTTCATGACTGTTACTGGCCACCATGCGGTAAATATACAAAATCACGCAATTAGTTATAATGAGGATAATTATGTCACACTAAAGATTTCATTTGAGGTTGGTTTTTTCACTTTTACGTCCCTTAGGTACATTTTTTTATTAATACTAACAAGTTTGAAATGTGAAGAAAACAAAAGAAAAATCAAGGTACATATAGATATCACTTAGCAGAATATTTGTTTTTATTGTGCATCATTTTTAATTAAGCTGTCATTTTTTTCAATTACAAAGAAAGTGTGAAAATATTTTTTACTTGTGTGTATTTATATTTTATATTTTTATTAGTATTTTCAATCAGTTTTTATTTTTAAATTTTTAGTTTTCATTTAAATTTTAGTTAAAGTTTTTAGTAACTTTGTTTTGAATAATTTTTTAGTATTTTTGTCTGTATAAGTGAAATATAAGTTATAAATATAAATATACGTTTTTATTCATTGTTATACTTTAGTTGTAGTTATTTTAGTACATCAAGTTAAAATAAATTAAAACGAAGAAGAAGAAAAAGTACCTGATGTTTTTTTATATGGTTTTAATTTTAGTTTCAGTTTTAACTGTAATAACCCTGAATGAGACATAGGCCATTTAATTATGCCAAAATTGCTGAAAAAACTCAACTTTTTCTGATGTTGTGGAAATGTTCATAACTTAAAAAAAAGATTGAATTTCCATCTCTTGCATGTGTATTATGTACTGTTAAATTAAACACTAAACCAATGACAGTGTATGATGGTGTGAAAGAGATTATTTTCAAGTCCACAGGGCCGAAGGTGGGAATACTTGAAGAAACTCCCATTAATGAAGTATTATTTAAAAACTGTTAAAGCGATGCCTTTTACGTTTGCCCTCTCTGCTGTACTTTAAATGATTACTGTAGGTTAAGAACGTTTCTTTGCTCAAAATTACATCTTGCGAGGCAGTTTGAAGTTAAAGTGCTCACAGTGCCTTATGGCTTTTATATAATTTTTCTCAAACATTTATCTACAAAAGTAAAGGCCTTGCGGTAAATACTGAATAAATATGGAGCCGATAAGACGCATTTAAGCCTCTGACAGGCATTCTGTCAAGTTGCAATGTATTCAAGAGCATCTGGACTTCATTATCCATTTGTCGAAGACATTTAGTCATATATTCAAAAACTTCATCAGTCATTATGACATTGTGTGGTGTGAAGATGTTTAATCCACCATCAGATAACTGATGAAGCCACTTGGATGAGAGGAGAGGCAAAACATCTTCCACAAATGAATAACCAAGTCCAGATGGTCTAGCAGTAATATTCTGCAATGACTTTGAATTTTCAGTTGTATCTCTGCCAGGCAAACGTGACTCTGCAAACACAAGCCCTTGCTATTTATCATGCAATCAACTTCACAGCTAATTAACTTCATGTTGTCAAGTGAGGATTACAGATGTTTGTGCGACTCTGGCTGTTTCAGACAAAGACTGGGATTTATTTGCTTCAAGATGGTAGCGAGGAGCCTTTCAATATCCGTCTGCACCTGGCCAAAGATATTCTCACCATTCAAGAGCAAGACGTCATCTGTGTGTCTGGAGAACCGTTCTACTCGAGTGTGAGTTCGACAATCCATATTACACACCAGATTGATCCAGTCCTGGAAAATACACAGCTATTACATGAAACAGCTGGTCAACACATTCTGTTATCGTTTACATGTCAGGGACTGTGTCTTCTACACTGGGAGAAAGTCAGTTTAGTCCGTTTCCTTCAACATGCTCTTAATGTGATAACATGACATGAACTGGTTTTAATCAGGTCAAAAATTAAATTAACAGTGGCTAAATCACCTGACTACAACATAAGTGAGTATGAAGACATAAATATTTTTAATTAAAGTGTTTTATTAAGCAAATTCATATCAACATGAAAGCCAATTTTACCCTATTAACATTTTTGGTTTTATTGTGCAAGATTCATTCCTACATATATATACATATCAGATATGTATGTATATATACAGTATACAATACAATATAATATAATCTTTTATATTTTTTATATATAATAAAGATCACCATGTAAAGTCACCATGTATTTCTCAAAACATTTAATAACGATCGAAGTTATCGCTACAGGTCTATAATCATTATTCTCAGATGTGTGTGGTTTCTTAGGGAAAGTCCAAAGTGCAGGAACTCTGTGTAAATCCAGTGAACGTTGGAAAAGTGTACACCAAACTGGAGTAAGTTCTACTGCACAAGTTTTTAAAAGGCGGGCGGAGATCCCATCCAGACAGACCTTTAGATTTCTTTGTACACAACTGACGAAACAATAACTGCACTTTGGTACTGTCTACCTCCAGTCTAGTCATCATATACCAAAGAGTCTACAATTATATTGCATTCATCCGTTCAGCTCATTTGCTTTAGCAAACTCATCCATATACGTGGTTTACTTGGTTCCATATTTGTAACAACTTTCATAGTGTTCCACATCATTTTAGAGTTCAGGGTAGTAAAATTACATTTATATTTACATTTAGTCATTTAGCAGACGCTTTTATCCAAAGCGACTTACAAATGAGGACAATAAAAGCAGTCAAAACTAACAAAAGAGCAACAATATATAAGTGCGAATGACAAGTCTCGGTTAGGCTAACGCAGTACACATAGCAAGGTGTATATATATTATACACACACATATACACACACACACACACACACAAAGAAAAACAAGTAGATAAAATAGAAAAAAATAGAAAGCTAGTGTTCGTTTTTTTTTTTATAAAAAAAATAAGATACATATAGATAAAGTAGAATTAAAGTAGAATAGAAAGTGCTAGAGTTAGAGGGTCAAATAAAGGTGGAATATATGTGTTTTTAGTCGTTTCTTGAAGATGGCTGGGATTGAGTTGGGCAGGTCATTCCACCAAAGTCAGTGAAAGTGATTTTGTGCCTCTTTGAGATGGCACAGTAATACGCCGTTCACTTGCAGAACGCAAGCTTCTAGAGGGCACATAACTCTGAAGTAATGAATTTAGGTAAATGGGTGCAGAGCCAGTGGTGGTTTTGTAGGCAAACATTAATGCCTTGAAAATTATACTCAATCATATCTTTCTGTCGTCCCCTAGCTTGCCTTAACTGACAATTGAGCTATTGAGCTATAATTTTCAACTCAGCATAATCTTTGTTTTTAAATGCAGTTTTTTTTCCAATTAATGCAATCCTTCAGCTCTTCAGCTCTTTACGGCTTATTGTTCGGATATACGATAACATTCTTTTTAGTAAGTACATTATCTCATCAATGTCCATGTTATTAAAAACATCCCAGTCTGTGCATAGGAAACAACCTTTTAGTCTTTCTATAGCATCGCCTGACCACACTGTTACTTCTTTCACTACTGGTTTGCTACGTTTGAGCATGGTTTTATATGTAGGAATGAGGTAGATGGTATTGTGGTCAACATTGGCCAAAGGGGGTTTAGATCTGGCCTCATAAGCCTTTTTTAATGTTCCCATAGCACTTGTCCAGGATTCTATCCTTCCGTGTGTCACATTTCACATATTGTTCAAAGAATAGATAGATACACTGTAAAAAAAATTCCGTAAAATTTTCGGTAAAAAAACGGCAGCTGTGGTTGCCGGAATTTTACCATAAAAACTACAGTAGCAACGTTTTAGGTTTTACGGTTTTAGCTTAAATTTACAGTTAAATACCTTAATTTCATTAACTGATATAATGTTAATATACCAACCTATTGAAGTGCTGAAATCTGTGTTGTACCTTTGTAATACACTGATAACCACCAAATGCAGGTGGTGATATGAAAGTCACATGATGAACCAAAGCCCATCACAAGCAGCTTTTAAATAATAACATATATAGAAGGTGCACAGTGTCATTCACACAAACACCAAACACCATCATGGTAACACACATGAAACTGAAATAATGCAATAAACATTAATTTAACAACATTAGGTGTAACACACAACCCTAATATACAAAACTGATAAGAAAAACTAAGAAGAAACATAGTTATTTCAACAAAAAAACATCAAATTTGAAATGTAACGCAGGGAATTCTGGGAATGTCAATTTACGGTTATTCACTGTAAATTATACAATCTTTTTCACTTCCAAAAACGGTATACTACCGTAAAATGAATGTCCAATACACACAAAGAAAAACAAGTAGATAAAATAGAAAAAATAGAAAGCTAGTGTTCGTTTTTTTTTTTTATAAAAAAAAGAAGATACATATAGATAAAGTAGAATTAAAGTAGAATAGAAAGTGCTAGAGTTAGAGGGTCAAATAAAGGTGGAATATATGTGTTTTTAGTCGTTTCTTGAAGATGGCTGGGATTGAGTTGGGCAGGTCATTCCACCAAAGTCAGTGAAAGTGATTTTGTGCCTCTTTGAGATGGCACAGTAATACGCCGTTCACTTGCAGAACGCAAGCTTCTAGAGGGCACATAACTCTGAAGTAATGAATTTAGGTAAATGGGTGCAGAGCCAGTGGTGGTTTTGTAGGCAAACATTAATGCCTTGAAAATTATACTCAATCATATCTTTCTGTCGTCCCCTAGCTTGCCTTAACTGACAATTGAGCTATATTTGTATGATTTTCAACTCAGCATAATCTTTGTTTTTAAATGCAGTTTTTTTTCCAATTAATGCAATCCTTCAGCTCTTTAGTTATATACGGCTTATTGTTCGGATATACGATAACATTCTTTTTAGTAAGTACATTATCTCATCAATGTCCATGTTATTAAAAACATCCCAGTCTGTGCATAGGAAACAACCTTTTAGTCTTTCTATAGCATCGCCTGACCACACTGTTACTTCTTTCACTACTGGTTTGCTACGTTTGAGCATGGTTTTATATGTAGGAATGAGGTAGATGGTATTGTGGTCAACATTGGCCAAAGGGGGTTTAGATCTGGCCTCATAAGCCTTTTTTAATGTTCCCATAGCACTTGTCCAGGATTCTATCCTTCCGTGTGTCACATTTCACATATTGTTCAAAGAATAGATAGATACACTGTAAAAAAAATTCCGTAAAATTTTCGGTAAAAAAACGGCAGCTGTGGTTGCCGGAATTTTACCATAAAAACTACAGTAGCAACGTTTTAGGTTTTACGGTTTTAGCTTAAATTTACAGTTAAATACCTTAATTTCATTAACTGATATAATGTTAATATACCAACCTATTGAAGTGCTGAAATCTGTGTTGTACCTTTGTAATACACTGATAACCACCAAATGCAGGTGGTGATATGAAAGTCACATGATGAACCAAAGCCCATCACAAGCAGCTTTTAAATAATAACATATATAGAAGGTGCACAGTGTCATTCACACAAACACCAAACACCATCATGGTAACACACATGAAACTGAAATAATGCAATAAACATTAATTTAACAACATTAGGTGTAACACACAACCCTAATATACAAAACTGATAAGAAAAACTAAGAAGAAACATAGTTATTTCAACAAAAAAACATCAAATTTGAAATGTAACGCAGGGAATTCTGGGAATGTCAATTTACGGTTATTCACTGTAAATTATACAATCTTTTTCACTTCCAAAAACGGTATACTACCGTAAAATGAATGTCCAATACATGTAATGTCCAATACAGGTTTTCACCGTATATAGTAGGGGAATTTACTGTTTACCATTTAACATTTAATGTTTTTACTGTAGCATTTTTACAGTCTTTTACCGTTAAATTCACGGTCATTTTTTACAGTGTAGATAGATAGATAGATAGATTGGTATTGGTAATTTCAAGAAGTCTTTGCTAATTACAGCTGTGAGTTTTATTGGAGTTTGTTTCATTGAAATGTTTTTGTGCAGCAAGAAAAGAACAGCTCTGCCTTCTTGCGACTGAGTCATTATTCAGCTCTGGAATGTGTCATCATCACACATGTAGGAATTTGCTTTGAACGATTTCATATTTAATCTGGTTAACCTGTGCCCCTTTGTTTCAACATCATTGTCTGAAAGAGAATGAAACTGCCAAGTGCGTTATTTTGACCATTGTATTGCATCTATCATTGTCACTACAGCAGACAGCAGCTTTAGCACTGGTTTAAGCAGACAGATCATGTTGTATTCACTGCCCTTTAATTAAGTTACTGGCATTGTTGGCATGGTGCCGTTTTTCCCTCGGGAAATCTACATGAAAAGGAGGCAATTCAAATTAATTAAGGACCTTCACAGTTTCATGAACCAAATTGAAATGAAAAGTAAACTACCTGTCTTCCTCAACACACAGACCCGGTGTGGCATGAATGTGACGAGTTTCCTTTGATTCCTTTCTTTGCAGGAAAGAACAGTAACGATCCGTCGGCAGACAATCGGAGGGTTTGGTTTGAGCATCAAGGTGATTGCACAGTTTCTCACAGCTTTCACTCAGCTCGCACATTTTTTGCAAGACTTTGAAAGTCTTTGTGTTATCATTTTTTCATAGGGTGGTGCTGAACACAAGATTCCTGTTGTTATATCTAAAATATCAAAAGAACAGAAGAGTAGGCTGTTTATTTACTCTCTCTCCTCTCTTCAAAAATAACAAGTTGTTTATTGGTTTATACATTTGTCTTTTCTTTCGTTTGCAGCTGAACTTTCCGGACTTCTGTTTATTGGAGATGGAATTCTCCAGGTATGCACAAATACATAAATGGGGTCATAAGATTAAGATAATTTCAGTGTTAGGGACCCTTTAAAACTCCCACAGTGTCTTAATGTAATTCACTCAATTTCAGCCAGCAGATGTTTAGGGAGCATCTTTCTTTTGATGGACATTTGAGTTGTCATTTTGGAGCAGTGTTATTCCAATTATATATTCAATCTGAATTATGTATATATTTTTCTGAACATGAAGGGCATGTTTTAGATGTGGGAATTATTCATAATATCCATCCATAGTATTCTCATAACAATTATCAAAAGATGCTTGCATCGACTGTCATCTTTATTTAACATAGACTGTCTTTAAAATTATTAGTTTTTATCCTTAATATTATTGAAGCTTCAAATATGATCTGATTCAGATCTCTGGTGGAAGCAATTTTTAATTATCAAAAGATTTATAGATTACATGCTATTGCTGTTCAAATGTTTTAAAAATGTAATAGTTTTATTCAGCAAGGATGCATTAAATGTATCAAAAGTGACAGTAAAATATTTTTAATGTTACAAAAGATAAGTGTTGTTCTTTCAAACTTTCTGTTCATCAAAGAATCCTGAAAAAAAATCAGCATATTAGAATGATTTCTGAAAAATCATGTGACTCTGAAGCTGAAAATTCAGCTTTGATCACAGGAATAAATTACATTTTAAAATATATTCAAATAGAAAACAGTAATAATGTTTCATAATTTTGCTGTTTTCACTGTATTTTTGATCAAATAAATTCAGCCTTGGTGACCATAAGAGACTTCTTTCAGTCACATTAAAAAAATCTTCCCGACCCAAACTTTGCAGAAGTGTATATCAGGATCGTCTAGGTTACTTGTGTAACCCTCGTTCCCTGAAGGAGGGAACGGAGACGTTACGTCAGTGACTGACGAATTGGGATCTCGCCCGAGAGCCCAATCACCTTCGAGTGTTAACTAAACAAGCCAATGACAGTTGGCGTGCGTGTTTCGCCACGCGCACCCCGCCCCGCAGCGCGGGTATAAAAGGAGAGCGCGTGCAAACGCACATCAGTTTTTCGCTGAGGAGCCGAGACTACGTGCCCCGGCCGTACAGCGGTGGTACAGCAACTGTGGCAACGGAACGTAACGTCTCCGTTCCCTCCTTCAGGGAACGAGGGTTACACAAGTAACCTAGACGTTCCCATTCAGTCAGTCACGTTCAACGTTACGTCAGTGACTGACGAATTGGGATCCGTATGGAAAACGCCACTATTGCGGACCCCCTCCAGTGCCCTGCGGAAGCCGGCAAGCCCCCCCACACCAGCTGGGGCGGAAGAGAGGACAGCGGCTAGGCAGAGGTGACCGCCACTGCTGTTCCATACAGTGGTACATTGGATAACACTGGGAAAGCGTACCCAGTTGGGACGCTACGGAAGCCACATCCCGCACATAGGAGGTATTATGTGGAATTACACATATGGACTGGCCCAGGGCAGTACTACATATGGAAGTCTCTGCGGTAGACTCAACCCACCTGGGGTGAGATCACTACACTGCAGAGATGGCAGTGAACGACTGCCAGGGAAAGACACGGGCTCACCGAGAGGGGAGCCGTACCGTGGAAGAATACACATGTGGGATCACCCGAAGGGGGAATCACTACACACGGGCACCTAGCCCAGCACAAGGGCTGACCTTGGGCATGCACACGAGTGCTGAGCCTGGCGTCTGGCGCTCCGCCACGCCTGACCGCCGAGGGTGCGGGAGGAACTCCACCAGGGTTCGCCATGGGGAACTGAATGAGGAGCACAAGAGCGCACGTATCCGGTCCGTAGAGGGGAATGGCGCAGCAAGCGTGATCGACACCGAGCAGGTCCGGTGTTACTGCCTACCTGAGGCGAGTACACGAGAGGACACGGGCTCTACACGGAGATTATAGAATCTCGCAAACGTGTTAGGCGTCGCCCAGCCGGCAGCTCTACAGATGTCTGCTATCGAGGCGCCCCGCGCCAATGCCCAAGAAGATGCCACTCCTCTCGTAGAGTGAGCTCTCACTCCGAGGGGGCATGGTAAACGTTGGGCCTGGTATGCCAAGACTATAGCCAAAATATATTCAAATAGAAAACAGTAATAATGTTTCATAATTTTGCTGTTTTCACTGTATTTTTGATCAAATAAATTCAGCCTTGGTGACCATAAGAGACTTCTTTCAGTCACATTAAAAAAATCTTCCCGACCCAAACTTTGCAGAAGTGTATATCAGGATCGTCTAGGTTACTTGTGTAACCCTCGTTCCCTGAAGGAGGGAACGGAGACGTTACGTCAGTGACTGACGAATTGGGATCTCGCCCGAGAGCCCAATCACCTTCGAGTGTAAACTAAACAAGCCAATGACAGTTGGCGTGCGTGGTTCGCCACGTGCACCCTGCCCCGCAGCGCGGGTATAAAAGGAGAGCGCGTGCAAACGCACATCAGTTTTTCGCTGAGGAGCCGAGACTACGTGCCCCGGCCATACAGCGGTGGTACAGCAACTGTGGCAACGGAACGTAACGTCTCATAACTCCCTCTTATTACTCTATTACTAATGTTTACTCTTTTACTAATGTTGTCATTAGATAAACGGCATTAACGTGAGGAGTTATCGCCATGAAGAAGTGGTATGTTTCATCTTTTTGTGTAATAATTCAGTTCAAGCAATGCTGTTTTTACAAAGCAATGAACGGGTTAGTAATCTTCAGCACTGTGTTCAATTTTTTAGCAGAAGCGTGTCAGTAATTTTGACTCACCCTTTAAAAGCTTGACTACTTATAACAAAATGAGTGACATCCATTCTAATAAACGAATAAGCAAGCATGTTTTCTGCTCTCAGGTGCAGGTTCTGCGAAACGCAGGTGAGGAAGTGACCCTGACTGTGTCTTTCCTGAAGAGGACGCCTGCATTTCTCAAACTGCCACTGTGTGAAGACTGCTCGTGTACGTCTGGGTTTGGACACGCTACATTCACCGGTTAATATAGATCCTACAGTGTCAAAGTGTACAGTAACATTTACAATGAAAAACAGTTTTTTACCGGTTTTTTTATTTTTTAGGTATACCAAGTGACCAGAGCAGTGGAACATCGTCTCCATTGTGTGACAGTGGCCTACATCTGAACTACCATCCCAACAACACGGTAAACACCAAAAAAATTCTATCTATCTATCTATCTATCTATCTATCTATCTATCTATCTATCTATCTATCTATCTATCTATCTATCTATCTATCTGTCTGTCTGTCTTCCTGTCTGTCTTTCTGCCTGCCTGTCTTTCTTTCTTTCTTTCTTTCTTTCTTTCTTTCTTTCTTTCTTTCTTTCTTTCTGTCTGTCTGACTGTCTTTCTTTTTTTTCTGCCTGTCTGTCTGTCTGCCTGCCTGCCTGTTTTTCTTTCTTTCTTTCTTTCTTTCTTTCTTTCTTTCTTTCTGTCTGTCTGTCTGTCTGTCTGTCTGTCTGCCTGTCTTTCTTTCTTTCTGTCTGTCTGTCTGCCTTCTTTCTTTCTTTCTTTCTTTCTTTCTTTCTTTCTGTCCGTCTGTCTGTCTGTCTGCCTGTCTGCCTTTCTTTCTTTCTTTCTTTCTTTCTTTCTTTCTTTCTTTCTTTCTTTCTTTCTTTCTTTCTTTCTTTCTGCCTGTCTTTCTTTCTTTCTGTCTGTCTGTCTG
>NW_015505449.1:1355508-1355719 GCF_001515645.1 Sinocyclocheilus grahami | reverse complement strand
CTGTCTGTCTCCCTGTCTTTCTTTCTGCCTGTCTGTCTGTCTGTCTGTCTGTCTGTCTGTCTGTCTGCCTGTCTTTCTTTCTGCCTGTCTGTCTGTCTGCCTGTCTACCTATCTTTCTTTCTGCCTGTCTGTCTGCCTGTCTTTCTTTCTTTCTTTCTTTCTTTCTTTCTTTCTTTCTTTCTGTCTGTCTGTCTGTCTGTCTGTCTGTCTA
>NW_015505449.1:1304285-1355410 GCF_001515645.1 Sinocyclocheilus grahami | reverse complement strand
TCTTTCTTTCTTTCTTTCTTTCTTTCTTTCTTTCTTTCTTTCTTTCTTTCTTTCTTTCTTTCTTTCTTTCTTTCTTTCTTTCTTTCTTTCTTTCTTTCTTTCTTTCTTTCTTTCTTTCTTTCTTTCTTTCTTTCTTTCTTTCTTTCTTTCTTTCTTTCTTTCTTTCTTTCTTTCTTTCTTTCTTTCTTTCTTTCTTTCTTTCTTTCTTTCTTTCTTTCTTTCTTTCTTTCTTTCTTTCTTTCTTTCTTTCTTTCTTTCTTTCTTTCTTTCTTTCTTTCTTTCTTTCTTTCTTTCTTTCTTTCTTTCTTTCTTTCTTTCTTTCTTTCTTTCTTTCTTTCTTTCTTTCTTTCTTTCTTTCTTTCTTTCTTTCTTTCTTTCTTTCTTTCTTTCTTTCTTTCTTTCTTTCTTTCTTTCTTTCTTTCTTTCTTTCTTTCTTTCTTTCTTTCTTTCTTTCTTTCTTTCTTTCTTTCTTTCTTTCTTTCTTTCTTTCTTTCTTTCTTTCTTTCTTTCTTTCTTTCTTTCTTTCTTTCTTTCTTTCTTTCTTTCTTTCTTTCTTTCTTTCTTTCTTTCTTTCTTTCTTTCTTTCTTTCTTTCTTTCTTTCTTTCTTTCTTTCTTTCTTTCTTTCTTTCTTTCTTTCTTTCTTTCTTTCTTTCTTTCTTTCTTTCTTTCTTTCTTTCTTTCTTTCTTTCTTTCTTTCTTTCTTTCTTTCTTTCTTTCTTTCTTTCTTTCTTTCTTTCTTTCTTTCTTTCTTTCTTTCTTTCTTTCTTTCTTTCTTTCTTTCTTTCTTTCTTTCTTTCTTTCTTTCTTTCTGTCTGTCTGTCTGTCTGTCTGTCTGTCTACCTGTCTTTCTTTCTGCCAGTCTGTCTGCCTGCCTGTCTTTCTTTCTTTCTTTCTTTCTTTCTGTCTGTCTGTCTGTCTGCCTGCCTGTCTGTCTTTCTTTCTGCCAGTCTGTCTTTCTTTCTTTCTTTCTTTCTTTTTTTCTTTCTTTCTTTCTTTCTTTCTTTCTTTCTTTCTTTCTTTCTTTCTGTCTGTCTGTCTGCCTGCCTGCCTGTCTTTCTTTCTTTCTTTCTTTCTTTCTTTCTTTCTATCTGTCTGTCTGTCTGTCTGTCTGTCTGCCTTTCTTTCTTTCTTTCTTTCTTTCTTTCTTTCTTTCTTTCTTTCTTTCTTTCTTTCTTTCTTTCTTTCTGTCTGTCTGTCTGTCTGTCTGTCTGTCTGTCATCTTTATCTATTAATCTCTGTGTTTGCGGCAGGACACATTGTCTTGCTCGTCTTGGCCGATGTCTCCAGGGTTGCGCTGGGAGAAGAGATGGGTGGATCTTCGACTCATTCCCCTCTTGCATGCGCGTCTGTCCCAGTACGTCCCAGGTACTGACATTTGCAGGTGAGCTGAGCAGGAACCGCACAAGAAATGTCTGTTTTGTTTGCTCATACTTTGTCTCTGGCTTTGATAGTAGTCATTTGTAGAGTTGCAGTGCCTAATGTGATGTATTTTGCTTTTGCTTTCATCTGGTGATTCTGTTTGTATTCTAGTCACACAGGATTTTCCTTGATTAGTGTTTCAGGGATTCCCAAATGAACCACATTAGACCTTTAATACCAAATGCAAACTTTAATGAGGTTAAACTATTTGAAATGAGACCTTTTTGCACATCAAGTGGAACATAATTGAAAACTCTTAAATTGGATTGAATTAATGTTTTTTTTAAATTGCTTTGAATTAAAGTGAATTGAAAAAGGAGAATTAGACATTAGTTAGCTACTTTTTGCATTTTGTGGAATGTCTCCTGAGTGTGCATATTTTTAATTTCTCCAGGCAAAATGCCTTTCAAGTCATTGCTGTGGATGGGGTGTGCAGCGGGGTTATTCAGTGCCCCAGTACTGACGAATGCACCGACTGGCTGCAAGCAATAGCTTCAAACATTTCTGCCCTCACCAAGCACAACGTGAGTACAACTGCAGTTTTAGCATGGTAAAACTGTAGCAATTTAACAACCAAAGTCAATTCTTATACAAACAGTGATTACTTAGATTGTAAGTACTAATGTAATTTAACCTCTATGTCTTATAATGTGACTAACCAATGTATAGAGGGGTCCAAAAACCTTCTTTTCATCCTGGAAAAAAATTCTAAGTTTTAGATTTCGAAGATCTTTTGAAGAAGTTATGCAAAACGAATGATGATGTTTAATGTTACCATTCAGAAAGGTTTGGTCGGTAAGATTTTTAAAATGTTTTTGAAAGAAGTCTCTCATGGTCACCAAGGCTGCATTTATTTCATAAAAAGTACAGTAAAAACAGCAATATTGTGAAATATTATTACAATTTAAAATGGCTGTTTTGTATTTTAATATATTTTAAAATATAATTTATTCCTGCGATGCAAAGCTGAATTTTCAGCAGCCATTGCTGCAGTTTTTTAAGCCTAATAATAATTTTAATATGCTGATTTGCTGTTCAAGAAACATTTCTTCTTATTATTATTAATGTTGAAAACTGCTTATTATGTTTATGGAAACAGTAATAAAAAATGTTTTCCCGGTTTCCTTGATGAATAGAAATGATTAATGATCCATTTAATGCATCCTGGCTGAATAGAAGTATTAATTTCTTTCAATAAAAAAAACAAATCTGACTGACCCGTGTGCATATACCGTATATTTCTATATACATTTATTTTATATCCAAAGACCCCTATTGACTTTATTTAGCTTTTTAAAAAATAATTTAGCATTTATTTATTACATTTATTATTAAAGTTAGACATTTAATTGAAAAATGAGCATGAATTTAAATGTCCTTATATTTGGTATGTTTCCTTTTGATTTGGTGTCTTTTTGCAAGTTTTTGGTTAACAGCATAGCAACATTGGAGCCCTGGTTTAATGGTTAGCGCTCATTCTCTGACATATTCAGTCATGCATTGTTTCTCTAGAAGTTTATTTGATAAATACCACCTAAAACACAAGGTATTGTGGTTTGTTTGGACCGGATGATCTTTGTGCAACAATGTCAGCGCAGCATTTGCAGATTTATAGTGCTTCATTGTCTTTGGAGAGAGTGTACCGAACCAATTTGTGCGAACAGACAACTATAAACTACATTTATGCTCAATGATGGAGGTAATTCAGGAAGACAGTGAATTATTCGTCATAAATTTCCGCCAGGCAGGTCATGTGTTGTAATCCCCTCAATGCAGTAGATTAAGGCATTCAAATGGCATTTCCCACACAATGAAGGATTTCACTCTTAATTAGGATAGAGTGCAGTGTGTGCCTCGTGGCCCAGATCACTCGCTTTTGAGCGCACCCCGACAAAAATCCTCCAATCTTGCGTTCATTTATTTTGAGGGTGTGAGCGCTTTTCCAGAAAAATCCTCTCGAAGAAGATGATAAGTTTGCTCCTTGCAACAATGTACTGTAGCGCTTGCTTTGGATTATCCTGCGGAGGGAGCATCTGGATGAGCTTTCAGTCCATTTCCTGCGAGGAAAATAGACCTTATTCCACATTCAAATGGAGCTATTAGAGTCATTTGTGAGACTGGCTGGGGTTACATGGGTAATGAAGCTAGTGAGAATGTTAATCTTGAATAAAGCTTCACAGCAGGAGCGATTCTCCTGGGCTCTGGATGAACACTAGTACCTCTGTTAGTCTGAAACACACAAGATGTATGGCGATCTTTTATCTGCTACTTGAATAATTGGGCTGAGACACGGTAAAGGTCATTCGGTGATCACCAAAGTGCTTTATTTTAAATCTGTGAAGCAGATTGGCCTTTTATTAGGATTTATGATTGAGATGTCTAGAAAATCTCTTTACTGTTCAGGGGGAATGACGTATGACCATCGATTGAAAAGGATTCATGAAACCTATGTATTAAAGGAGCTACGTCGAACAGTTTTGTGGATTATTTTCCTCCCTAAAGTGCATTTATCATTTTAGTTAGTGTTTCCTGCACGAAATATTCTTGAAATACAGTAAACTGCTTTGGATGTTTCTCATTTGTAAGTCACTTTGGATAAAAGCATCTACTAAATGAATGAATGTATAATGCCTGCTTTGTGGTGTACATATCACATTGAAATATATTTGATTATTTATTAATATAAACATAAATGTAAAATATATTTAAAGGTATATAAATATTAAATATAATATAATATATAGAACTATTTAAATCTATTTATCTATAAAATATTTTATACTTTGTTTACTTTTATTTCCATATATATTTAAAAAATTTATACGTAAAATTAAATCTGTTACTTATAGTGCACACATCACATTTATTATATATACTTTATTATATTACACACATAGTTTAAATATATTCATATTATTAATATAAATATATATTAATTTTTAAAATATATTTAATAGTATATAAATATAAAAAAATATATATAGACGTATTTAATTTTATTTATAATTTATAATTCAATATAATTTAAAAAAATGTATTTAAAAAACTAATTTAATTATAGTGTGCACATCATCTTTAAATATTTTAAATGTATATTATTATAAACATAAATGTAAAATATATTTAAAGGTATATGGATATTAAATATAATATATATATATATAAATATTTAAATCTATTTATTTATCAAATATTTTATACTTTGTTTACTTTTATTTCAATATATACATATTTCAAATCTATACTTTAAAAAAAATATGTTACTTATAGTGCACACATCACATTTAAATATATTTTAAATAAATACATATTATTAATATAAATATATATTAATATTTAGAATATATTTAATAGTATATAAATATAAAAAAAGAAAATATAGAAATATTTAAAGCTATTTATTTTTTTAAGTTTTACAAATATTTTATAATTCAATATATATATTTAATTATAGCGTGCACATCATCTTTAAATATTTTAAATGTATATTATTATAATCATAAATGTAAAATATATTTAACGGTATATGAATATTAAATATAATATATATATAAATATTTAAATCTATTTATTTACGTGTACATGTTTTATATTTATATTTTATAATTCAACATATATATTTGTGAAATATGCTTTATCTAATTATAGTGCACATATCATCTTTAAATATATTATAACCACTTATATTAAATGTAATATAAATATATACATTATTTGATATATTTCAGAATATATTTTATAATATGTAAATATATTTTTGGAATCTAATCTGTTAATTCTTTCAGTGCACATGTCACCTTTAAATATGCATTATAAATGCATCAAAATATTTTTAAAGGTCTATACATTAAATATAAAATATTTCTTTCTTTCTTCAATATTTTCAAATGTATTTTTATATAAACACATTTTCAAAAATCGGATCCGTTAAAAATCTTCATAATTCTATTGCAGGTGAAGAAGATCAACAGAAACTTCCCAGTAAACCAGCAGGTAAGGAAACAGAATCAGTCTTGTTGAGAAGCTGTGAACAACTGGACCTTGAAAGAGTGACAAACAGCCTGCAGAGATCCAGATAAAGCTCTGAAAGAGCGAGTGACTTGGTCGGCACACTTGAATGAAGCCCCACAATGATGTTTTCTTCAGAGCCACTATTCTTCATGCGCTGTGACGCTCACAGAGCATTGAGATTCTCTGAAACGCCTGACGCCGTGCTCCTCAAAACCATTTGACACACACAGACTGACGGATACTTGGTCACAGTGTCCGGTTTTAGTCTGTGGCATTTTAAATGATCAAGCTTTGAATTAGACTTCATTATTGGTGAATGGAGAAGTGTCTCTTCCTGCAGATTCTGAGCAGGCTAATTACTTGGAACATCTTCTATAACCCACTTAACACTTTCTTCTTGTCTTTTTCTGTCGTTTAGATTGTATCTATGGGCTGGGTGGATGAGAAGGAACAAGATTCTGTTCAGGACCGAATGTACACACCAAAGTTTCTTGCCTTGAGGGGTTCGTCTCTCTTCAAATTCTCCGCACCTCCAGTGAGTTCTTCTGCATGATTTACTGCATCAGGAGTCTTTCAGTTTCAATAGCTGACTTTTCTATGATTTTATATTTAGCATACGCACGCAATATTTATTCTACTTGGGGCAACTTTGGCTGAAAACACAGTTATGACAATTATGAAAGCACATCAAACTTTTCCTGAGTTCATTGCACTGAAGAATTGTTAAAGGAAAATGCATATTTCCTCACTCGTTTAAAATCTTTAAGCTGTTTTTATTGTAAAACAAAACGATTGCATGTCTTGTAATATAGCACACAAGTCAAATGGATTATTTTATGGAGCTTTTTGTTCTATTTGGAGCAAACGTGGACACTGTTAATTGAAAATTATTTATGAAATAAAAATATAAAATTAAAAGAATAATTAAAAATGCTTCTTTGATATTCCATGAAAATATAACAACATATCAGTGTTGTTATTGTAAAAAATCTGAAACTATTAAAAATAATTTTGTTAACCGCTGAAATGAATAAAATATAAATATTAGATGAAATTTGAACTTTTAAAAAAAAGTTTTAAAACTAGAAATGTTGCCTTGGCAACTAAATTAAATAAAATGAATAAAAAAATGAAATAAGCTGAAGCTGAAGTGCTAAAATTACTGAAACTATAACGGAAATAAAAACGCATTCAATCTAAACAGAAATATGGGGAAAAAAGCATATAACAAAATTACAAAAACTACAATTAATGCGAAAACTGAAAATATAAAAATAAAAGCTAATTCAAAATATTTTAATAGTATGTAAATAATTCTAAAATAACATTGCAGCATACAGTGTGAGTTTGGATAATAACAGAATATTCTTGTTTAAAGAGTTGCCCGTTTTCAGCCCCAAGCAATTGCCATCCACATTATTTGCTCCAGTTGTTATCGACTTTATGAAATCCATTAATCCGTTCAGCCGTCCGCAGGCTAAATCACCTAACCTGATGCTCTAACACCTACTTTTAATAAAGCCTAATCTCCGTACATAATCAGCAATTAATTTAAACACCTTCATCATAATTCTGGGAAATGATTTCGAATGAAACATGAATGATAATCTGGGAAGTGTCTCATTAAAGGTAAACCTCTCCTAATATGGAGATTGATAGCATTGATAATAGTGGTTTTTACCTCTCGGTGTCCCCCCGTGTTTCACGTCAGATGGTGCGGTCCTGATGAAATGAGGAATTGCTGTAGTTGGTGCTTGTAGATGTTGCCACTTAATTCATTTATCCTGAAGAGATCGAGACATCAAAGAGCTTCATCCAATCTGCCATTAATCGTAATTTGATGGTGGAGTGGGAGGAAGATCAAAAGTTTGGACGTGAAAAGCTATTATGGGATACGCAGATGCAAAATTACATTGGAGAGAACTCACAACACTCAGCAGTTTGTCCAAAGGCTCTCTCAGGCTATTTTAGCCCGTTCAGATGTCCTCCACTTGCGGCGATAAACACTTGACATGCTGCCTTCCAGGAAGAGCTGGATAGAAGTCGGATTTCAAAGCACTTTTCACACGAAAACAGTTCGGTTGCACCAAGTTTTGGTTAATCTGGTTAGCCCTGCTGAGAAGATATGTTTTGTGTGTTTGTTGGTGTTCAGAACCTATCACTTCCGTAATCTGACACATTTCTGAGAAACATTCAAGCAGACCAATTGTAGGATGACTTGAGTTTTGCAACTGGGAATTAAGTGGATTGGGAAAAGTGTCTCTGTATGACACTAGGTTGGAGAGGCTTAAAATTAAGAGGCCTTTCGGGAAAAGATAGTCATTTCAGATTTCATTTTGATGAACAATTATGGAGACCATTATTTGATTTCCTTAGCAGTAACATCAGTGATTAATCATACACAATTAGACCAGTACTGTGTTAAGAAAGTAAAATGGTAAATTGTTGTTGTTATTGTTATTATTATTATTATTATTAAATATAATTGTTTTATTACATTTATTTATTAATTTCTTTAAATCTATCCAAATGATTATTCAGTAAAAAAATCATATTATTTTTATAATTAATTAAAACATTTAAAAAAAAAATTTTTTTATAATATATATATTTGTAATATTATATATATATATATAAAAAAAAAAATTCTTTGGAGTAACATGAAATAAGGCCAGAAACACATTATGAAAGTAAAAAGGATCATTTTATTATTATTATTATTATTACATTTATTAAATTCATTAAATGTATTCAAATTATTTGTTTCTTTATAATATTTATATAAATTATAATTTTTTTGGAAAAGCTTTAACAATGAATCATACACAATAGAAATGTGATCATAAAGTAAAAAGAGTAATTATTATTATTACATTTATTTATTTATTAAATTCATTAAATATTTGTATTTTTTATACATTTTTATTATTTATTTATTTTTGTCTTGGACAATATTTTTTATTTGTCTATAAAGTAATATTATTGGTTTATAATGTTATTATTATTATTGGATTTACATTTATATATTAAATTCATTACATTTATCCAAATGTTTTATTGTTTATTTAGTTTTATTATTATAATATTAATAGTAATATTTATGATAATAATGGATAGGTTAATCAACTAACTCAACCAAGTTAATGCACTACTTCCAAATGCCATATATTACCGTTTTATTATGTCTTTTTCCATCCATCAAGGAGGTCTTTAGATGATCACTGAAAGTCATGTCAATGTGGTGTGTGTGTGTAGTGTGTGCTTATTCAAGCAGTGCGTTTTTGACTGGTATTCTGACATTTGAAAACTCTGCTCTGAGCCACTTCAGTCTGAAGAAAACACTCCTGAGTTCTCTGTTCCATCATGATCATCTTCACTGGCCTTTGGGTATCAGAGGTTACTGCAGATGCTCAGCGTGAGTCGTTCTCGTACACAAGATCTCAGGGGGGCTTCCCTCTTTCGTAGGCGAGCAGGACATTGTTTACTTCATGTAGCATTTGAATCATCCCTTGAGGGCCGCAGTGAGAGCGAGTGACCCAGAGCTAATCTGGTGTTCACTGACTGAGCTGAATAATGCACTGTCTGTGACGACTTCTGGAGACTGACAGCCATCTAAACTCCTCTAGGTCACCACCTGGGACTGGACCAGAGCCGAGAAAAGCTTCACCGGCTATGAGATCATGTTCAAGATACTGAAGGTATGAGCTGAAGTACTTCGGGGTTTCACACATTATATATGACACCTGTGTGTCACTAAATATGTACTTATATTTACAAATATGTATATCAAGTATTTAGATCAGTGTCCTCCTACAGGTTCTTGTTCTGTGGTTATTTATTGAGTAATAATTAGAACAATTTTTTTATATAAGAAGAGGCCACATTTAATTTAAAACCCATTCATAATTGCAAAATATATTTAAAAATAAATATTTGATATTCTTCCATTTTTCTTATTCACTAATACAATTTTGTATCTATAATTGTCATTTTCAAAAAATATTGTTTGTCTGACTTACAGTATGTATTGAATTTAGTTCAGCTAATCTCCCATAAAGGCGGATGGAAAGCATTAATTCACATCATTACTAAATAATTATTGATCATAAAGGACAATATTCTTTATTTCTATTATTTTGATTTTACAAATGAAAAAGGGTTGCAACACTAGTGACAGTAGTAACCTAGAAAGATTTTTTTTTTTGTGTGTGTGACTTTTTGTATTTGATATCAGAAATCAAGGTACAAATATTCTTTTCAATTTTTTTTTATTACAAATTTCTTTTGTTTTGATTTTTTCAAGTTATGGAAAGTTTGGGGGGGGAATAAGATGCTACACATATGTAACACTTCTTATGTACTTGAAGTATATCATTATGGGATTCTTATAATTGTAATCTTTCAAAATAAACAAAATAAAAAAAATAGCAATATGCTTTTCTTATTTGCATTTAACATCACATATGCATATGCTTCATTTCAGAAAAACAACAATTGATAAACAAAACAAAAACTACATTTACAACATTGTACAGATCTTGCACTAATGCTTAACTCTGGAAAATAACATTTGTAAAAAAAAAAAGCTAATAAAACTAAATAGATATAGATGAAATAGTTATTTATTAGACTAAACAACTGTAGACAACTGTATATATATCTTGTCAAAAGGTTAGAAACATTATGATTTTTAAATGTTTTTAATTTAGTCTCTTATGCTCACCAAGGCTGCATTTATTTGATAAAGAATACAGTAAAAACGGTAATATTGTGACATATTATTACCATTTGAAATAACTAATTCCTATTTTAATATGTTTTAAAATGTAATTTATTCCTGTGATCAAAGCTGAATTTTCAGCATCATTTTCAGCTCCAGTTTTCAGTCACATGATTCTTCAGAAATCATTCTAATATGCTGAATGACATGAATCTATGAACATTTAAAAATCATAATGTTTCCAAACTTTTGACAAGTGTCATAGATAGATAGATTTTTTTCAGGCACAATTCAAATGATTTAAAAACTATATTTTTATATTTATATTTTGTATTATATTTTTTAATAAATGGTTATTTATATATTTATATAGTAATACCTTTTATATGGAGTTTCTTCACTATTTGAAATCTTTTTTCATGTCTGAAATGAAAAAGACTTATTTGTCTCAATTTGAGAATGAGCCAATCCATAAAACCTTGTTTTAACATTATTCTAACTAAACTCACTATTTTAGGGCAACGAGTTGGTGGACAAGCGTAAGCACTGCTTCAGCGTTCAGACGGACTCCGGCGAGGACATCTTCTTCAGCGTGGAGCTGGAATGTGAGCTGCTTCTGTGGGAGAAAGCCTTTCAGATGGCCACCTTCTTCGAAGTGGAACGAATACAGGTACTGAACCTGCCAGAGTCTGCAGAGTTAGTGTAATCTAACTCAAATTAAGTTGCTCAGACAGACTAAATGAAACTCTGTGAAGTGAAATGAATGTGAGCGAAATGAAATGAGGGAATATCAGCATCTATAGCTCGCTCCTGCAGATCACTGTCTTCTTGGCACGATAAACAAACCCAGCAGAGCTGAGATCAGATCGAGGCGAATAAAACTGCACCTGCCAGACAATGTTGGCTGCCATCTGAACAACACAAACTCTGAGCGATTGAGGCTGTGCCAAAAAGAGATTCAATGTGATTTGTTAGTCAGTACTTGAAGGAAACACATTGGTCACAAACGCGCTATGAAAACACATTTTGTTTGGAGACATTAATATAATCCAATCCTGGGTTCGATCTGCTGAATGAGTGTTTCTTCAGCTACAGTCACTTTCATGTGCCGGCTGTTGTTTGTGTAACAAAACAGATTTCAACTTTTTTTTTTCTTTTTGTTATATGAAGGTCACATTTAAACACATCTTTTGCTACAGTACTTGTCAGGTGTTATTTATGGGTAGGTTTTATTGTTTTACACTTGTCCCAGACCCAAACCTTCGAATGTAAATATGAAAATCCATAATAAAAATATGAATAATAACAATTTGAAAACTAAAAAGATCATTTCAGATTGTGAAATGAACATCTGTCATTCTATTTTTTTAGTGTGTGAAAATGATGCACATAAAATTGACACTTGTCGCTCATTTGTCCAACAATTTTGCCCCTAATAAACATTTTGCCCCTAATAAAAACTCAGTGTACAATATTTTTTAGATGAAATAAAAGACAGGATTACCTGCGAACAGAATATTTTTATTCTGCATCATTTCCAGTCAATCTGTAATTGTGTCAAAATAATGCAGAAAAGTGTAAAAATATTTAATGATGTGAATTTAGGATACATAAAATGCTAGCTGTTAAATTAGTCTTAGCAAAACAAAGGTGTCAGATTTTTTTCGATTTAATGTGATTTGTTAGTCAGTACTTGAAGGAAACACATTGGTCACAAACGCGCTATGAAAACACATTTTGTTTGGAGACATTAATATAATCCAATCCCGGGTTCGATCTGCTGAATGAGTGTTTCTTCAGCTACAGTCACTTTCATGTGCCGGCTGTTGTTTGTGTAACAAAACAGATTTCAACTTTTTTTTTCTTTTTGTTATATGAAGGTCACATTTAAACACATCTTTTGCTACAGTACTTGTCAGGTGTTATTTATGGGTAGGTTTTATTGTTTTACACTTGTCCCAGACCCAAACCTTCGAATGTAAATATGAAAATCCATAATAAAAATATGAATAATAACAATTTGAAAACTAAAAAGATCATTTCAGATTGTGAAATGAACATCTGTCATTCTATTTTTTTAGTGTGTGAAAATGATGCACATAAAATTGACACTTGTCGCTCATTTGTCCAACAATTTTGCCCCTAATAAACATTTTGCCCCTAATAAAAACTCAGTGTACAATATTTTTTAGATGAAATAAAAGACAGGATTACCTGCGAACAGAATATTTTTATTCTGCATCATTTCCAGTCAATCTGTAATTGTGTCAAAATAATGCAGAAAAGTGTAAAAATATTTAATGATGTGAATTTAGGATACATAAAATGCTAGCTGTTAAATTAGTCTTAGCAAAACAAAGGTGTCAGATTTTTTTCCCCAAAAAAAAAGAAAAGAAAAAAAGTTTTTTACTTAATATACTATAAAATTTAAAAAATAATTAATTTTAAAAGACACTTTACATTAAGGTCCTATTAGTTAATGTTAGATAATGCATTAACTAAAATTAACTAATAATGAGCAGTTAGCTAATATGTTAATTTGTTCGTTAATAAAATAATATAACTGTTATTAGTTAATGTTAGCTCAGCTCCATTAAATAATGTTAATAGTAACAATTTTTGATTTTAATAATGTATTAGTAAATGTGGGGACATAAAGCACACAGTTTCTGCCCATCTCATGTTAATCTTGAGTACCTATAGAGTAGTATTGCATCCTTCATCTCTAAGAAGAGCCTTTAGTTTTATCAGATTTATAAAAGACAGATACAGCTTTACGATTCTCACTGAAAACAGTCGAGCTCCTGGAGGCGTGCCGTGGGTGGAGCTAAAGAGTCACAAGCATGCTTAGCGATCGTCTGCGAGCTGTGACATCGACATAAATAAAAAAGGAACAAAAACTGAATTTACTTAAATTTTATTTAATTTGTTTATAAAACATTCGTTACCGAAATGCCGGGAACAAACAAACACTCTTGCACAACTCCATTGCTGCCCCCCCCCGGAGAAACAGACTGCATCCACTGTTCCCTTAACGCTGGGTTCTTTGGGAAGCTGAACAAGGTTATCTTTACCTCACATCCAAAAACACATCCCTAACACTTCTTTGGAGACATTCTTCTCCAGTGAGTCCTGTGCAGCTCTGCCGATGACTTCCGTAACCTGAATGAAGCACGCTGGGCTGCTCTCGCTCTGGCTGATGTGTGACGCTCTTCCGGTAGAAGTGCCCATACAAGGAATTCCGCCCTTTATGACGTCATTAAGGGTCATACTCGAAAAAAACTTTCCGAAACTTATACGAACCCTGAAGGAGTGTATTTGGCACAGAAATACTCCAACCCGTTTTTTGAAACTTTGGCCATGTTTAGCATGAGAATCTTCTGATTCCGATTCTGATTCTGATTCTAACTTTTTAGCAGTCTAAATAAGTCAGAATGCATGAAATAGCATTAGACATCCCCTTTAATATTAACTAAGATTAATAAATGTTTGTCACAGAGTCACCAGCAATGCCAGATCCTTCAGCTCTACCCACTCGTTCACTATACCCAGAATTCTGATGCACTTCACCTGTCAACACTCATCAAATCACAGCATAAAGCCACCTACCCATCACCACCTCAGTGTCTGGTCTTGTTGTTCACTAGCGTGCGTCAACTTACCTGGCTACTTACCTGTTCTGCCTGCCTACCTACCTGTTTGTTGAATCCTTCCCAGTCGTCTGCCATCATCATCATCATCTGCCATCCTTCCTGCATGTTGTCTGCATGTTGTAGCCCTGCAAAGAAACTGTTCAGCTAAGTCTCTACTCAAGTTATCAGCTCCACTATCTCACCTGTGATCATCGCTTGCTCCTCTCCCAAAGCCTTAATAGAGCTCTGTGTGACCGTCATTTACCTGTGTTGGCTCCCTCTGTTTGCTGACATTGAATACATTTACATGAACAGCACTACTCCGATTTTAATACAATTAAGACAATACTCTGATTAAGAATCTACCATGTAAGCAGAGATTTATGATTACATTAATCCGGCTAAAGTCATAATTGAAGTAAATGGAAATCGAATTAAGACATGTAGAGTATTCCTATTTTATTCGCATTACTGAAGTGCAGTATAGACATGTAAACACCTTAATCACATTATTACCGTCGTGTAGGACTTTTCGCCGCATTTTGCGACAGGATACACACACGGTGTAGGATATTATGGACGTACAAATAATTAACTGCACTTGAAGCTTTCATAAAATTAAACACCCAAAACTGTACATGGCATCATTACAAAGACGAACTATATGTTTATACGTGAAATTCCGGAGGGGACGTCGGATGGCGTCACGTGGGGACGTAATGACGTGTGCCATTAACCGAACTATGTACTATAACATGTAAAACGGGAACATGAAAGGAATATTCTAAAAGCAACTCATGTAAACACCATAATCATAAGATTGGCTTATTTAGAATAAGGTAAATAATTAGATTACTGATGTCCATGTAAACGTAGTCAATGTTAACAAATGCAACCTTATTATACAATGTAACAAACTTTAAATTATTATGTTCGTTTAGTTTAACTTTATAAATAACAAAAATGTATAAACTATAGACATTTAAAAAAACAAACAATAAAAATGACAAACACAACAAAATGACTGAAACTTGAACTAGAATTAAAATGAACAATCTAAAAATAAAATTACAAATTTTAGCAAACTATAATAGTATATCAGTGATTCTAAATTAACACTATTCGGTGGAATGAAGGGGACATGTTCGGTTCACTTATTTTTGTCGTGGCCACGACATATTAACTCATGGGAACGTGATCAAATGTTGTGGCCATGAGATATTAATTCGTGGGAACATCATATTAACTCATGGGAACATGATAAAATGTTGTGGCCACAAGATCATTTTGTCGAGGTAACAACATCCTTATCCACGCGATGTGAAGTCGTGGCCACGAGAAATGGATGTTGTTCCCTCAACATAGGATCTCGTGGCCACGACAAAAATAAGTGAACTGAACATGTCCCCTCCCGGTCACCGTACTATTAGACATTATTAGCAGTTTACTTTATTAGACAAATTAAACATTTATTAGTGTGAAAAGTGTCGTTCAATAGAGATTGATTTTACTGGATCAAAATTGGCCAAACACCCATAGATTCATGTATAGGATCCAATTATGTATATTTGAAGTAAAGTATAGCATGTAGTCTCGGACTGAAGCAAATCTGTCTTCCATGCTATATAATCTGTCTTCTATCAAGATAACAGCAGGACAGTTTCCTGCAACTGTTTCACATTCATGGACAACAAGGGTGGCACAAATAAAATCGCTGCCAATTTATCCCACTAAACCAAACTAATGCGGTAAAACCTTGACCGTGTCTCATGCCAAAAAATCGCTTCTGTTTATTTTTCTCCCAAAATAATTATGTACGACGCTTATCTTCCTAATGAAACATTTAAGAGATGGAGGAGATGTTTGTGTCTGCCAGTTTGTCTGATTAACAATGCCAAGTGTCTCCCGTTTCAGTGTAAAACATACGCTTGCATTGTGGACAGTCATCTCATGGGTCTCACCATCGATTTCAGCATGGGCTTCGTCTGCTTCGATGCCGCCACCAAGGTGAGACGTGCAATCTTCAGTCTTAATTGAAGTAAAACGAAGTCAAATGTATGATCACAGGTTATTAAAGGGGTCATATGATGTTGCTAAAAAGAACATCATTTGGTGTAATGCAATGTGCTTATGCGGTTTAAGGTTCAAAAAACACATTATTTTCCACAATGTACATTATTGTTTCTCCTCTATGCCCCGCCTTTCTGAAACGCGTAGATTTTTTTTTTACAAAGCTCATCGGTCTGAAAAGCGAGGTGTGCTCTGATTGGCCAGCTATCCAGTGCATTGTGATTGGCTGAATACCTCAAGCGTGTGACGGAAATGTTACGCTCCTTACCATACTGTGTTTCCATCATACAGTCTATGGTTTCCATGTGTCCGGCGCGACGAGACAAAACCAATAAAAACCCATTACAAACGAGGCATTTGTTGCATCCAGTGGGGACATAATTACTGATTGTAATGACTTGTACTGTGTTTTTATGCTTTGCGTTGCGTATTGCGCATAACATAAAACCATGTCTGAATTTGTGATCGGAGAAATGACAAACAATAAGCGCTACTCTACACTGCTCAAACTCGCGTTTGAATCATCAGTGGCAAATTCTTTAAATATAAAAAAAACTTACTTGCTGGCTGTGAGTCAGAATCGCCAGACTGTCCTTGCAAAGTTGGAACTGCCCCACTTTATAGAAACATTATGTCCTCTTTTGGAAGGCCAAACAAAGTAGTTTCGCTTTCACAATGAAACACACAGTGCCTTCACGACATGGCGGCTGCGGCAACAATACTACAGCGAGAATAAAAGTTACGCCTTCTTTCTTTGCGTGAACATTTGGGCGGCGTTATGCAAGTCTTCCCACATAGTGAGGTAGATATGTGGGGGCATGTTTAAACGAGGCGTTTTAGGAGGGCATGGACAAGTCTTAACTTTTATAAAGAATATCTCTTTGGATTTGAGACTTTAGTCTTTGCAACTTTACAGATCTTCTTTATGCACCAAGAGCTTGTAACACTCCAAAGAGAAAGGAAAAATTGAAATCGCATCATCATATGACCCCTTTAAATTCTGATTGAGTTTTCATTAGTTAGAGCTACTCTTTTGCTATGCGCATGTATTTATATATCACCGCAAACATTTATAGAAACATGCTAATGACACTCTTCATCTGTCAACTGTATGTAAGGTAAGCATGTATAAACATTTGTCTATTATAATAGAGTTTTTGCTGTAGTTGTTTAAAGCATATTCTGTTGTGTTTGGTAATATTAGCACTCTGTTAAGATACTGTGACTCTGTTTGCATATTCGTAGCCAGTGCCAGTCTGTTATTAAAAGTAATATTTTCATACAAACAAAGTGCAGAATTAACACTCTACTCTACACAAGTGTGCCAAAAGTGGCTTTGGTATTAAAAATAGTTGCACCTCAAATGAATTTTTATATATATAATATTATTATTTTTGTTAAAATTAAAAGCTTTAAATTACAGGAATAAATGACATTTTACAATATATTCGCAAACACTTTTTAGAAAACGCAAATTGTAGTTCCGGTAATATTTCACAGTATTACTGGTTTTACTGTAATTAACACATAAATGCAGTCTTGGTGAGCATAAAAACTACTTTCAAAAACACTAAATTCTTATTGGCCCCAAAGTTTTAAACAGACTTTATTTTGCTCATAAATTTAACATTTCTATTTTAAAAAACCCATTGGGAAAAACATGAGAGAACCCAAATGCATATTTTCTCTCCGTGTTTAAGCACTATGTCCTATCAACCTTTACCCCAGTGGAACATCCAGCATCAGAAGTTTATCTAGTGTACCTACCATATAGGATATCCAGTAATAGGATATGTTTATTTTTGCTCCAGAGGTCCATGTTGTCCACATTAAACCAGCCAGAATAAAATATGAGAAGGCTTGATGCTTTTGTGTATGACAGGCCTGCGCTGTTTGTCTGAAATATGCAAAATAATAATAAGCTTTGAAATTCCAGTGTCAAAGGAACAAATCATGTAATAAACAACAGCTTAATGGGTATGAATTATCAATGCAAATAATTTTTGAAATATAAAAAGTCATTTTCCACAATTCTCCAGTTAATTTGAGATACTTTTTCATGTCTATAGAGTTAATAATATGCATAATTTAAACCTTCATTATAGGCAGTGCTATGGAGATACAAGTTCTCTCAGCTGAAAGGATCATCAGATGACGGCAAGAGCAAAATCAAGTTCCTGTTCCAGAATCAAGACACAAAACTTATTGAAGCAAAGGTAAGCTTACTCTTTTGGTTTTTGTCATTGGCTTCATAAAGTCTGTTTATGAAAGAGAACTGTTTCTCACTCTAGCATTTTAATATACCTGAAGCGGGTATGAAAAATATAACTGCGCATATCATACACTTTTTGCTAGCCTCAAAACTTTTCAAAACATCAATCTTAACCAGTGCAAAAGAAATCGCTGAAGGAAGCAGATAAAAATAAAGCATGTTGATATGAGTTTCCTGTTTGATTATTTCCTCTGTAGGCCGTAAGTGTGAGCACTTTCATGCGCCAAGCTTGATTTGATTTCTGCTTGAGGCTTCCTCCTTTCTTCACAATCGTGTTTTCTCTCTGATGTTTCCAGGAGCTGGAGTTCTCTAACCTCTTCGCGGTTCTCCACTGCATCCACGCCTTCTTCGCCGCCAAAGTGGCTTGTCTGGATCCCATGTTCGTGAGCAGCCGAAACGCCGCCATGGCCCCCGTGGTGTCGGCCACTTCCACCTTAACCGGCCCGTCACGGATATCCAAGCTCAAATACACCAGCTGACAGACTCCAGCGTCGTATCTTCTCCTTCCAGACTTTGAACACGTAGGATGAGAGGAACCAACCCTGACAAACGAGTGGACGTCCACTTCAAAACGGACCATTCAAGTATGTAACATTGAAAACCTCACTATATCCTCCAGATGGGAAACCGACTCAAACGTAAGCCATTATGTGAATGAGCTGGATGAATTTCGAACATTTCAGAATTAAGCTTCCAGCTGAAAATGCTTCAGATGCAGTTAGTGGGTCATTAGAAAGATGGACTCTTTCCCTTTGATATTGCAATGCATCTTGTTTGCATTCAAATGATATTAACACTTCTTTGTGTATACTTTTAGAATCTTATTTAATCTGGTTGTTGATTGGAATGAACCTGTTGTGAAACTGCCATGAAGTGCACCATGTTCTTGAGCCTCTGTTGATCTGCGTTTTCTCAAATAGTCAAAAAGAATAAAACCAACTATCTTAAATATACATTTACAGAAAAACAAAGCTTTTGAATGTCTGTTAGAGATCCAATGTGTAACCTGTTATTTAGGTCCAAATGTTTTTAAAATCAATGCAAATCCACATAAATTGAACATTAATTTTTAAATCTGTACAAAAAGCTATTAAAACGGCGCCCCGTCTGACTGCCTAGAGAAACAAACTGAAGAATGTGGGTATTATTTTCATATTGGATCTATTTTGATACTTTATTAAAGAATGAATCATGTAACTGAAGATGAACTGGAATTGTATGACGTGACCGTATAATGCACATTTCAGCTTTCTCAAAGGAACGACGTACTTGCTAAGCTAATCAATGAAGTTAACTTTTTTTTCTTTTTTTTTGCCAATGTCTAAGATAAATGTATTGGTGCATAAACTTGCAAAGTACAAAATATGCCACCCATTTAACCTGATAAAGTCAACATGAAATGATAACAGACCCTATTTACTTATAATATTTACTTTACTTATTTACTTACTAATTATTAAAATGGTATCATTTTAAAATAAGGTCCCGTTAGTTAGAATCAGAATCAGAATGAGCTTTATTGCCAGGTATGTTTACACATACGAGGAATGTGTTAATGCGAGTTAATGCATTAACGGAAATTAACTAACAATGAGCATTGTATTTGTTGCAGTGTTTATTAATCTTTGTTAAATTAAAAATATATATATATATTAACGGACAACTTTTGATTTTTAACAATGTATTAGTAAATGTTGCAATTAACATTGAGTAATAAATGCTTTAGAATTATTTTTCATTGTTAATTCATGTAAACTAATGGAACCTTATTGTAAAGTGTTACTATTAAAATTAATTTTCCTGTGCATTATCCATCAGCACACGTTACAGCAAAGACTTTGCCTTTATTTTTTTTGGTTGTCCTCTAGACTTTTTTTTTATTTAAAATTTTTTTTAAGTAACTATGCTGTACTATAGGTTTATGCTATTAACAGTCAATTTAATTTTAATGATGGTTAACATTGATCTAAAGGTTATTGCCTTATTTTATATACATATGTAGTAAAGTGGGTTATGTATATGCTTTCATGTTGACTCTAAAATTTCTCTGTACATATTTAAGGCTGCTGTTATGATGCTGTCATTAAACGCATGCTAATGTCATGAACTGACATGCAAGAATAAGATGTGTGTCATCTAGCATTATGGCCAAAGCTTTAAATTCAGCCGTTCAACTTTAGACATTTCCTCATGCTGAAGTATGTGATTGTACTAAAAATATACATTAGCTCCTTTTTAACTACCACTTTGATTGAACTTAAACTTCTATGTCCACAAAGTGTCCAATTTTGTAATATTCTAGAAAATATTAACCATTTATTGCCCACCATGCTGCCACCCCAAAGTTAATGTAGGACCCTGTGGATGGAATAGTAAATGTGGTTTTACTGAGAAGCACTTTTGCGCCATTAAATATTTTTTTTTTTCTTTTTTTTTCATAACCCTGATTTTTGTCCTGTTGTTGAGCGTTTAGTCTATGCAAAAGAGAGATTTGTGATTTTCCCCAGGCTGAAAAGCATTCTTTTATTTTTAGAAAACTGGTTCGTTTTAATAAAGATGTATAGTTAATAAAGATTTTATAATGTGACCTTAGAGTTTGTATTGTTGTCCAAGCTGAAATTGTTTTTTTTTACACTTTAATAGTTTTATGTGCTTGGGTTTCTACTCCGTCACCCAATAACAACATTATACACACGTATATATGAATCTTATCTATCTAGCTATCATGAATGAACAATACATTTATTACAGTATTTGTTAATGTTAGTTAATGAAAATACAGTTGTTCATGTTAATTCACAGCGCATTAACTAATGTTAACAAGCACAACTTATGTATATATGAATCTTATCTATCTAGCTATCATGAACGAACAATGAACAATACATTTATTACAGTATTTGTTAATGTTAGTTAATGAAAATACAGTTGTTCATGTTAATTCACAGCGCATTAACTAATGTTAACAAGCACAACTTTTGATTTTAATAATGCATTTGTAAATGTTGAAATTAACATTAAGATTAATGCTGTAGAAGTATTGTTCATTCTTGGTTCATGTTAGCTAATGTTATTAACTAATGAACCTTATTATAAAGCGTTACCAGACATGTTTGTGACAGACTTAGACACGAAACAAGCATAAAAACTTGTCATTGTATTTTTTAATGTGTATACACACACACACACACACACACACACACACACAAAACTAAAACTCATTTGACAAACACCAGCGCTGTAGAAGTATTGTTCATTCTTGGTTCATGTTAGCTAATGTTATTAACTAATGAACCTTATTATAAAGTGTTACCAGACATGTTTGTGACAGACTTAGACACGAAACAAGCATAAAAACTTGTCATTGTATTTTTTAATGTGTATACACACACACACACACAAAACTAAAACTCATTTGACAAACACCAGCTTAGTAAAAGTAACAGGTTGGCTATAAATATATTTAATGAAAAGATGGTTGAGAAACAAAGCATCAAATTACAGTCAGTGATACACTTAAGCAAAGACAGGGAGCATGTGTAGGACGTCATGCTGTGGAAAAAGAGCTCATGAAACGTTCTTGCGTTCAAAGTCAACGGACAGGCTGCTCTTATCTTGAGAAACAGTCCGGTTTACAGTCAATAAGCAATATGAAAAATAATGAAAATTATTACAAGATGCTCTCAGAACTCATGTAGAATCTGCATGGCCTGTAGTTTCTTCTCTCAATATCTCCAACGCTTTGAGCATTTTCATGAGTTGACTGAAAATAGTCATAAATGATCTTTATTTTCAGGAGGGAAATGTAACATTAAAGTTTGTTTAATAAAATATTACACTTAAATGTGTCATCCTACTTTCTCAATAACAAAAAAAAAACATGAATTTCTCTCTTTTATGAGTTTTAAAGTCATTTGGAATTAGAAGCTGGTGCAATACTGTTTAAAAAGATCAAAACATTGTTTCTAGACTGTGCTGGTGTTGATCTATTAGAGATACTGTACCTTAACCTGTAAGGCCAAATATGAAAAATCATTTTGGTTTTTATCTTTACATTCTAGTTTCTCTCTCACCATCATTTCATAAATAACAGGAGATAGGCAATGACTTAAGGTGTTTGAAGTCACAAACTCCAAAAAATAAAAAAAATTGTGGCCTTTAGTCCATGTCTGTGTGCTAGTGTACTTCTAAGAACTTTTTAGCACATGTAAATTTACATCTTCCTCACTCATTAAAAAAAAAAAAAATTTTAAATCAGCTTTTTTTTTTGTTGCAAATAATGGTTCATAGCTGTGGCATAACTAAGCCTTTTTAAAATGAATGTCCAAACCTAATTTATTGAAATACATTTTATGGAGTCATTTTAGAAATAAAAAAATAATTGTAATAAATGTAGTCAGTTTTTTTAGATAAAATCTTAAAATAGGATTTAATTATAATTTTTTTTTAGATTTAGCACTGCCCTGAAAAAGCTGCACAACAGATATGTACATATATTGCAGAACACAAAGTAACTTGAATTACACAATAGATCCTGTTGAAAATATACGTATTTGGTTCTTGATATCATGTGTGGTTTCCTCGAGCATCAATGACTGTTTTTAGTCTTTTATGACGGTTTTGTCAGTCCCTGAGTGGTAAAACTGGATCTCGACATCCTATAGCCACTGTGAGGAAGCGCTTAGATGGACCTGGAGGACTTTTGAGGGACAAACCAGAGACGTACAACCATCACAAAAGAACATGAACAGTAATAGAGGCGACACGCAACATTAAGAACATTTCAGCAGAATCATTTATATAAAATCAGTTATTTAGTACTGTATATATCCAAATATATGTTATGCTTCATCAGGGCAGTACTAAAACAACAGAATGCAATTTTATATGAATCCGATGAATTTTTTTTTTTTTTTAATATTTAGTAGATTTTGTCAGGGCTATGTAAACATACTTTGGGTCTTTTTCAATATCTCAATCTTTCTCCGTGTACTTTGGGAAATGTGACAAACATGACGGATGCAAATTCTATTATATTCCATTTCAGTGTATCAAAATCCTTGACAATCAACTGAAGAACTGAAATTAAGCCACAGATTTCTTATGCTGACAATATATTGCAAACGAGTTGTTACAACAGTGAGAAATCACCGATTACAAACCGACACAAACAGTGACGTCTCTTACATTTTATGATCGCAAGCAGAAAAGTGGAGCGTTGGGTCTTCAAATCGACTCGAAGACAAAAGGAACAAGCAAAAAATTACATCATCTATTAAGAGACAGCTCAATATCAGTACTTACAAACGTGACTAAAAAAAAATAAAAAATAGAAATGCAAAACACCGGCCAAAAAAACCCCATCTCTTGATGAACTTCACTAAAACAGTCCCAAGAAATATCGAAAGCATTAGCATCATAAACAGCAGAAGAAAAGCTTCAGAGAATCAAAGGTGGCAAAAATCAATCCCAAAATAATGACTCGAGTTTTTCATTCTCCCTACAAAAAAAAAAAAAAAGAAAGAAAACTGTCATTACTGGTTTCATCAAACAGCTGGTCTTACAATACAAGCCAGTGAAAAAGAGCTTCGATCACATTTAGCGAACTCTTCTCAATACAAACAAGGTGAGCTAGAAGCTTCTAAACCCCCAAGGCCCTCTGAAGTGAAAAATCACATTCAAAATGCATTACTGGTTTCATCAAACAGCTGGTCTTACAATACAAGCCAGTGAAAAAGAGCTTCCATCACATTTAGCGAACTCTTCTCAATACAAACAAGGTGAGCTAGAAGCTTCTAAACCCCCAAGGCCCTCTGAAGTGAAAAATCACATTCAAAATGTGAATATTACAACATTATGAGTCATTAGAACAAACACAGCAAGCACAATCAAATCCAGCGTCTCTTGCAAATGTAGCCCAGCCCCGTTTAAATCTTGAAATTATGCTACATTATCAAAAACAAAAACTATGAAATTGAAGGTCAGAAGTAGTCTGAGAAGGAAATAACCACAGTTGATTAATGCTTCTACGGGCAATTTCTCGTGTGTTATTTCTCGCGGTAGAACAGCAGGTATGCCTTCAGCGACTCGGGCAGCGGCAGACTCAGGATTTTGTCTCTCAGATGGTTGACCCGCGGCTCCTCGGGTTTGACGGGCTCACTGTCTTTCTCCTGCTCCTCCTCTTTGCTCTCCTCCTCGATGCATTCGTCCCCCTCGCTGTCCATGGGTTGAGGAATCAGCTGGTTCCCCACGAACACGTAGGTGTTGATGCGGCGGCGGCGGCGGCAGCGCCTGCGTTTGCGTTTCTGCGGCGCTCGCTGTGTGTTGTTGCGGGCTGGTTGCTCCTCGTTGGTCAGGTTGCGGAGGGTCCGGCGGATGTAGATTCGTGCCAGGTCCTGAAGAGTCCTCACAGACAGCGGCGCTAAGGAACAGACAATTTATACAGGGTAATGGCTAAAGGTTTTTCTCAGATCTCATTTGTGTGCACAACTAATTAGTTTAAACCTGAAGGCAAGACACCGCAGGGCAATAGGGTAAAAACGAATGGATATCACTACACCGCACCAGCTGATTATTCACAGTACATCAAGACAACTGTTTTGTATTACAAGTTTGCGGAAAGGTTTTTTTAAATATAATCTAACGAAATATGCACTCATTTGCTTATATTTCCAGAACAGAAATCTAAATATTGGATAAAGCCACACTGTAATAAAAAATGATTTCTGTTGTTTGTTAAATAACTAAAATGCATTTAAGCAAAAACAACTGCCTAACATTTGGTTTCTACACTGAAAAAAAAAAAAGGATTTTTAGGATTTACTTTGAAACTATTTTCACTTAGAAAATCTTTTTTTTTCTTTTTTACAAATAATTACAAAAAATGGCAAGTAACATTGGATTAAACGTTGGATTAAATAAAATTTTCTTGTAAAACAATTTCATTTTTATTTAAAAACTTAATTTTTAAAACAGTGTGCTTAATTTAACTGTCCAATCTACTTAAATATGCAAAACTGTTTACTCAAGATGTAAAATGTTAATGTCAAAAGTTTACTTAATTCAACAAAAATTATTACGTAGTCCCAACTAAAAAAAAAAAAAAAAACTATATATATACATATATATATATGGGTTGTTGACATATATACTGTACATGTGTACTATGGTGTAACAGCAACATTTTGAAAACAATAATTAATCATTATTAAAAATTTCTTGTTAATAATATGCAAATAGCATAAGAGAGATTTTTCTTCATTGTTATTTTTTTTTTCTAAATTTCTGCTGTCAGACCATAGGACACATTTACGGTATATGTGTCAACTAGTCATATATGCATAAATATTGCCAATTCATATTTTATAGTTTGCAACATGGCTAGTTATTTTTTAAGTGTGGTTCAGATGTGACACGCACACAGATTTGAAATTGTGGTCAAACTGATGAATGCAAATGTTCCCAGATAGTTTGAAATCTGGAGATTGAAATGATTTCAATTTATAAAGTACTACTTTGTCGAACATTTGGTCCTTTGAAAGATGGATACCCCCCCCAAGCTATGAGAATATGGGTTAAGAGTGTTCAGAATCCATCCTCTTTATTAAATCCTGGGGTTAAGTCAAATTTACATTTCATTAAAGATGATTAATTTTATTGATGCATATAATCATGTTCAAGTTCCATCTACTAGTTTGGGCTTGTTTAAAAAAATTTTTTTGACCTTTTGAGTAGAAAATAGTGCGACCTCACTGTAGGGTCACAAGTGAGTGTGTGTGTGAGTGTGTGTGTGTATGTGTGTGTGTGTGTATACGTAAAACTGGGCAGTTTAGAATAAAAAAATATATATATTCCCACTGTAAATTCCCAGATTCCCACTGCAAAAACAGTTATCACTCCATAAATCAGAAAATACTGTCAACAACAGCCAGGGGATAAAAATCACAATGTTTTTAGGAATAAAATGTAAGTCGGATGAATGATATATGAACAAATCCTTCTTCAGAATACAAAACTGTAAAGTTTGTATATGCAAGTGTTACGGATGCGGAGATTTCTGACTCACTACATGAGAAAAACAGCATTTTGAATAAACTGCCTTTAAAGATAAATAAAATAAAAACTTTGTAATGTGTATTTTGGATGTTTTCTATCCATTAGTCTGAAAGAAGACATGTTATAGAAGCAAAATAGCACAAAATCTCAAGACTGACCAGAGAAAAAAACAAAAACAAACAATTTCAGCTTTTGCCTGTAGTGTTGTTTACTGTTCTGAATGAATCAGGTAATGAAATCTGCAATAAATCAGTCTGTAACGTTGCCCTTTGTAAACCACCCTAGCGGCAGCTGATTGGCCAGAGCAGTGTGAGGTCATAAAAGAGGCGGAGACTCACGGAGCACCACAGCATCAGGCTTGCAGCCTTCTGTCCTGCTCTGCTGAACAAGAGGAGCAAATGACACCGCCAGGATATTCTTACTCTCCCAGGAGCTCTGACCGGTTCTAGTGATCTGAGTCAGCTGCGACAACACACAAACACTCAATGAGAGAGACTCCACACTAATAACCAGCTCAAACATTTGATGCAAGACATGAGGCTCAACAGGATCATGAAACTACAGATACTGTTCTACAATATCATGCATTTATATAGCAGCATAAATATTGCATTCATGACAATTTTCACAATTGTTTCAAATGCTGCAAGATCCTGCAGCATTTGAAACATGCAGACATTTGGGTTCATATTGTGATCTACTGACATTCAGACATTTGTAAGTGATTTCAGGGCCGCTGTACAGTATGTATCACCCTGGGTTTTACCTGATCTTCTATCGGCATGACCAAAATTCCTCCGACTTTCAGCAGGATTTTCATGTAGTTCTCATGGTCCTTCTGAACTCCAGCGCCGCAGTAGATGCGGTCGTACTGGTGACTGTCTGAGGAAATCTCCAGACAATTCCCCACCACAAAGTGTGGCTCGCAGAACTCAAACCTGAGAGGACATGTTTACTGTAGAACACTGGTATCCATTTCTAAAACATCTACAACACAATTTCTACATATCCCAGTCTCTTTTCATAAATCTTACAGCTGCTAACATGTTCCAGTTGATTTTAGTGTGCTACTATGACTTTTCTAGACCTTTTTGTCTTGAAGTCAAAGCACAATATTTTTTTTACAGTTTCTGAAAAGAAAAAAAATGAAAACAAGCAGATTTTGTGCTAGAGTTCTGCTGTAATTTTAATAAAACTGCTTGTTTAAATTTTTTTATTAATAGAAACTGTCAGTGTCAATATATTAAATGAATTAACCACAATTCTTTTTGTGAGTCCAGTAGGTTAAAGAACTGTACAGTCTTTAATAAAAAAAGTTCATTTTGCAATGAAATGAGAATAACTTTTTTAATAATAAAAAAAAATTAATAAAGAGTAAAATTATTGTATTTAAAAATAATGAAATTTTTTAATTAAAAAAATATTTTTTTATAAATATATATATATATATATTTTTTTTTGTAAGCATAAAAAAAAAAAAGATTATTTTAATAGTCAAAAGAGTCCACCTTGTATCGCTACAATATTCTGGCCTCTAGATGCAGGTGTTTTGCATGATTTATTGTCCACCAGGCAAAAATGGCTTTTCAAATGGCTTAGAAGTAATAGCACACCTCTTTTCAACAAGCTATATAATTTGAGTTATCATTAACGTGACAACCAAAGAACCACAGAGCAACCAAACAGCAATGCGCTAACAACAGCCTAGCAATATGTCGGCGGGTTTTGCACGGACAAGTATATTCGCATTTCCTTCAGAAAATGTAAGAATTCATTTTTATGAATGAATAAAAAGCAATTTTCCTCATTTAACCGGTAGAGAACTGATATGATGCCAAGAGAAATGTGATATTGAGCATATTATTAGCATTAGTCATACGTGTTTTTATTTGCTTAGCAGCAGTTTTATGGAGTAGTCATAGACTCGACAAGACGTGTAACAGATATCGAGCTCCCAAAGCTCAACTACATTGATTAAGCAACCTTATGGCACATGGTCTTCTGTTATGAAACACGCTTTTATGGCTTGTTTAATAGTGTCAGTGCTTTGTCTGATACATCATTACGGCTCTCTCCTGACCTCAACAACGCTGCTAGTGCTGGTGCATGACGAAAACAGATGTTTGAAAGCGGAAAATGCCGGGGAGGGCGTTCAGGGAAAGCCGGTTGCGTGTGCAATGCTGAAGTGGACTGTCTGAGCTAGTGGTTCTGGCTGTGACAGGTGTTCCCGCAGGTGTGCGAATCGCTCAGCAGACCGCAGAGAGCTGACGGCCGCTTGAAGTATTTATTCATTGAGACTGTGGTTCGGGGAAAGCTAATGCATCCTCCGTGTCACATGGAAGATTAATGGGCAGAGCCGAGTAAATCAAAGTTCCAATGAAAGCGATCTCTGAAGTTAACCACAGAACTGCGGTGGGACTCATGTTGCTCTCTCCAAACTCAGTTTGCCTTCCTGGAGGCGGCTGCCAATTAAAACAAATGCTGTTAAGTGATTTCAATTTCTATAGGTGTAACAAAACCAGCACTTTTTAAAAAATTGAATATTTACATTCGCACTTAAATCTAGAGAAAGAATGTAAAATAGAGTTGAACATGCCTGTCAAAGCTGTCGCTGTTTTTAATGAATTCATCAAGTCTTTCTTTTGCATATTCCACCACATCCTTGTGTAGCTCAACACCATGATTTACTCCAAACGGACCTGCAAATAATAATAATAAAAAAGAATCACTGATATAATACTACACTTTTATTTTCAGTTATTATCAGTCACATACCAAGACATTACATTGAAATATTAACATTTTCAGCTAATAACACACCAAAAGTTGAAGATTCTGGAGAAAAGGGTACAAAAATTGCCAATGTGTTACTATGCAGTATCTTGCATAGTTTTGCTTTTTAAAGAAATCAATATTTTCAATAAGGATGCATTAAATTGGTCAAAAGTGACAGGAAGTAAAGTCACAAAATATTTCTATTTTAAACAAATTGCTGTTCATTGAACTTTCTGTTTATCAAAGAATCATGTATTATGGTTTCCACAAAAACTGTTTTCAACATTGATAATAATAAGAAACGTTTCTTGAGCAGGAAATCAGCATATTAGAATGATTTCTGAAGGATCATGTGACACTGAAGACTGGCGTAATGATACTGAAAATTCAGCTTTGCATCACAGGAATAAATTACATCTTAACATATATTCAAACAGAAAACAGTTATTTTAAATTGTAATAATATTTTACAATATTACTGTTTTATGGTATTTTTGATCAAATAAATGCAGCCTTGATGAGAATAAAATACTTCTTTCAAAACATTACCACCCCTAAACTGTAAATGTTAATGTATTATGGGAGTTTTTTTTAAACTCTATTCATGTTCCTCCAACTAAAAATCATAAATCTGATTACTTATAAGAGTAACATCACATCTTTACTCAATTACTCAACTCTTTACAAGTTGCATGATTTGAGTCATTCAGGTGTGTAGTGCCAAAATGTATGCTTGTTTAAATCCCTCAAATTTAGCAATAATAATAATAATAATAATAATAACAGTAATGCAAATAAAAGATTTAATACCTAAATATGATTCAAATGTGAACTTACAATTAGGTAATGTTCAAACAAATAACTAAGTAAAAAAACAATTGCTCTGGTCTCATTTGACAAGAGATGGATGGCCAAAAAGCTGATTTATGCAACTTAAATGAAATAAATTTCACGTAAAATGCAAAACTCTGATTCGTCCTAAAATGCTCTCTTTTTTTTGCGCAAATTTCTTATTTCTTCTTCTAATAATTTTCTGTTTTTCTTTTGATCGATTTTTTTAAATAATAATAATTATAAGAATAATAATAAACAATATAAATAAATAGTATCTTCAAAATCTGCTGTTTCCTTTATTGTCTTTTAATTATATGCAAGTTATCAGAGTGGTTCTCACCTATGATCAGGCCCACCATGGTGCTCAGGTATCCCGTGCCGCTGCCGAGGTTCAGGAAAGACAAACCCTGCTGGAGTTTCAGCGCTTCCATCACCTCAGAGTAGATACACGGCGCTGACAGGTGTATATTCCCGTGCTTCCACGCCAGATCCTTGTAGGCATTGTCTCTGTAGCTGTCCAGGTAATAATCTCCACGGTCTATGGCCCTAAAGGCCTGCTCCACGCGGTCTGTACGGATGTACTGCGCTTCCTTCAGGTTGTCTATCAATTCATCGTTGTCCTCGCCAGCGCTGACTGCTCCCCCCATGATCCCCTCACAGCTACCAACAAATCAAAAAAAAAAAAAAAAAAGCAAAGGGAGGTGAGAGACGGATAACTAGACCGGTCCTCACATCCAGATGAAAGTGCTGGAGCGATTCTCCGCAGGGATGCCCAGTCGTGATGCCTGTGTCCCACACAAATCACCTCAGACCATTCTCAGCTACGCCAAGATCTGAGGATTGAAAAACAAAAGGTGACGGTTTAGATCTCTCGCTCTCACACATTTCAGTTTCCCCTTCTCTCCTGAAAACAGGAGCCATGCTGCGCGAGAGCGTCCGTGCCACCTGATCTCCACGCGGTCTGTACGGATGTACTGTGCTTCCTTCAGGTTGTCTATCAATTCATCGTTGTCCTCGCCAGCGCTGACTGCTCCCCCCATGATCCCCTCACAGCTACCAACAAATCAAAAAAAAATAAAAAAAATGCAGAGGAGGTGAGAGACGGATAACTAGACCGGTCCTCACATCCAGATGAAAGTGCTGGAGCGATTCTCCGCAGGGATGCCCAGTCGTGATGCCTGTGTCCCACACAAATCACCTCAGACCATTCTCAGCTACGCCAAGATCTGAGGATTGAAAAACAAAAGGTGACGGTTTAGATCTCTCGCTCTCACACATTTCAGTTTCCCCTTCTCTCCTGAAAACAGGAGCCATGCTGCGCGAGAGCGTCCGTGCCACCTGATACCTGCAAGCTTTGATTCTTCAGCTAGGTGTTGCACGTACCTGATGTTACCTGCCTGATGCAAGCAGCTTTAATATTGCACAAAGCAACTGAAGCACAAGTCTGAAGTCTTATTACATGTCACAAATGATAATACAATAAACAAACGGCAAATCAATCAATTAGACAAAGCACTGACGCAAAGTAAAAAAATCTCAAACATTTGAATGGTAACGTAGTATGTGAGATTTTTTAAAACTGTTTTATGTTCCTACAAATTGTATATATATATATATATATATATATATATATATATATATATATACTTAGAAGTTTGTTTAAATCCCTAAATGTAATTATGATCAAGAATAATAATAATAATGACGTAAATAAAATATATATTACCTTCATATGACTCAAGGATGCAATTATTATTAATGTTACCTGCCTGATGCAACCAGCTTTAATACTGCAGAAAGCAGCAGAAGTCCAAGCCTGAAGTCTTACTACAGGTCTCAAATGATAATATAATAAATGCCAAAGCAAAAAATCAGTTATTAATCAGGACATCTGAATGTCTGCTTCCTAGAAATGCTATGCACTTAACAACTGAATAGGCTTTCAAAGCAAGAGGGAAGCGAGTCCGAAAGTGGTATTTGGGCTGCAGACAGGACATAGAGAGTGTCAAAATTTGCATGTTTGGTAACTGAGTTAAGCCGAAGTTCTTTAACCTCAAGGATTTTCATGAACCTGAAATAGATCTGGATTTAAACAAACACCAGGCTTATTTACTTACAACGGTTCAGTGAGTTCAAGAAAAGCCCAATTACTGTACATCGAAATGTCTCCTTTCTCCACTCCAATTAGGGATGGCTTTGCAAAGAACCATCCATCTAAAAAACAGCTAGGATTAGGAGTTGTTCTCATTCTTACAGAGCCCCCAAAGTGACATTTGCAGATGTCAAATTGCAGATTTGCACAAAAACTCAGACTTTCACATGCAAATGCAAACAAGACCAAGTTTTATATACACCTCCTATGCAAAAATTCAGAATAATTAATATTCTTAATTGGTTTAATGGTTTAATTCTTTTTAATGTCTTTTAATCTCACAATGGTTGCATGCATTTGATCAAAAAAAATATAGTAAAACAGTAAAAAAAAAAGAAATATTATTACTATTTAATCTAACTGCTATTCAGCAAGGATGCATTAAAGGGGTCATATGATGCTGCTAAAAAGAACATTATTTTGTGTATTTGGTGTAATGAAATGTGTTTATGCAGTTTAAGGTTCAAAAAACACATTATTTTCCACATACTGTACATTATTGTTTCTCCTCTATGCCCCGCCTTTCTGAAACGTGTCGATCTTTACAAAGCTCATCGGTCTGAAAAAGCGAGGTGTGCTCTGATTGGCCAGCTATCCAGTCAGTGCGTTGTGATTGGCCGAATTCCTCAAGCGTGTGACGGAAATGTTACGGCCTTACTATATTGTGATGCCTGCGGCCACCACATGTGACGACCCCGGGCTGGACTCCGCTTCGTCCACGGTGAAAGCCGATCCAGTGATCGACAGCGTGAAGTTGATGTATTTCCTCAGCGACCAGCACGGATCAGCTCCAGGCATGACGAAGCGATATCATCCTCTTTGGGCAGGCCAAACAAAGTAGTTTCACTTTCACAACGAAGCACACAGCGCCTTCACGACATGGCGGCGGCGGCAACAACAATACTACAGTGAGAATAAAAGTTACGCCTTCTTTCTTTGCGTGAACATTTGGGCGGCGTTATGCAAATCTTCCCACATCGTGACGTAGATATGTGGGGGCGTGTTAGAACGAGCCGTTTTAGGTAGGTGTGGCTGACTCTTAACTTTTATAAAGAATATCTCTTTGGATTTGAGACTTTAGTCTTTGCAACTTTACAGATCTTCTTTATGCACCAAGAGCTTGTGACACTCCAAAGAGAAAGGAAAAATTGAAATCGCATCATATGACCCCTTTAAATGAATCAAAAGTGACAGTAAGGACATTTATATTGTCGCAAAAGATTTCGGTTTCAAATAAATGCTGTTCTTTTGCACTTTCTATTCATCAAAGAATCCTATAGAAACTAATGATCGTGTTTTCCATAAAAATATTAAGCAGCCCAATATAATCAAATAGAGGATCGTTATTTTAAATGTTTAAATAATATTTCACAATATTACTGTTTTTACTGTATTTTTGATCAAATAAATGCATATAAGGTACTTGTATAAAAAATTTAATTATTTAAATTATTTGAAAACCACATGGTATGTGTTGGAGCAGGGTTGGAACAAAACTCTGCAGGGCTCCGGCCCTCCAGGAATTGCGTTTGATACCCCTGTTCTAGAGAGCATTTGATTGGACAAAAAATGTGGACACGCCCATGAGTGCAACATGATGTCATCAGTATTTCTGCTCCAGAAAGTCTGTACACTGTAAATGCACTTTTAATTAAATTAACATTTTTTAATATAATTAATTTTGTCCATATTTTGATGACCTAAACACTAACAGACATGGATAAAAAGCCACAAAAACAGGGCTTTAAATGTCTATACTTATGTCTACATCCCTATTGTTTCCTTGTTCTTCTTTTCTTTTCTGCATTTGTCTTGCTTTTCAGCCTTTTCCTGTAACGCTGCCCTTTCAGTCTCCTGCACTGAAAATACTGCAGGGAGGGATCTGGGTCAAACCTCCTACTCTGTTTTGTACAAGACCTGATTGCAACCCTACAGAGACTCTCTGTACATCAGTATACAACTTACAAAAGAGAACAGCGCATAACTCATGAGCGCTCTTTGTTTAGAACAAACAGACGCTACAAACCAATAAAGCCATTAATACTGGGTATAAAAATAGGATGCTGGTTTTCATGTCATCGCTAACTGGTTTAGTAGCTAAGTAACTGCTGGATTGTTATGGAGTTAATACTGGAAGTGGAACAATGAACTGGAACAGTTTGTTATAAAGCTGAGCTGATCCATTATTACCGTTTAAACTTGCTGGTTGCATAATTGCAAAATTATCACAGAATGCTGATGCTCTGCCAGAACTAATCAGTTTACAATTCCTCTGTGCTTTTCAAGTGAAGATAAACCCTAAATTAAAGCAGGCCTACTTTGTCTGATTTACATAGTCTTCATTATTTATGAAAAAACTGGAATTCATGGCTTCATGTCAGCCACCCATTATAATATACAGCTGTCCTCAGGCTGTCAGTCTCAGGCTGTGTTTCATGAGCACACGGGGTGTAAAGTCAAGTCATCTTTATTTATATTGCACTTTATACAATACAGATTGTGTCAACGCAGCTTTACAGTATTAAACAGGAAAACAGTGTGTCGACAATGCAAGGGGACAATAATAGTAAACAGTTAAAGTCAGTTCATCATTGATTCAGTGATGTAATCGTCCAGCTCAGTTCAGTTCAAATATTATCGGAGCAATAGTCTGTAATAATGTGCGTAAATAGTCTATATTTTAAATGAAAGCTGATGGCCTCATGTTGACTCCTGCACCGTTTGTCTGACACAGTGAAAGCGGAAGCCACAAACTCTCAGCGGATTCATTCCAGGCCTCAATAAGAAGAACAGTGTCATCACAGAGAGAAACCCAACACACCAATAAAGCAGGACCCGACCTGGAGGGCACATTTTGTGGTGAAATATGACCTTTACATGATTGTGAGATTCAAAGAATAAGAATAATAATAATAATAACTGACATAACTTTATGTGCATTAAAGCCAAGTTACATTACATGTGGCAAAATATATTAATATGTATTCCTTACAACTTAGTAGTATAAAGTTTTGTTATCTATACTTATTTAAAACCATATTGTTATAACTATTCAAATAGTTACTAATATTTATTCCAGTTTTCCTAGTAGCAAATGAATAGACACTTGTCCAGACTCTAGTGTGAAAGATTTGCATTATAAAGGGCAACCTGTGTGTGTACAGCTTCAAGAGAGCAAACATACATTTGTTGTTTTTATTTTCTTCCATATTCATCATTTCATTTTTATAATATTACTCATTATTTTCCATGCTCTTGCGGTTTAATCTTCGGATTGTGTCTTCACAAGTTACAGATAAGAAAAAATGCTTACATTTCATGGGAGGTTGTGAAGCAGTTTGGTAACATTTGTGCTGGTCAGACGAAGCCAGACTAAGCACAGAGAAAGACGCAAATGAGATTATTCAATAAACCCTGTTAAATTATTTTTTTACGATAGTAGAATGGAAGAAATTTTAGAACAATCCATTTTCTGTTGACGGTTTAGATACCAAAACCAATATTGTGGAGGAGACAGAAGTTCAGCGCGACTGGATCCAATATTCCTGGTGACTGAGAGCCAACAAGTGCGTATTTCAGATTGGTAAGATTTTTTAATTGAACTATAAAGTAGCCATTCTGTTCTGTAAATAGAGCTCAATGGCAAATAAACAGGAACTATTGTTGATAACTAGTAGCAGCAAAAAAAATAAGCAAGCATGCTAGCAGTCTACATGAATAAATACTACTAATGAGCAGTTATTGTGAAACTGAAAAGATATATTACTAGTCACAGTTAGATTGCGTACTAGTATTTACAAAATAGATACTAGTAACAAAAATAGTAAGTTGTAAGGAATAAATGTTAAAACAGCTTGCCATAGCATCACAACAGCACAACACATATCCGCACTGCGTTAAAACAAAACCGAGTTAAGCGACGCATGCGGTGCTTATTACATCTATACATTATATCCTAGTAGAATGGAAGAAATTTTAGAACAATCCATTTTCTGTTGACGGTTTAGATACCAAAACCAATATTGTGGAGGAGACAGAAGTTCAGCGCGACTGGATCCAATATTCCTGGTGACTGAGAGCCAACAAGTGCGTATTTCAGATTGGTAAGATTTTTTAATTGAACTATAAAGTAGCCATTCTGTTCTGTAAATAGAGCTCAATGGCAAATAAACAGGAACTATTGTTGATAACTAGTAGCAGCAAAAAAAAATAAGCAAGCATGCTAGCAGTCTACATGAATAAATACTACTAATGAGCAGTTATTGTGAAACTGAAAAGATATATTACTAGTCACAGTTAGATTGCGTACTAGTATTTACAAAATAGATACTAGTAACAAAAATAGTAAGTTGTAAGGAATAAATGTTAAAACAGCTTGCCATAGCATCACAACAGCACAACACATATCCGCACTGCGTTAAAACAAAACCGAGTTAAGCGACGCATGCGGTGCTTATTACATCTATACATTATATCCGAGACAATAACGTGTAGTCAAATAAAAATCAAAGAGAGAGAGAAAAATGTAAGCGTTTCACGTGTTTAGCTCCGCCATAATCTCTCAAGCAGGACTCGCATGCCTTTATTTATTCGACAACTCCACAGATCTAATTAACAGGGTTATGCAATAACACTTGACATTTAAAATATTTATGCACAAATACTTCCGGGTGTGTCTTGCATCTGCTCTTTGTTATTGTGCGTGTTGCGTAATAAACGATCAAAAAAAGGAAGTTATTAAAAAAATAATTTTAAAAAAAGCTTCAGAGACAGTTGTTACACTCTGCTATTGTTATTATTTTTCTTAGAAGTATTAGCATCTGGTTAAAACACCTCTGAATTGAGATAATTGAGATCTGATTAAAATAAGATGAGAGGCATGGGAAAACCCCCTCTATTTGTTCGGTTTCTAATGCTGTTAGATGACATTTAAACGCTGCAGGACTGGGAAAACCAGCATGTCGGTGGCATTGTGTTTGACCTGGCACAGCAAAACCACTTAATAGACAATAACACATTTGTGCATGCTTCAAAACAGCCATTTTGGCCTTTTTCGCGTGCGTTAAACCAGGTTGGTGGGCTTGCATTGAAATGTCTGCCACATGCACATCTTCCTCAGCTTGCTCAGATCAACGCAAAGCAACAAAACAAAAATGTCGGCATCATCTCTGCGGAATAACAATGTTCACTGACCTTTGTAAAGCCATGAATCAGTCTCGGGCTTTGCACGAGCTAAACACACTGGATGCACATTAGACTTGGTGTTTTTGAGCGCACTGTTGTTGTTGTTGTGAGAGATATAGATGCTCGTGGCGTTGAAGATCCAGCGCTGTTTTTCTTGAGGAACAGCTGAGAGGATGTAAACACACGTCACGTGGTTCACAGAAACGAGGCTGCGGACATCAGACGGCAAATGCTGCTGGCTAATAACAGCTTCTTATTATAGTCCTCCGGGAGGCTCCCTGAGGCCCAAAAAGCGGAACTCCCATTGAGCTGCATTCAAATATAAACTCGATTATTGATATATTGGAGGAATCTGTCAATGTAAAACTATAATCGTTTGAATCTATTCATACTAATGGTTGATTTTTGAGTTATATTTACAAATACGGTTAATGCATTTATATAAAAAAAGGACTGAATTGCATTAACCAAACAATTAATCGCAAAAGAATGCGATTGGTCCGGCTAATCCAGCGCTGATAAAAGTAACACGCACCACGTGACAAAACAGTCAACGCACATCTTCGATAGCGGTCTGAGCACTTTATTTAAAAATAGCGAGAATCTTAAAGAGCTAAAATATTAGATGTATAAATACAGACAGCGAAACTAGACAGCATCGTCTAAATGCTATTCCACCCGGTTTTTCTGTTTTAATCGGCTGTGGACACAGCGGTTGTTTCTCCCACCTGTATATCACACACGCCCCGCCTCTTGAGCCAGGATTGGCTAGTAGGCTAGAAAGGCGGTCAACTATTGGACAGTTTAGAAGTCGTTCATATTAAAGTAGCTAGCGTAGCAAATAACGATTAGGAGAAGGCGGGACGTGAGTGGAAAAACCTTCAGAATTATGAATTATGTGGTGACATCTTTTTATTTTCCCATAGGCCACTCTACCCTGCTGACCCCTCATGGTCCTGTAAAATTTATCTAGTCCAACTCTACTGGGAAATTAACATTATGAAACCAGTTTAAAATGAATAAGTGTCCATTTATACATCTGGACATCAGGGTTCGTTAACATAAGACAATGCTACTATTGGATTGGCTGCATAGTAAGTCTTTCTACATGCATCAGGTTTGTATGTATGTTCAAACACTGTACCAAGTTCCCAAAAATAACTCTACAACACAGGCTATATGTAACAGCAATGGCATCCAGGAGAATTATGGGTAAAATGATCTCAAAGTCAGGAAGGGTCCTATAAAACTCCCCTTTAACCCTAAAATATATAGCTCACTTTTCCCTCCTAGAATGCATATGTAGATCAAAAAAGACAGAAGGAATTAGATGCAAGTTCTTTATAAAGCTATTTGCTTATATTTTAATTTAATATCTTGTTTGTGTGTGTGTAAAGCAGATAGTTTGAGGACAAATATGACTGTTATTTTGAATAATAAATATAAATAATTTATTGTACTAAATAATAATTTATGATATTTAAAAAATATATTATTTTATATATGTATAGATGCTATTTATATAATAAACATTATGTGTGAATATGACAGATACTTCATGTAATATAATAATTAATTGTATTTAATAATCATTACATTAAATATAATTATATATATATATATATATTAAATTAGTATAATAAATAGAATATAAAATATAGAATGTGTATAAAATCATACACAAAAATAAATAAACACACAAACACATTTTTATTTATTTAGTTAGATTTTTTAAACAGGACAGATATTCATAGCTATTTATTATATTCATGTAATAATTTATTGTACTAAATAATAACTTATTAAAACAAAATTTATTCTTGCATTTGATATATTAAATACAATAATAAAATGGTTTTATTTAATATAATAAACTATTATGTCTGGTTGTGTGTGTGTGTGTGTGTATACATATACACACATAATAGTTTAATATATTAACTAAAGCTAGTTTTTACTATTCAAAAGTTAATTTAATTTAATATAATATTTTTTTTTTAAGTTTTTTTAATCTTTAAGTGGTTTATCTTTGATTTATGGTTAGACTGTAGTAATAATTAGCTTCATATATCACCAAGAGAAGTTTCAGGTATGTCCCTGTGTATGTAAATCAGTGGTTCGTATCAGATAGACCTAAGGATAAACTCAATTAAGATGAGAAGACCACTTTATGTAAAATAAAATGTACCAAAAAATTGTGCACCCAGCTAACTTTGATGCATACAGCAGCTTGTTTTCATTTATCATATGCATGAGTATTAGTATGTTTAAAACTTTGTTAAATAAAGTTCAACTCATTGCTATGCAGTATTTGCTAATGAGGACAGCTAGTTTTAGAGTGAGGCCTGGGGTGGCTGTGGAAGTTCACTGGCACTGTGGGACCATGCACATGCAGCTCTGCTTGTTTCTCTGATTTTCATGAGATTTCTGTAAATCGCCATGAGCGTGGCATGTTAGCATATCCCACTGAGATTTACTGGTGAATCAGCACAAATCAAACATATACTGTATGCTGTGCACGTCTGTCATGGACAGTTTAATCATTGTTGGTTTTGTTTGTAGCTGATGTGTAACAGGAAAGCTGTGCCTCATTTCAGATAATCAGATGTAATTTGCATCAGCATCAACTCATCAAAGACAAGGATAAATTACTCTGGTAATTATAAAAAGATCATTACAAAGGGTAACAACCGAACAGCATATTTGCATACTTGCAGTGTTTCGAATCCAGGAATGAAGGCCTGAAACCGTCGGTACCTCAAAGTTGCATCCATACGCCATCTGCTGGTAAACATGATAATTGTTTTTGAATATTTATAGACAGTGTTCGCTTCAGAACGTGTCACGAGCAAAACATTTTTTTTGTAATCATTTAATGGAGATTCAACCTTTTCAGACATTTTTCCCCCCCTAGTTTTGACAGTATATATATATATAATTATAATAACTCTGAATTGAGATAATTGAGATCTGATTAAAATAAGATGAGAGGCATGGGAAAACCCCCTCTATTTGTTCGGTTTCTAATGCTGTTAGATGACATTTAAACGCTGCAGGACTGGGAAAACCAGCATGTCGGTGGCATTGTGTTTGACCTGGCACAGCAAAACCACTTAATAGACAATAACACATTTGTGCATGCTTCAAAACAGCCATTTTGGCCTTTTTCGCGTGCGTTAAACCAGGTTGGTGGGCTTGCATTGAAATGTCTGCCACATGCACATCTTCCTCAGCTTGCTCAGATCAACGCAAAGCAACAAAACAAAAATGTCGGCATCATCTCTGCGGAATAACAATGTTCACTGACCTTTGTAAAGCCATGAATCAGTCTCGGGCTTTGCACGAGCTAAACACACTGGATGCACATTAGACTTGGTGTTTTTGAGCGCACTGTTGTTGTTGTTGTGAGAGATATAGATGCTCGTGGCGTTGAAGATCCAGCGCTGTTTTTCTTGAGGAACAGCTGAGAGGATGTAAACACACGTCACGTGGTTCACAGAAACGAGGCTGCGGACATCAGACGGCAAATGCTGCTGGCTAATAACAGCTTCTTATTATAGTCCTCCGGGAGGCTCCCTGAGGCCCAAAAAGCGGAACTCCCATTGAGCTGCATTCAAATATAAACTCGATTATTGATATATTGGAGGAATCTGTCAATGTAAAACTATAATCGTTTGAATCTATTCATACTAATGGTTGATTTTTGAGTTATATTTACAAATACGGTTAATGCATTTATATAAAAAAAGGACTGAATTGCATTAACCAAACAATTAATCGCAAAAGAATGCGATTGGTCCGGCTAATCCAGCGCTGATAAAAGTAACACGCACCACGTGACAAAACAGTCAACGCACATCTTCGATAGCGGTCTGAGCACTTTATTTAAAAATAGCGAGAATCTTAAAGAGCTAAAATATTAGATGTATAAATACAGACAGCGAAACTAGACAGCATCGTCTAAATGCTATTCCACCCGGTTTTTCTGTTTTAATCGGCTGTGGACACAGCGGTTGTTTCTCCCACCTGTATATCACACACGCCCCGCCTCTTGAGCCAGGATTGGCTAGTAGGCTAGAAAGGCGGTCAACTATTGGACAGTTTAGAAGTCGTTCATATTAAAGTAGCTAGCGTAGCAAATAACGATTAGGAGAAGGCGGGACGTGAGTGGAAAAACCTTCAGAATTATGAATTATGTGGTGACATCTTTTTATTTTCCCATAGGCCACTCTACCCTGCTGACCCCTCATGGTCCTGTAAAATTTATCTAGTCCAACTCTACTGGGAAATTAACATTATGAAACCAGTTTAAAATGAATAAGTGTCCATTTATACATCTGGACATCAGGTTTCGTTAACATAAGACAATGCTACTATTGGATTGGCTGCATAGTAAGTCTTTCTACATGCATCAGGTTTGTATGTATGTTCAAACACTGTACCAAGTTCCCAAAAATAACTCTACAACACAGGCTATATGTAACAGCAATGGCATCCAGGAGAATTATGGGTAAAATGATCTCAAAGTCAGGAAGGGTCCTATAAAACTCCCCTTTAACCCTAAAATATATAGCTCACTTTTCCCTCCTAGAATGCATATGTAGATCAAAAAAGACAGAAGGAATTAGATGCAAGTTCTTTATAAAGCTATTTGCTTATATTTTAATTTAATATCTTGTTTGTGTGTGTGTAAAGCAGATAGTTTGAGGACAAATATGACTGTTATTTTGAATAATAAATATAAATAATTTATTGTACTAAATAATAATTTATGATATTTAAAAAATATATTATTTTATATATGTATAGATGCTATTTATATAATAAACATTATGTGTGAATATGACAGATACTTCATGTAATATAATAATTAATTGTATTTAATAATCATTACATTAAATATAATTATATATATATATATATATTAAATTAGTATAATAAATAGAATATAAAATATAGAATGTGTATAAAATCATACACAAAAATAAATAAACACACAAACACATTTTTATTTATTTAGTTAGATTTTTTAAACAGGACAGATATTCATAGCTATTTATTATATTCATGTAATAATTTATTGTACTAAATAATAACTTATTAAAACAAAATTTATTCTTGCATTTGATATATTAAATACAATAATAAAATGGTTTTATTTAATATAATAAACTATTATGTCTGGTTGTGTGTGTGTGTGTGTGTATACATATACACACATAATAGTTTAATATATTAACTAAAGCTAGTTTTTACTATTCAAAAGTTTATTTAATTTAATATAATATTTTTTATCTTTAAGTGGTTTATCTTTGATTTATGGTTAGACTGTAGTAATAATTAGCTTCATATATCACCAAGAGAAGTTTCAGGTATGTCCCTGTGTATGTAAATCAGTGGTTCGTATCAGATAGACCTAAGGATAAACTCAATTAAGATGAGAAGACCACTTTATGTAAAATAAAATGTACCAAAAAATTGTGCACCCAGCTAACTTTGATGCATACAGCAGCTTGTTTTCATTTATCATATGCATGAGTATTAGTATGTTTAAAACTTTGTTAAATAAAGTTCAACTCATTGCTATGCAGTATTTGCTAATGAGGACAGCTAGTTTTAGAGTGAGGCCTGGGGTGGCTGTGGAAGTTCACTGGCACTGTGGGACCATGCACATGCAGCTCTGCTTGTTTCTCTGATTTTCATGAGATTTCTGTAAATCGCCATGAGCGTGGCATGTTAGCATATCCCACTGAGATTTACTGGTGAATCAGCACAAATCAAACATATACTGTATGCTGTGCACGTCTGTCATGGACAGTTTAATCATTGTTGGTTTTGTTTGTAGCTGATGTGTAACAGGAAAGCTGTGCCTCATTTCAGATAATCAGATGTAATTTGCATCAGCATCAACTCATCAAAGACAAGGATAAATTACTCTGGTAATTATAAAAAGATCATTACAAAGGGTAACAACCGAACAGCATATTTGCATACTTGCAGTGTTTCGAATCCAGGAATGAAGGCCTGAAACCGTCGGTACCTCAAAGTTGCATCCATACGCCATCTGCTGGTAAACATGATAATTGTTTTTGAATATTTATAGACAGTGTTCGCTTCAGAACGTGTCACGAGCAAAACATTTTTTTTGTAATCATTTAATGGAGATTCAACCTTTTCAGACATTTTTCCCCCCCTAGTTTTGACAGTATATATATATATAATTATAATAATAAATTTTTCTTCAGTTTTATGAATTAAATACGAGACTATATGGGAAAGCCTATATAGGCATATACTTTTAAAAATGCACTTAAAATTAACTAAATGAAAAGTTGAGTGTAAAACTAAAGTGGAGTAGTCAGAAACGTTTAAATTGTTATGCTGTCAAATTTGATTTGCAAAATAAGAAGACATTTTTAGGATTCTGGATTTGGTTTTGAGCTTTGGAAGCCATTGCAACAACAAACAGCAAAAGTGCTTTCTTATGATTTCATGAAGATTTCAGAATTCTTTTTCCAATTTCTACAGTATATTTTTTTGCAGTTTTATGAATTACACATGAAGGCTATGGAATAGCCTATTTATAGTTTAAAAAATAAATTTTCACATAGCATCAAGTATTTAAAATGAACTAGTGCAGAAAAAGATGGGGAAAAAATGTAGCGATCATGTGAAACCACCAATTGTAAAAAACAAACAAAAATTATATATATAGGTGCATCTCAATAAATTAGAATGTCGTGGAAAAGTTCATTTATTTCAGTAATTCAACTCAAATTGTGAAACTCGTGTATTAAATAAATTCAATGCACACAGACTGAAGTAGTTTAAGTCTTTGGTTCTTTTAATTGTGATGATTTTGGCTCACATTTAACAAAACCCCACCAATTCAGTATCTCAACAAATTAGAATACTTCATAAGACCAATAAAAAAACATTTTTAGTGAATTGTTGGCCTTCTGGAAAGTATGTTCATTTACTGTACATGTACTCAATACTTGGTAGGGGCTCCTTTTGCTTTAATTACTGCATCAGTGCGGCATGGCATGGAGGTGATCAGTTTGTGGCACTGCTGAGGTGGTATGGAAGCCCAGGTTTCTTTGACAGTGGCCTTCAGCTCATCTGCATTTTTTGGTCTCTTGTTTCTCATTTTCCTCTTGACAATACCCCATAGATTCTCTATGGGGTTCAGGTCTGGTGAGTTTGCTGGCCAGTCAAGCACACCAACACCATGGTCATTTAACCAACTTTTGGTGCTTTTGGCAGTGTGGGCAGGTGCCAAATCCTGCTGGAAAATGAAATCAGCATCTTCAAAAAGCTGAAGGAGAAGGAAGCATGAAGTGCTCCAAAATTTCTTGGTAAACGGGTGCAGTGACGTTGGTTTTCAAAAAACACAATGGACCAACACCAGCAGATGACATTGCACCTCAAATCATCACAGACTGTGGAAACTTAACACTGGACTTCAAGCAACTTGGGCTATGAGCTTCTCCACCCTTCCTCCAGACTCTAGGACCTTGGTTTCCAAATGAAATACAAAACTTGCTCTCATCTGAAAAGAGGACTTTGGACCACTGGGCAACAGTCCAGTTCTTCTTCTCCTTAGCCCAGGTAAGACGCATCTGATGTTGCCTGTGGTTCAGGAGTGGTTTAACAAGAGGAATACGACAACTGTAGTCAAATTCCTTGACACGTCTGTGTGTGGTGGTTCTTGATGCCTTGACCCCAGCCTCAGTCCATTCCTTTTGAAGTTCACTCAAATTCTTGAATCTATTTTGCTTGACAATCCTCATAAGGCTGCGGTTCTCTCGGTTGGTTGTGCGTCTTTTTCTTCCACACTTTTTCCTTCCACTCAACTTTCTGTTAACATGCTTGGATACAGCACTCTGTGAACAGCCAGCTTCTTTGGCAATGAATGTTTGTGGCTTACCCTCCTTGTGAAGGGTGTCAATGATTGTCTTCTGGACAACTGTCAGATCAGCAGTCTTCCCCATGATTGTGTAGCCCAGTGAACCAAACTGAGAGACCATTTTGAAGGCTCAGGAAACCTTTTGCAGGTGTTTTGAGTTGATTAGCTGATTGGCATGTCACCATATTCTAATTTGTTGAGATAGTGAATTGGTGGGTTTTTGTTAAATGTGAGCCAAAATCATCACAATTAAAAGAACCAAAGACTTAAACTACTTCAGTCTGTGTGCACTGAATTTATTTAATAAACGAGTTTCACAATTTGAGTTGAATTACTGAAATAAATGAACTTTTCCACGACATTCTAATTTATTGAGATGCACCTGTGTATATATATGTATGTATATATACCAATTTGAACCTAAAATATGGATGGTGATTAAAATAAGTTCAAAGACATATATGCCTAATGAACTCTGCATATAGATATGTAAATATTTTAAGATGAGCTTTAATATCAATTATATTATTTTATAGGACTTTAATATGAGCAACCGTACAATGAGTGCTATGCAGATCATTTCAATAGTTTATTTCTACCATACACAAACTGTACAACACAGCGCAGTACTGCTTATGAAATTTTAAAAGTGTAAGGAAATCCTGATATACAAACTACTTGAACTTAAAAAATAAATAAAACAGAAACAAACTAAATCATTTACAGTACTGTGTATTATACTATTTTTTTTCTTTTACACAAAAAAAATCCATATATCACATTACAAAACATCAAATACAAAAAGAAAAAAATAAATATTCCTCACAAAACTTCCTGAGCAAACAATCTGTGGTTTATAAATTAAAAATTAGGAATTACAAATCATTTAAACAGAATTAATCATACAGTAATTTAGGATTTTAACAAACAAAATTGATTTGTTTTATTGAGAATACAATTCATTATGCTCATTTGGTCAGATAATATAGTGTTTTATTCCCTCTGAATGACCTGCAACTAAACTATTTTTGACATCCTCAATGGACAACGTAAATCTAAGGTTAAACTCCTTCAGTGTGCTAATTAACCTGCACCGATCACGCATGTGACCCGCTCTAAATAAACACTAAATAACAGAATAAAAGTGCAAAAGGGTACGTTTAGTGATAGAGAAAGCTTTAAAAGTGCTGCGACGAGGCCGTTTGTGATCGTAACACAGCAATAACAGCACTCAGATCTGCTGAGGTGACCTCGGCCGTGCATTTAAACACAAAATCAAGTGGTACAGATCCAGTCATAATGGAAAGATTACTCCCTATTGCCGTAAATCATCCATTTTTATATTTTAGTGGCTTGAAGACATGAAGTGCTTTGAGAAAATATCATCCATAAAAGCTATTTGAGAGCCCACTGTTGTTTGTCGCACAAAAGAAGCCAAAGGTTGAGGAGTTCAGTCTCACAGAAAAGAATGAAAACCTTAGTGCCTGATCATAAAACAAGAATATTTTTTTTTTACAAGAATATCGTTACATACTTAAAATGCCGTATAAACAGTAGGTAAACAGAGTTTAGAGGCTTTTCATTCAGAAAATAAATATACTGCAGAATAAAATGAATCACCATTCACGTAATACTGCTCTACCACAAAACAGATCATATTCCATGTACTCATTTACATTTAGGCACATATATGCACACACGGATGTGCACACCAAAGGCAGTTCATATGAACAGAAATGGAAATCATTTTGTGTGTGTGTGGATGATTTGATTTTTGCTCACTGTACAGCCGTTACTCAGTTACTCGGATAAAATGTTTTTCTTTTTGCTCACTTATTAGAATTTATGCATGAAAGCAAATGATATCATTTCAGTGACATACATTAACTACATTTAAAAAAAATAATAAGTCAGGGATGCATACAGTACGGTTCAGCTGCTCACCAACAGGTAGCGCAAGTGGACTATTCTTACATTTGACATCAGTTATGAAGAAAAAGTCATCACAAATGCCTGTGATATATTTTGAACGACTAAAACGCCCAGTTATTGTACAACAAATGCAACATAAAATTCACAATATGTAAGACTGGCCTTGCATTTTGGAGTTGCAGCAAAAAATGATAGCAATAAATAAATAAATCAATAAATAAGATTACTGTGAGATAAATAGTACCGATGAATAAAGATAATATGTAGCAATAATATAATAACACACGAAAGAACAATACGGAATAAATTCAAGCAAACCATAGGAAATAAATAAGTGCAAAAGGAGGTAAAATCTCACTTAAAGGAACATTGAGCTGTAAAAATGTGGCTGGTATTTTTCAGTGCAATGCATTTATCATGGAATGGAGTTACTTTTTTTATTTTATTTTTTATTAATCGAGACGTATCTCGCACAGATGACAAAGCCAGCCCTCTGCGGACAATCAAACGGTTGTGAACGAGAGTTTGGCTTTATACGTGAATGCCCTTGATGGCCTGTCTGATGCTGTCCAGTAAGGCTTTGCATTCAGGTGAATACTCCTGCTCTGAATTGTTGTACATATCCGTCAACGTGTTCACATATGCTTCGAAGTTCTGTTCATTTATCGGACCCTGAAACACATTAAAGAACATTGCATTCATTAACTCTGAAATGCATGTTTCATAATGTCTTTAAAATGCATTCAACCCTTACAAACATGCAATTTTAACTATAGTTTACCTCAAAATACCATAAATACTCCAGTTGTTGTTGCTACAGTAAAATCGTATTAAATTAAATTAGCCACTCATGTGGCTAATAAATTGTCTTGTTTTAATGACAGTAGCGGCTAATACCAAGTTACCACAGTTTTACTGTAGTAACTACGGTACTTTGTTAGAAAATACACTGTAAAATATCAAACGCTCAGTTGGTACCTTAAAGGAAATATTTAGAGCTGATAAAAATGACTTTCATTAGTGTATCTAATTTATTCAGTTTGATTTGGCCCTATTAAATAATCTTTTTAATATTAAATATTATTATTTTAGTTAATGCATTAACTAACATTAACAATGAGCATTTGTTACAGTATTTTTTAATCTTTGTTAAAGCTATAACTTTTGTTTCATTTTGGAATTAACTAGATTATTAATTGCTTTAGAATTATTTTTTTATTGTTAGTTCACGGTAGCTAATGTAGTTACCTAATATTAACACGGGGTTTTTGTGGGTCAATCACAAATTAAGGCCTTAAAAGTTGCATGCACTGCACTAACTAAATAAAAAAAATACATACATGCATAATGTCTTGTTACATTTACTTGAAATGCAATGTGAACAAAGTTCAAGTCTTGTTTTCTGAGAAATTGAACAAGTTTAAGTGATTTTATGCTTTAAACAATAAAAATAGCTCTCAATATGGTATGAAAACTATTATTTTCTTTACTTCGTCTTAAAAAAATCTTTAAAAAGTCTTACGTTGGCCTAAAACCTGCAGAAACTCTGTAATTAATGAAACCTTCTAAGTGGAGTATTACCATATTTTTAAAGTATTATGTTCCTTGAAAACCTGATTTTGTTTTTACAGTATAGTCAGTTACCATAATCAAATTTTGTAAGGGACCTCTGTGACGAGAGGGGCAGGCCGAGAGCCGTGGGAACGGAGTGAGGCCGGTGGAGTAAATGCTAATGCACGACACCTGCGCCACTCACCGGTCTCGAGTCCCACGGAGGAGCTCCGGAAAGATAAAAGGAGGAGTGACGACAGTGTTGGACGAGGGACCGGTGAGTGGCGCTGGTGTCGTGCATTAGCATTTACTCCACCGGCCTCGATCCGTTCCCACGGCTCTCGGCCCCGCCCCTCTCGTCACAACCTCATGCAGTGATTAAAACTGTAATAATATTTGTTGACCGAGATCAGGTTATGCTTTACGTGTTTATCTGTGTCAGTGTGAGGTCCGTCTCACCATTTGCGGCAGCTGGATATCTGTGAGACTGCTGATAAGTGCTTGACTGAGACGCGCTAACTCCTTCAACAGACTGTCGTTGTGCTGCTCGATTATTTTATTCTCCTCCTCAATAGTCTTCAGGTTGCACTCCATGGATGAAATCTGTTTTAAAACAGGGCAAAACAAGGTCTTTAGCTCTGAAACTACATTACCCATAATGCTCGGAGCATGACAAGGTTATTTACCTGAGTCTGGAGCTGCATCATGTCTGCTTCTATCTTCAGATTGGATTCATTTAGCTCCTTTATTTCGTGATCCAAGTGCTGCATGTCTTCATTGTTTTCAATACCTGCTCGACAGAAGACAAACCAGACAATGGTCATCTCAACTAAATTACTTGAGAAGCTGCCGCAACTTTTGAAGCTCTTTTTTTCCCTTGTCGCACACTACAATGATAATATTTAGCTTAATTTTAGCTTAATTTTATGCTGTTTCATTCATTTTAAGTGCTTAAAGTACTCACCGCTGCTGGTTTTGAGTTTGATGGTCATCATCTCCTCATCGGAGAGTTTCTTCTTGATACTCTGGGCGTTTAGTGGACATCCTGACAAACTATGAAGGGACCAAACACAAAATCTACAGATCAGTACTAGATATTTTGAGTTTTTTCTTTTTATAACTACACAAATTATAATCTAGCTTCAGAAATCATGAGTATAATATATGACCATATTTATGACCAATTTATATAAATACATATATATATAAAAAATCACATGAATCTTATTTCTGAAGTCAACCTGTATATATTTGTGGATTTAAATATTTATTTTGTATATTTATGTGAAAAAATAAACAACATTAATAATCCAGATATGCAAGCTTGATTGGAAATAAAATATTGGACATGTAATAATGATATTGGAAACTTATTGGAAATATTATAATGATAACATAGTTCAGTAATATGCATTATATATATATATATATATATATACAGTATGTGTGTGTGTATATATAATTAAAGAACAAAATACATATTTTAAATCATAAATACTGTTATCTTATTTCTGAAGTCAACCTGTATATATGTGTATATGTAATATTTGTTTTTTATATTTATGTTAACATTTTTATATTATATAATATATAGTATTATTACATTATATATAACAATATAATTAATTAATTTAATATACATTTCAATATAATATAATAAGTATTAAACAACTCTGATAACAACTTCACAGTGTTCAAGTTAGGACAAGATGACATATTATCCAGTATGTAGGTTTAAAGTTTAACATCAGAACTGAAGTTCCAGGTTATGATATAGTTTGCTCACCTCCTGTGTGTGATAAAGACGTTGTTGGCGTGACCCAAGCCGTTGCAGCCGGGCAGAGGGCAGTGTGGAAGCTCCTGTTTACAGAGCTTCCAGGAGAAGGCCGATCCGTTCACCGAGCTCTCCTTCTGCCGTTTGGTGGCGATGGGGCAACTTCCTGCGCTGCGATGAGATGTGTATTTACCTGACACGTGGCCCTGACTGTCACAACCTGCCACTGGGCACCTGGTGCACGAGAAAGCAAATATATTTTTTTATTATATATATATATATATATATTATTTATCGCATTCACAACAGGACAATGTACACTGATATCACTGCCAAATTATGTGCATCCTGGTGAAAATATTGTCACTGTCCATGAATATAGTACATAAATTAAGACATTTTTAAAAATAAAAATTAATGATCAGTGAAAATAGGATCATCAACATCAGGAGGTCTAACGAAATATTTTTTTCTTATTCATTTTATGACAAAAAACTAAATATAAAAGCAAAATATTATGCTTTTAAGCACTTAAAACTATTATAAAATAAAACTAAAATTAAAATATTTCTCAGTTAATAGTTAAAGCAGTTACTAGTGAACTTTTTAAACTGAATTTATGCAGTGCACATATATAGATTTCTGAATCTGAATTCTACTACTAAAAATGACAAAAAAAAATCACAAATTCACTAAAACCTTTTTTTTTAATTTTAATTAGATAATATTATAATTATATTATTATTATTATTAATTATATTTTATATTTTCAGTTTTTATTGAATTTTAGTTGAAGTTTTATATATATATATATATATATATATATATATATAT